>NW_023425403.1:3839745-4202245 GCF_014108415.1 Molossus molossus
CAGTACCAGTCTGTTTTGATTACAGTGGCTATGTAGTAGAACCTGAAATCTGGTAATGTGATCCCTCCAACTTTGTTCTTCTTTTTCAAGATTGCTGTGGCTATTCGAGGTCTTTTATGGTTGCATATGAACTTTTGAAGTATTTGTTCTAATTCTGTGAAGTATGCCGTTGGTATTTTGATGGGGATTGCGTTGAATCTATAGATTGCTTTGGGTAGTATGTACATTTTAATGATGCTAATTCTTCCAATCCATGTACAGGGTATGTGCTTCCACTTTTTTATATCTTTCTCTATTTCTTTTTTCAATGACCTGTAGTTTTCTGCAAATAGGTACTTTATTTCCTTGGTTAAGTTTATTCCTAGGTATCTTAATTTTTTTGCCACAATGGTAAATGGGATTGTTTTCTTAGTTTCTCTTCCTGTGAGTTCATCATTGGTGTATAAGAATGCCATCGATTTCTTGACATACATTTTGTATCCTGCTACTTTTCCAAATTCACTGATTAAGTCTTGTAGATTTTTGATGGAGTCTGTGGGGTTTTCTACGTATGGTATCATGTCATCTGCGAATAATGACAGTTTCACTTCCTCCTTTCCAATTTGGATCCCTTTTATTTTTTCTTCCTGTCTGATTGCTGTGGCTAAGACTTCCGGTACCATGTTAAATAAGAGTGGTGAAAGTGGGCATCCTTGTCTTGTTCCTGTTCCTAAGGGAAATGCTTTTAGTTTTTGCCCATTGAGTATGATGTTGGCTGTAGGTCTTTTATATATGGCCTTTATTATGTCAAGATATTATCCCTCTATTCCCACATTGCTGAGTGTTTTAATCAGAAATGGATGCTGATTTTGTTGAAGGCTTTTTCGGCATCTATTGATATGATCATGTGGTTATTATTCTTCATTTTATTTATGTGGTGTATCACGTTTATTGATTTGCAAATATTGTATCAGCCTTGCATCCCTGGGATGAATGCCACTTGGTCATGGTGAATAATTTTTTTGGTGTATTGCTGGATCCGATTTGTTCAGGATTTTGGCATCTATGTTCATCAGGGATATTGGCCTGTAGTTTTCTTTCTTTGTAGTGTTTTTTTCTGGTTTTGGAATTAGAATTATGCTGGCTTCATAAAACGATTTTGGAAGTCTTCCTTCTTCTTGAATTTTTTGAAGTAGTTTGAAAAGAATGGGTGTTAGTTCTTCTTTGAATGTTCGGTAACCACCCCCACCCCCCACCCCCCGAAGCCATCCGGGCCTGAGCTTTTGTTTGCTGGGAGAGTCTTGATTACATCTTCAATTACTTCTGTTGTTATTGGTCTGTTCAAGTTTTCTATCTCTTCCTGGTCCAGTTTTGGGAGACTATGTGTTTCTAAAATTTGTCCATTTCGCTTAGATTGTCGGATTTGTTGCCATATAATTGTTCATAGTAGTTGTTAACGATCTTTTGTATTTCTGTGGTGTCAGTTGTTACTTCTCTTTCATTTCTGATTTTGTGTATTTGGGTTCTCTCTCTTTGTTTCTTGGTGAGTCTAGCTAAAGGTCCATCAATCTTGTTTATCTTTTCAAAAACCTAGCTCTTTGTTTCATTGATCCTTTGAATTGTTTTCTCGGACTCTATGTCATTTATTTCCGCTCTGATCTTTACTATTTCCTTCCTTCTACTTGCTCTGGGGTTTTCTTTTTGTTTGCGCTCCAGTTCTTTAAGTTGTGAGGTTAGATAGTCTATTAGAGATTTTTCTTGTTTTTTCAGGTAGGCCTGTAGTGCTATGAACTTCCCTCTCAGAACTGGTTCCCATAGATTTTGTGTTGTTGTGTGTTCATTTTCATTGGTTTCCAGGAAGTTTTTAATTTCTTCCTTGATCTCCTCGGTAACCCATTCATTTTCTAATAACATGCTATTTAGCCTCCATGTGTTCAAATGTCTTTGCATGTTCTTGTTGCAATTGATTTCTAGTTTCATGCCATTGTGATCTGAGAAGATGCTTGATATGATTTCAGTCTTCTTGAAGTTGTAGAGACTTAGTTTGTGTCCTAACATATGGTCTATCTTTGAGAATGTCCCATGTGCTCTTGAGAAGAATGAGAATTCTGTAGTTTGGAGTGTAATTCTCTGTTGATATCTATTAAATATTTTTTGTCTAGTGCTTCATTTAGAGTCTCTGTTTTCTTACTAATTTTTTGTCTAGAGGATCTATCCAGGGATGTCATCGGGGTGTTAAAGTCCCCTGCTACGATTGTATTGCCATCGATTTCTCCTTTGATGTCCTCCAGAAGAGTTTTAATATATTTTGGTGCTCCTGTATTGGGTGTATATATGTTTATCAAGGTTATATCTTCCTGTTGGATAGATCCTTTCAATATGATGTAGTGGCCTTCTTTGTCTCTAGTTCTGGCCTTCATTTTGAAATCTATTTTATCAGATATGAGTATTGCTACGCCAGCTTTTTTATCCTTTCTGTTTGCTTGGAAGATTTTTTCCATTCCTTCACTTTCAAACTATGTGAGTCTTTTGTTGTGAGGTGGGTCTCTTGTAAACCTTGGAAGATTTTTTTCTATCCCTTCACTTTCAAACTATGTGAGTCTTTTGTTGTGAGGTAGGTCTCTTGTAAACAACATGTATGTGAGTCATGCTTTCTAATCCAATCAGCTACTCTGTTTCTTTTTGTGGGAGCATTCAATCCATTTACATTTAAGGTGATTATTGATATGTACTTATTGATTGCCATTTTTGTTTCGTGTGGTTATATTTATCTTCCTATTACGTTTCCAGTTGTCCCACAGTTCTCTTAAGCTGTTTTCCTGTTTTTTAATTACTTTTTCCTTTTGGTTTTCTGATTGTTTGATTTTGTCTACCCTGTCTTCTGTTTCACTGATCCGGTCCTCAGCTTCCTGTACTCTGCGGTTTAGGCTTTCCAATGTGTTTCTCATTTCTGATACGTCATTCTTCATTTCTTCATTTCCAACTGGTTGATTTTCAACATTTCTACGTCTTTACTCATGATGCTCATGTCCTTACACATGCTGTTGAGCTCCCTCAAGATCATGGCTCTGAACTCTAGTTCTGTTAACTTGCGCAACTACACCTGCTGTTGAGCTCCCTCAAGATCATGGCTCTGAATTCTAGTTCTGTTAACTTGCGTAACTACACCTCATTTATCTCATCTTCGGTAGACTTCTCTTATTCTGTCATTTAGCTTTTGTTTCTGTGTTTCACCATTTTGGCGATCACAGTAGGCTTTGGAGCCTGCCAAATTTTCCCTATGGGTGTTGGAGTTTTGATGTTTGTGGCTCCTTCTCCTGGGTTTGGATGAGGCAGGGAGGACCCACGTTAAACACTACTGTCAAGTCTTACTTTCCTGGTTAGAGTTGCTAGCCCTAGGAATGGTAGTTATCCTCTAGCTTTTATGCCTGGAGGCTATTAGTAGCATCACTTGAAAAACCTTGGTTTCTGAGTTGAATGAAAAACTCCCTCAGGTGCTCAGTGGAAGAGGATTTCCTGTGGGTGGGGTAGATGCTGGTTGTTAATGGGCCTCAATTAGCATTTCAATGCCCACTGGGTGGGTTGAATCTCTGAGGGAGGGGCCACCGCCTCTCCCCAGGGCTCTGGGAAGAAGTAAGATGTCCACAGTCCTGCGTGCCTGCAACTCAGCAAAAGCTCTGAGCACCCTCCAAATCCCGAGTGTCCCCACGCCGTTCCACTGCAGTCCGCCCTCCCTCGGCAGAGCCCAAGGAGAGTGTCTGTGGCTATTGTAGCCTCTGTCCCGGCTCTGCGCTGTGGAGCTGCTTGGGAGTGTCACCCGAGGACGCTGCTCCCAGCTCAGGCTGTGGCTCCCAGTGGAGGCTGCGGCAGCTCCCAGCCGAGGTTGCAGGTCCCAGCTGAGGACGCAGCTCCCAGCTAAGACCTCAGGTCCCAGCCTAGGCCGCCGCAGGTCCCCACCGAGGCCACTCCAAGTCCCCACTGAGGCCGCAGGTCCCAGCCGAGGGCGCCGCAGCTCCCAGCTTAGACGGCTGCAGACTATGGGCTTCCGGCCCCCTCTCGCGTCTTCGCAAGCCTACCAGGATTGAGTCAGTGTCCCTAGTTGTGTGGACCTCCAAGCTGCGTTCTGGTTGCCTTTTCCTGAGGATTTGCCTTTCTTTTCATTGTGATTCCAGTTTGGTCCTGAGAGATGGTCTGTGTAGCTTCCATTCACTCCGCCGCCATTTTCAGTATCTCCCATCAGTGAGTGTATCTTTCAGATCCATTTTACCAGTGGAATTGCTGAGTGAAAGAACACGTGTGCACAATGTATACACATCACTGCATTGTGCTCACAGAGCCTGTCTGCCCCGCCCTGACTACCGTGCATGAGGTCAACTGCGCCCCCACAACGTGGGAGGTATTTAAAAGGCCCTGTGATTTCCAAATTCTTCATCCTTTCTTCCTGCCAGGAATCTGGCCAGTGATGTTTTGTTGAAAAAAACATGTGATATCTCTGACTCTCTTGCAGCTCACAGTGACCAACGAAGGGTACTGACCAAGAACATGTACCTCCTGGGATGGGCCCATTTGTAAGTACTGCAAGGAATTACTGTTACTGCTTCACATCTGCTCTGTGCTATTGTTTCATATTTTCTCCTCGTTTCCTCTGGAAGAACAGGAGCAGTGGCCCTGAGGCTGCTGCACTGAGCCTGTGGGGAGGACAGTTACCCATGTGGACGCCGGAGCAGGAAGACGTGAGATGCCCGTCACTGAGGACGTAGTTGAGCCGTGTCACCCGCCTCCCGGCTGCCTGTGTTCCGACTGTAACGACTTGGGAAAACATGCTTCTTACTTTCGACGGCCACTGGTGGCGGGGACCCTGGGGTTCTGGTGGTGGGTGACAGCAGGGTGCCCCCTGAATTGCAGTCCCAGGGGAGTCCTGGCTGTTTCTCTCGTGAATCAGGGCAGCGTCTTCATCTCTAAGAAGTACCCGTGCTCATTGTCTCTGAAATGTTTTTCTTCTTCGGACACCTGTTTTTGGGAATAGACTAGCTGGCTGATCTATTTCTGTGGATTTTTAGGATTCATTTTTAAATTCTGGAGATCAGGACTTTGTCCCAAGAACTGCAAATCAAGTTTGAAGTCTGTCATTTCTCGTTTGACTTTTTCTTTTGACCACACCGATGGTTTGGATTTGCATGTAGTGTCAATTTTTATTCATGGTCCCTTTTTTCTGGGTTTTGGTTTTGGCCCACTAAAGTTGGTAAAAGTTAGTGCCTTCATGTCGAGGAGGTAGAAGCGGAGAGTCTCAGGGAGAATGATAGCCACGGTCCGATAAAGCTGTTTGTCCTCGGTCTTTTCAGGGACGTCGAATTCTTGAGAGAGAAGTGGCCACGGGGCACAGATGAATCGAAGGTACTGTCAGTACGTTACAGTTACAGGGTCGAGTCTAAGCCTCGGTTAAAGATTGCTTGTGGCAACCTTGACGAGAGGAAGGCAGGGTCGAGGGGTGCTTGTCTACGGAATAAGGGTGCTGTGAGTCTCAGTGGAGTCCCAGATGCCTGCCTTCCAGCTCGGGACGAAAGGGCTTGTCATTGGCATCACTATAAACATGCCATTTCTTGCCAGACTTTTCTTAAAATTAGTTGGGGTTTATTATAACTAGCAGACCCAACCTCTTTAAAGAGAGAAAGTTGAGACCAACTCATTCCCTGGACATTGGACTGATCTACCTTTTGAGACCCAAATGGGGACCATTTATTTCACTGGTCATTGGGCATGTCCACCTCTACTGACCAGCTTCTGGACTTCCCTTTCCTCTGGTCATTAGCTGAGACCTGCGATGCTGGTCCGTATACTCCATTTTGGTGTCAGCCTTACTCTTACTTTGTTGGAGGCACACTGAAGCATTAGTTTACGCTCTCCAGTTGCTACATATAGAAAATATAGATGTGTCCCTAAAATGCCTTCTTGTCATGAGAAAATATCCATGCACATCAATGACATCTCACTTCTTAAAATGGAAGAGCAAGTGACATAACGCATCGGATCCACCTGTCCTGAAGTCAACCACACGTCTGGGAACCCCCTAGCAAGGTTTCTCTTCTGAGTTCCATTATGAATGGCTTGAGCTTTGCAGATTAAAGTGTTCACATTAAGAACTACGACCCTGTTCGGTTGGTGCATTTGGTTAAAGCATATTTCTTGTACGCCAAGACGGTGGGCTAATTCTCCAGTCAGGGCACATACAAGAAAACAGCGAATGAATGCATGAATAAGTGGACCAACGAATTGATGTTTCTTTCTCTCTCGCTCTCTAAACATCTACGACAAAAGAATCATGTGCACTGTTTGCCTGTGTGTCGTGGCCGTGTGATGCTCATGTGGATGCAAAGGCTGGTGAACCTACTGCAGTCCATTCAGGACAGAATTCAGCCACGAGTGATTGACAGGACTGAGTCTTGTGGAAAGGGGGAAAAAAAAAGCCAAATAGTGAGTTTACTGCGTGAGATTTATTGTGGAGAGAGAGAAGAAAAGGGACAGGTACAAGACGAGACGCTGTTTCAGGTCTTCCGTGGACCCTCGCAGGGTTTGGGGTCTCGATGCGACGGCTCAGTGGCAACAAACCCTGCCCTTGCGGTTATACTTCCTACAGGACCCCTGTGATGTCTCCGGAAAATCGCAGTGTTTGCTGAGTTTGCAATAGCAATGAGCTCCATTCTGAGGTCCTGTGGAGGGAAGAGCAGGGTCAGGCCCCGTGGGGAGGGACAGGGAGCAGAGGCACAGGTGGCCTCATGGGGATCTGAGAGCCACCTGTCTACTCACTGTGGACAACACCGGCCAGGTTAGAGTGAAAGGCTTCACGTGATTGTCCTAAGTTACAGGGAATCACACAGGTCCGTGGGCTCAGCAGGACCATGGGTTGTCTCTGTTCCTCGTCTGTGATGTACAGGCCTGTCCCCAGCCCCTGCCCCAGTCCTCCTATTTGAATCGGGGCAACTAGCCCTCACCTCACCTCATCCACACCCCGATGTTGAGCCCAATCACCACACACCCATTTAACAAGCCCCTCTAAGTGACTGCAGACCCCAAGAGCACATTGGCTGGTGTCTCACCTGTAGCTTTGTGTTCCTCTCCTGTGAGGGGCATGGTCATGACCTGGTCCTCAGCTCCAGCTTTCTCCTGGTCCTTGGCTTCAGGCTGGTCCCAGGCGGGAACCTGGTCAGCTGTCTCTTGCAGGGGCTGAGCCCGGGCCTGGAAGGCCACGAGGAGAAGGGCAGTGAGGAGAACGAGGGTCCTCATGCTGAGAGTCACCGGGATCAGGCTCAGGGGGAAGGAGAACTGAGTGGTGTGGAGGCACAGTCAGCCTGCACTTATAGGGGGGAGGGGGAGGTGCAGACACACAGCACAGGGAGAGAAGCTGTGCCTGTGGCTGGCAGGGGGCCAAGGCCACCGTCACCCTCAAAGCCTCTCTGATGGTCCCCTTCCTGCCCCTTCATCCCAGCACGAATCATGATCTGAGCGTCCACACTTGTTTCACGTTGATAATGATCATAAGGGTCCTGGAATGTTTTCTGTTTCCCATCTGCTTGGATATTTACCTTCTAATGTTCAAAGAGGATCAGACATCCTACCTCTTTCAGTACATCAGGTAACAAAGGCCTGTTCTTCCTCATGCTCAGTCCGGTCACCTCTAGAGGTCTCATTCCTGAGACAGACCTCCCCCAAAGGTCAGGGTGCTGGGCTGGAGGGGACATGACTTAGCCTCAGGTAGAGTCAGCACCTGAGGGGACAGGAGGGAAGGAGGTGGTCAGAGCAGATCTGGAGGACAGAGTTGTATCAGGATGTCAGTGTGATCTCGACACGTTGCACAAAGTGGTCCCCAGGGACTGTGTCCGCTTGAAGTAACACCAAACACAATATTTTTGGTATTTTTGATCTTTCAAAAGAAAAAAATATTAATTTATGCACAAAGGACAACTTCAAGTGTAAAAGAGAGATGAGAGAAAAGGAAGTCTTGCCTCCCTGCTCCGTCCTTTCTGTGGGACTCCCCACGGTCACGTGTCCTGTTGGCTCATTCAACCTGGCTGTGACCGCAAACCTGGGAACCACAGGTAAGAATGACCACTACTCTCAGAATGTCCTGGGTCCTGGGGTACAACGTGACGTCATTTCACTACTTCACTGATAGGACATTGTCACATTATAATAATTTGTTTATTTTTATCTATGTATGTATTTTAATTTTTTTCAATCCTAGCCTGAGGATATTTTCCCATTTATCATCAGATAGAGTGTAAGGGATGGAGAGAGAGAGAGAGAGAGAGAGGTGAGGGGGTCACATTGACTAGCTGCCACCTGCACAACCCTAATAGGGCCGGGGACAAACTGTCCCCGTGGTACGTGCCCTGGGCCGGAATCGAACCCGCGACTCATTGTTCTGCAGACCGACATTTCAACCTCTGAGCCAAACTGGCCCGGGTGTAATTTGTTTATTTCTAGGCATTGGCAGTTACAGCATGTTGACAAAGAGTATCTTTGCAGATACTTCATCCTGTTCATAACCGAGTGTATCTTTTTTTCTCTACTTACTTTATTTATTTTTCTTACAGATGTTTCTTCTTTTTCCCCCATTGATTCCTCTCTCCCACTCCCCCCCTGCCCTGTCTCCAGCTTTATTGTCCATGTCCATTGTTCATGCACACATGCATATAAGTTCTGTGGTTCATCTCTCCCCCACATCCCCCTCTTCTGGGGATTTTCAGTCTGTACCCCACTTCCACGTCTCTGGGACTACCCCATTCCTCAGACTGTTATGTTCATTATATTCCACAAATAAATGAGAACCTATGATACTTGTCTTTCTCTGTTTGGCTTGTTTCGCTTAGGACAATACTTTCCAGGTCCCTCCATGTAGTCTCAAAGGATAAGAGATCTTTCTTTCTTACAGGGGCGTAGTACTCCATTGTGTATATGTACCACAGCTTTTTATCCATTCGTCTACTGATGGACACGTGGGGTGTCCAGATCTTAGCTATTGTAAATAGTGCTGCTACAAACATGGGGAGAATATATTCTTTCTGATTGGTGTTGGAGGCTTCTTAGGGTATATTCCTAGAAGGGAAAACACTGGGTCAAATGGAAGTTCAAATTTTTAATTTTTTGAGGTAACACCATATTGTTTTCCATAGTGGCTGCACCAGTCTGCATTCCCACCAAGAATGTACTAGAATCCCCTTTTCTCCACACCCTCGCCAGCACTTGTAGTTTGATGATTTGTTGATGGCGGCCATTCTGACAGGTGTGAGGTGATATCTCATTGTCATTTTAATTTGCATCTCTCTGATGATTAGTGACGTTGAGCATTTCTTCATATGTCTCTTGGCCATTTGTATGTCCTGTTTAGAGAGGTGTCTATTTAGTTCCTCTGCCCAGTTTTTAATTGGGTTCTTTGTCTTCCTTTTGTTGAGTTGTATGAGCACTCTCTGTATATTGGAAATTAAACCCTTATCTGATATATCATTGGCAATTATGCTCTCCCATACAATGGGTAGCTTTTCCGTTTTGATGATTGTATCTTTCGCTGTGCAGAAGCTTTTGAGTTTGAAGTAGTCACATGTGTACATTTTTTCCTTTGTTTGTATTGTCTTCGGTGATGTATCAGTGAAAATTCTGCTGCGTATGAAATTTTGTTGCCTACAGTTTCTTCCAGGATTTTTATGGATTCATGAGTCACATTTAAGTCTTTTATCCATTTTGAGTTTATTCTTGCGTAGGGTGTAAGTTGATGGTCTAGTTTCATTTTTTTTCTTTTTTTTTTGGCATGTTTTCCCAACACCATTTATTAAAGAGACTGTCCTTACTCCACTGTATGCTCTTGCCATCTTCATCAAATATTACTTGAGCATATTGCCTTGGGTCCATTTCTGGGTTCTCTGTTCTGTTCCACTGGTCTAAGCCTGTTCTTGTGCCAGTACCAGTCTGTTTTGATTACAGTGGCTATGTAGTAGAACCTGAAATCTGGTAATATGATCCCTCCAACTTTGTTCTTCTTTTTCAAGATTGCTGTGGCTATTCGAGGTCTTTTATGGTTGCATATGAACTTTTGAAGTATTTGTTCTAATTCTGTGAAGTATGCCGTTGGTATTTTGATGGGGATTGCATTCAATCTATAGATTGCTTTGGGTAGTATGTACATTTTAATGATGCTAATTCTTCCAATCCATGTACAGGATATGTGCTTCCACTTTTTTATATCTTTCTCTATTTCTTTTTTCAATGACCTGTAGTTTTCTGAAAATAGGTACTTTATTTCCTTGGTTAAGTTTATTCCTAGGTATCTTAATTTTTTTGCCACAATGGTAAATGGGATTGTTTTCTTAGTTTCTCTTCCTGTGAGTTCATCATTGGTGTATAAGAATGCCTTCGATTTCTTGACATACATTTTGTATCCTGCTACTTTTCCAAATTCACTGATTAAGTCTTGTAGATTTTTGATGGAGTCTGTGGGGTTTTCTACGTATGGTATCATGTCATCTACGAATAATGACAGTTTCACTTCCTCCTTTCCAATTTGGATCCCTTTTATTTTTTCTTCCTGTCTGATTGCTGTGGCTAAGACTTCCGGTACCATGTTAAATAAGAGTGGTGAAAGTGGGCATCCTTGTCTTGTACCTGTTCCTAAGGGAAATGCTTTTAGTTTTTGCCCATTGAGTATGATGTTGGCTGTAGGTCTTTGATATATGGCCTTTATTATGTCAAGATATTGTCCCTCTATTCCCACATTGCTGAGTGTTTTTATCAGAAATGGATGCTGATTTTGTTGAAGGCTTTTTCGGCATCTATTGATATGATCATGTGGTTATTATTCTTCATTTTATTTATGTGGTGTATCACGTTTATTGATTTGCAAATATTGTATCAGCCTTGCATCCCTGGGATGAATGCCACTTGGTCATGGTGGATAATTTTTTTGGTGTATTGCTGGATCCGATTTGTTCAGGATTTTGGCATCTATGTTCATCAGGGATATTGGCCTGTAGATTTCTTTCTTTGTAGTGTTTTTTTCTGGTTTTGGAATTAGAATTATGCTGGCTTCATAAAACGAGTTTGGAAGTCTTCCTTCTTCTTGAATTTTTTGAAGTAGTTTGAAAAGAATGGGTGTTAGTTCTTCTTTGAATGTTCGGTAACCACCGCCCCCCCCCCCAAGCCATCCGGGCCTGAGCTTTTGTTTGCTGGGACAGTCTTGATTACATCTTCAATTACTTCTGTTGTTATTGGTCTGTTCAAGTTTTCTGTCTCTTCCTGGTCCAGTTTTGGGAGACTATGTGTTTCTAAAATTTGTCCATTTCGCTTAGATTGTCAGATTTGTTGCCATATAATTGTTCATAGTAGTTGTTAACGATCTTTTGTATTTCTGTGGTGTCAGTTGTTACTTCTCTTTCATTTCTGATTTTGTGTATTTGGGTTCTCTCTCTTTGTTTCTTGGTGAGTCTAGCTAAAGGTCCATCAATCTTGTTTATCTTTTCAAAAACCTAGCTCTTTGTTTCATTGATCCTTTGAATTGTTTTCTCGGACTCTATGTCATTTATTTCCGCTCTGATCTTTACTATTTCCTTCCTTCTACTTGCTCTGGGGTTTTCTTTTTGTTTGTGCTCCAGTTCTTTAAGTTGTGAGGTTAGATAGTCTATTAGAGATTTTTCTTGTTTTTTCAGGTAGGCCTGTAGTGCTATGAACTTCCCTCTCAGAACTGGTTCCCATAGATTTTGTGTTGTTGGGTGTTCATTTTCATTGGTTTCCAGGAAGTTTTTAATTTCTTCCTTGATCTCCTCGGTGACCCATTCATTGTTTAATAACATGCTATTTAGCCTCCATGTGTTCAAATGTCTTTGCATGTTCTTGTTGCAATTGATTTCTAGTTTCATGCCATTGTGATCTGAGAAGATGCTTGATATGATTTCAGTCTTCTTGATGTTGTAGAGACTTAGTTTGTGTCCTAACATATGGTCTATGTTTGAGAATGTCCCATGTGCTCTTGAGAAGAATGAGAATTCCGTAGTTTGGAGTGTAATTCTCTGTTGATATCTATTAAATATTTTTTGTCTAGTGCTTCATTTAGAGTCTCTGTTTTCTTACTAATTTTTTGTCTAGAGGATCTATCCAGTGATGTCATCGGGGTGTTAAAGTCCCCTGCTACGATTGTATTGCCATCGATTTCTCCTTTGATATCCTCCAGAAGAGTTTTAATATATATTGGTGCTCCTGTATTGGGTGTATATATGTTTATCAAGGTTATATCTTCCTGTTGGATAGATTCTTTCAATATGATGTAGTGGCCTTCTTTGTCTCTAGTTCTGGCCTTCATTTTGAAATCTATTTTATCAGATATGAGTATTGCTACGCCAGCTTTTTTATCCTTTCTGTTTGCTTGGAAGATTTTTTTCCATTCCTTCACTTTCAAACTATGTGAGTCTTTTGCTGTGAGGTGGGTGTCTTGTAAACCTTGGAAGATTTTTTTCTATCCCTTCACTTTCAAACTATGTGAGTCTTTTGTTGTGAGGTAGGTCTCTTGTAAACAACATGTATGTGAGTCATGCTTTCTAATCCAATCAGCTACTCTGTTTCTTTTTATGGGAGCATTCAATCCATTTACATTTAAGGTGATTATTGATATGTACTTATTGATTGCCATTTTTGTTTCGTGTGGTTATATTTATCTTCCTATTACGTTTCCAGTTGTCCCACAGTTCTCTTAAGCTGTTTTCCTGTTTTTTAATTACTTTTTCCTTTTGGTTTTCTGATTGTTTGATTTTGTCTACCCTGTCTTCTGTTTCACTGATCCGGTCCTCAGCTTCCTGTACTCTGCGGTTTAGGCTTTCCAATGTGTTTCTCATTTCTGATACGTCATTCTTCATTTCTTCATTTCCAACTGGTTGATTTTCAACATTTCTACGTCTTTACTCATGGTGCTCATGTCCTTACACATGCTGTTGAGCTCCCTCAAGATCATGGCTCTGAATTCTAGTTCTGTTAACTTGCGCAACTACACCTGCTGTTGAGCTCCCTCAAGATCATGGCTCTGAATTCTAGTTCTGTTAACTTGCGTAACTACACCTCATTTATCTCATCTTCGGTAGACGTCTCTTATTCTGTCATTTAGCTTTTGTTTCTGTGTTTCACCATTTTGGCGATCACAGTAGGCCAAATTTTCCCTATGGGTGTTGGTGTTTTGCTGTTTGTGGCTCCTTCTCCTGGGTTTGGATGAGGCAGGGAGGACCCACGTTAAACACTACTGTCAAGTCTTACTTTCCTGGTTAGAGTTGCTAGCCCTGGGAATGGTAGTTATCCTCTAGCTTTTATGCCTGGAGGCTATTAGTAGCATCACTTGAAAAACCTTGGTTTCTGAGTTGAATGAAAAACTCCCTCAGGTGCTCAGTGGAAGAGGATTTCCTGTGGGTGGGGTAGATGCTGGTTGTTAATGGGCCTCAATTAGCATTTCAATGCCCACTGGGTGGGTTGAATCTCTGAGGGAGGGGCCACCGCCTCTCCCCAGGGCTCTGGGAAGAAGTAAGATGTCCACAGTCCTGCGTGCCTGCAACTCAGCAAAAGCTCTGAGCACCCTCCAAATCCCGAGTGTCCCCACGCCGTTCCACTGCAGTCCGCCCTCCCTCGGCAGAGCCCAAGGAGAGTGTCTGTGGCTATTGTAGCCTCTGTCCCGGCTCTGCGCTGTGGAGCTGCTTGGGAGTGTCACCCGAGGACGCTGCTCCCAGCTCAGGCTGTCGCTCCCAGTGGAGGCTGCGGCAGCTCCCAGCCGAGGTTGCAGGTCCCAGCTGAGGACGCAGCTCCCAGCTAAGACCTCAGGTCCCAGCCTAGGCCGCCGCAGGTCCCCACCGAGGCCACTCCAAGTCCCCACTGAGGCCGCAGGTACCAGCCGAGGGCGCCGCAGCTCCCAGCTTAGACGGCTGCAGACTATGGGCTTCCGGCCCCCTCTCGCGTCTTCGCAAGCCTACCAGGATTGAGTCAGTGTCCCTAGTTGTGTGGACCTCCAAGCTGTGCTCTGGTTGCCTTTTCCTGAGGATTTGCCTTTCTTTTCATTGTGATTCCAGTTTGGTCCTGAGAGATGGTGTGTGTAGCTTCCATTCACTCCGCCGCCATTTTCAGTATCTCCCATCAGTGAGTGTATCTTTCAGATCCATTTTACCAGTGGAATTGCTGAGTGAAAGAACACGTGTGCACAATGTATACACATCACTGCATTGTGCTCACAGAGCCTGTCTGCCCCGCCCTGACTACCGTGCATGAGGTCAACTGCGCCCCCACAACGTGGGAGGTATTCAAAAGGCCCTGTGATTTCCCATTTCTTCATCCTTTCTCCCTGCCAGGAATCTGGCCCGTGATGGGTTTGGTTAAAAAAACACGTGATATCTCTGACTCTCTTGCAGCTCACAGTGACCAACGAAGGGTACTGACCAAGAACATGTACCTCCCGGGACGGGCCCATTTGTAAATACTGCAAGGAATTACTGTTACTGCTTTACATCTGCTCTGTGCTATTGTTTCATATTTTCTCCTCATTTCCTCTGGAAGAACAGGAGCAGTGGCCCTGAGGCTGCTGCACTGAGCCTGTGGGGAGGACAGTTACCCATGTGGACGCCGGAGCAGGAAGACGTGAGATGCCCGTCACTGAGGACGTAGTTGAGCCGTGTCACCCGCCTCCCGGCTGCCTGTGTTCCGACTGTAACGACTTGGGAAAACATGCTTCTTACTTTCGACGGCCACTGGTGGCGGGGACCCTGAGGTTCTGGTGGTGGGTGACAGCAGGGTGCCCCCTGAATTGCAGTCCCAGGGGAGTCCTGGCTGTTTCTCTCGTGAATCAGGGCAGCGTCTTCATCTCTAAGAAGTACCCGTGCTCATTGTCTCTGAAATGTTTTTCTTCTTCGGACACCTGTTTTTGGGAATAGACTAGCTGGCTGATCTATTTCTGTGGATTTTTAGGATTCATTTTTAAATTCTGGAGATCAGGACTTTGTCCCAAGAACTGCAAATCATGTTCGAAAAGTCAAACGAGAAGTCTGTCATTTCTCGTTTGACTTTTTCTTTTGACCACACCGATGGTTTGGATTTGCATGTAGTGTCAATTTTTATTCATGGTCCCTTTTTTCTGGGTTTTGGTTTTGGCCCCCTAAAGTTGGTAAAAGTTAGTGCCTTCACGTCGAGGAGGTAGAAGCGGAGAGTCTCAGGGAGAATGATAGCCACGGTCCGATAAAGCTGTTTGTCCTCGGTCTTTTCAGGGACGTCGAATTCTTGAGAGAGAAGTGGCCACAGGGCACAGATGAATCGAAGGTACTGTCAGTACGTTACAGTTACAGGGTCGAGTCTAAGCCTCGGTTAAAGATTGCTTGTGGCAACCTTGACGAGAGGAAGGCAGGGTCGAGGGGTGCTTGTCTACGGAATAAGGGTGCTGTGAGTCTCAGTGGAGTCCCAGACGCCTGCCTTCCAGCTCGGGACGAAAGGGCTTGTCATTGGCATCACTATAAACATGCCATTTCTTGCCAGACTTTTCTTAAAATTAGTTGGGGTTTATTATAACTAGCAGACCCAACCTCTTTAAAGAGAGAAAGTTGAGACCAACTCATTCCCTGGACATTGGACTAATCTACCTTTTGAGATCCAAATGGGGACCATTTATTTCACTGGTCATTGGGCATGTCGACCTCTACTGACCAGCTTCTGGGCTTCCCTTTCCTCTGGTCATTAGCTGAGACCTGCGATGCTGGTCCGTATACTCCATTTTGGTGTCAGCCTTACTTTCACTTTGTTGGAGGCACACTGAAGCATTAGTTTACGCTCCCCAGTTGATACATATAGAAAATATATATGTGTCCCTAAAATGCCTTCTTGTCATGAGAAAATATCCATGCACATCAATGACATCTCACTTCTTAAAATGGAAGAGCAAGTGACATAACGCATCGGATCCACCTGTCCTGAAGTCAACCACACGTCTGGGAACCCCCTAGCAAGGTTTCTCTTCTGAGTTCCAGTATGAATGGCTTGAGCTTTGCAGATTAAAGTGTTCACATTAAGAACTATGACCCTGTTCGGTTGGTGCATTTGGTTAAAGCATATTTCTTGTACGCCAAGACGGTGGGCTAATTCTCCAGTCAGGGCACATACAAGAAAACAGCGAATGAATGCATGAATATGTGGACCAACGAATTGATGTTTCTTTCTCTCTCGCTCTCTAAACATCTACGACAAGAGAATCATGTGCACTGTTTCCTGTGTGTCGTGGCCGTGTGATGCTCATGTGGATGCAAAGGCTGGTGAACCTACTGCAGTCCATTCAGGACAGAATTCAGCTACGAGTGATCGACAGGACTGAGTCTTGTGGAAAGGGAAAAAAAAGCCAAATAGTGAGTTTACTGCGAGAGATTTATTGTGGAGAGAGAGAAGAAAAGGACAGGTACAAGACTAGACGCTGTTTCAGGTCTTCCGTGGACCCTCGCAGGGTTTGGGGTCTCGATGCGACGGCTCAGCGGCAACAAACCCTGCCCTTGCGGCCATGAGTCCAACAGGACCCAAGTGATGCCTCCGGAAAACGGCAGCGTTTGGCGAGACTGCAATAGCAATGAGCTCCATTCTGAGGTCCTGTGGAGGGAAGAGCAGGGTCAGGCCCGTGGGGAGGGACAGGGAGCAGAGGCACAGGTGGCCTCATGGGGATCTGAGAGCCACCTGTCTACTCACCGTGGACAACACCGGCCAGGTTAGAGTGAAAGGCTTCACGTGATTGTCCTAAGTCACAGGGAATCTCACAGGTCCGTGGGCTCAGCAGGACCATGAGTTGTCTCTGTTCCTAGTCTGTGATGTACAGGCCTGTCTCCAGCCCCTGCCCCAGTCCTCCTATTTGAATCGGGGCAACTAGCCCTCACCTCACCTCATCCACACCCCGATGTTGAGCCCAATCACCACACACCCCTTTAACAAGCCCCTCTAAGTGACTGCAGACCCCAAGAGCACGTTGGCTGGTGTCTCACCTGTAGCTTGGTGTTCCTCTCCTGTCAGGGGCATGGTCATGACCTGGTCCTCAGCCCCAGCCTTCTCCTGGTCCTCGGCTTCAGGCTGGTCCCAGGCGGGAACCTGGTCAGCTGTCTCCTGCAGGCGCTGAGCCCGGGCCTGGAAGGCCACGAGGAGAAGGGCAGCGAGGAGAACGAGGGTCCTCATGCTGAGAGTCACCGGGATCAGGCTCAGGGGGAAGGAGAACTGAGTGGTGTGGAGGCGCAGTCAGCCTGCACTTATAGGGGGGAGGGGGAGGTGCAGACACACAGCACAGGGAGAGAAGCTGTGCCTGTGGCTGGCAGGGGGCGAAGTCCACTGTCACCCTCAAAGCCTCTTTGATGGTCCCCTTCCTGCCCCTTCATCCCAGCTGGGGTCGTGATCTGAGCGTCCACACTTGTTTCACGTTGATAATGATCATAAGGGTCCTGGAACGTGTTCTGTTTCCCATCTGCTTGGATATTTACCTTCTAATGTTCAAAGAGGATCAGACATCCTACCTCTTTCAGTACATCAGGTAACAAAGGCCTGTTCTTCCTCATGCTCAGTCTGGTCACCTCTAGAGGTCTCATTCCTGAGACAGCCCTCCCCCAAAGGTCAGGGTGCTGGGCTGGAGGGGGCATGACTTAGCCTCAGGTAGAGTCAGCACCTGAGGTGACAGGAGGGAAGGAGGTGGTCAGAGCAGATCTGGAGGACAGAGTTGTATCAGGATGTCAGTATGATCTCGACCTGTTGCACAAAGTGGTCCCCAGGGACTGTGTCCGCTTGAAATAACACCAAACACAATATTTTTGGTATTTTTGATCTTTCAAAAGAAAAAATATTAATTTATGCACAAAGGATAACTTCAAGTGTAAAAGAGATGAATGAAAAAGGAAGTCTTGCCTCCCTGCTCCGTCCTTTCTGTGGGACTCCCCACGGTCACGTGTCCTGTTGGCCGCATTCAGCCTGGCTGTGGCCGCAAGTCTGGGAACCACGCGTAAGAACGACCACTGCTCTCAGAATGTCCCGGGTCCTGGGGTACAACGTGACGTCATTTCACTACTTCACTGATAGGACATTGTCACATGATAATAATTTGTTTATTTTTATCTATGTATTTATTTTAATTTTTTTCAATCCTAGCCTGAGGATATTTTCCCATTTATCATCAGATAGAGTGTAAGGGATGGAGAGAGAGAGAGAGAGAGAGAGAGGTGAGGGGGTCACATTGACTAGCTGCCACCTGCACAACCCTAATAGGGCCGGGGACAAACTCTCACCGTGGTCCGTGCCCTGGGCCGGAGTCGAACCCGCGACTCATTGTTCTGCAGAGCGACATTTCAGCCTCTGAGCCAAACCGGCCCGGGTGTAATTTGTTTATTTCTAGGCGTTGACCGTTACAGCAAATTGGCAAAGGGTGTCTTTGTAGATACTTCATCCTGTTCAAAAGTTAGTGTATCTTTCAGATACATTTTACCAGTGGAATTGCTGTGTGAAAGAACACGTGTGCACAATGTATACACATCACTGCATTGTGCTCACAGAGGCTGTCTGCCCCGCCCTCACTAAAGTGCATGAGGTCAACTGCGCCCACACACCGCGGGAGGTATTTAAAAGGCCCTGTGATTTCCAATTTCTTCATTCTTTCTTCCTGCCAGGAATCTGGCCAGTGATGTTTTGTTGAAAAAACACGTGATATCTCTGACTCTCTTGCAGCTCAGAGTGACCAGTAAAGAGTTCTGACCAAGTACATGTACCTCCTGGGACGGGCCCATTTGTAAATAATACAAGGAATTACTGTTACTGCTTCACATCTGCTCTGTGCTATTGTTTCATATTTTCTCTCCATTTCCTCTTGAAGAACAGGAGCAGTGGCCCTGAGGCTGCTGCACTGAGCCTGTGGGGAGGACAGTTATGCATGTGGA
Source organism: Molossus molossus (assembly GCF_014108415.1). Taxonomy (NCBI): domain Eukaryota; kingdom Metazoa; phylum Chordata; class Mammalia; order Chiroptera; family Molossidae; genus Molossus; species Molossus molossus. Next base: position 3,858,666 of record NW_023425403.1, read on the forward strand.
CGCCGGAGCAGGAAGACATGAGATGCCCGTCACTGAGGACGTAGTTGGGCCGTGTCTCCTGCCTCCCGGGCTGCTTGTGTTCAGATTGTAGCCACTTGAGAGAAATGCACTTCTCACTTTCTACAGCCACTGGTGCCTGGGACCCTGGATCCTGGTGGTGCTGGGAGCAGGGTGCCCCCTGGCTGTGAGGTTGGTATCTTTCCCCACCTGGTAGGTGAGAATTGCATTCCCAGGGGAGTCCTGGCTGTTTCTCTCTTGAGTCGGACAGTGTCTTCATCCCTGAGAAGTACCTGTCCTTGTTTTTTTTAAATGATTTTTCCTTTTTTTTTTGTCATTTGTTTTGGGAACTGAAATAATGGGCCAATTTATTTTTATTGACTAATATAGTTTATTTATAAATTCAGGACTTTAATTTCTTGTTCCATGTTCTACAGATCATTTCCAGAGTTTGCCATTTCTCTTTTTGGTTTTTCTCTTGTCCACACCAATGCTTTAGATTTTTATGCAATCTAAATAAGTTTTTTGAAGTGATTTCTGAGCTTCATGTCTTTCCCACTGATATTTGTAAGACTCAGTCTTCCATGTGTTAGTGCTTCTGTGCCCTGGTGGTAGCGGCTGGACAGGCCCATGGATACTGGGAGTCAGGTTTGAAAATAAAATTCATTCTCATTCTCAGTGTTTCTAGGGAAAACATTTTGAAATCGAGGTGTCCACAGGGCAGAGATGAAATCGTAGTTTTCATTTGTACAAATGTCAGGGTAGAAGACAAGGTCATGGCCCTAAGGGTGTCTGATAACCTGGCCAAGGGAAAGGGGGTAGAGAGATGCCTGTGTTCTAGAAATAAGGCATTTACGCCTCTCGTGGTTCGATGGTAGCCTACTTTCCAGCTCAGGAGGGAAGGTCCTGTCAGTGGTATTGTGAAAAACATATTATTTCTTGCTAGAATTTTATTAAAATTAGTACCAGTTTATTTTAATTAGTAGACTCAATCTCTTTAGAGAGAGAGGGGGAGAGAGAGATCTGAGACTAACTCTCTCCTTGCATATTAATCTACCTTTGGGGATATAAAGTGGGACCATTTATTTCACGTGTTGTTTGGCGTGGCCACTTATACTGACTGGCTCTGGCCTCCCCTTTCCCCTGGTCATTATGTGAGACCCCTGCTGCTGGTCAGTATACTCCGTTTTGGGCGTGGTCTGTGTTTCTTTGTTGGCGGCACCCTGGAGAGCTAGTTGACTCTATCTAGTTGCTCCATCTAGGAAAAATATGTGTGTCACTAAAATGCCTTCTTATCATGAGAAAATATCCTGTCGACCAGAGTGGCTTCTTGTTCCCATTCTGTCCCCTCTCCCTGGGCGGGGAGCCCCCTGAGGTGGGGACACCCTGCCTTGGCCTCCGTGCCTTGTGTGTGTCTGGAACCTCCGGTTTCTTTCATTTTCTTCGTCTTCACCGGGCTGTCGTGAGGCTACCGTGACAAAAACCACAGCGTGTGCTTGGACGGAAGCCTGGCATGTGGCAAAGCTGAATAGTGTTGGTATTTCATTACTTGTATCACCGGCGCCACCTGCTGGTGGCCCAGTGATGAGCCCGAGCACGTGGACGGGGGCTGGGGAGTCAGGCTGAAGGCGGCCCTGCGACCCTGTGGTCAGCGGAGGAGCAGGGCTGAGCTGCCCGTGCGGCCACGTGGGCCTGCCCTGCCCGGCGTCCTGGCTGCACCCCCTTTGCTCCGGGAGGTCCCGGTCTCTGTCCCTGGCGGCTTCTCCCTGAATCTGTAGAGATGACTGTGGGGCAGTGGGGGTACGTTTCCCCCCAGGCTCAGGCGTTCCCCGTGGATTCCGTCATGCTCTTGATCCCCCAGGGCCCCCATTTATCGGGAAAATGTTACCTTCAGCCTCTCCTCATCCTTGTCGTCCCCACTTCGCTGGGTGAGTGGTCCATCTGGGAAGAGAAAATGGTTGAAAGGGTCCCGGTCCAGGCCCCAGGGGAACAGGCACAGCCGGGCTTTGCCCGTGAGCCCGAGCGAGCCGGAGCCACTGGTCTGCTCCCGCCGGCCCTGCCCAGCCAGCGCGCTGCCAGCCTCCAGCCCGGGGTGCCCCTGCCCACCCGCGCAGCTCCTCCCACTCCGTTCCCGGAGCACTGCTTCTGGAAAGTTTTAAGGACATTATGGGAAATGACTGTAGTTTTCTAATGTGTTTGTAAATGACAACAGAATAAAATGTCTTTTCTTCGGACTCTTTTATTTTCGCTGTAGCAAGTCCCCTGTTACCTGTTATCTTCCTGACTTCCAGCCCGCCGGCGTGTACCTGAACCCTGAGGGACGTCTTCTGTGTCCTTCCCTCCGAGTCCGATCGGCCTCTGCTACCTGGGGCCCAGGGCGGACCGAACACACACACCCGGGGCATGGACACCCCTGAAAGGGGCCCAACTCCTCTGGCCTGGGGTTTAAGGATTTCACGTGGGATGAACTTGACCATGCAGAAAAGTTTGGTACAAGGGAATGTGCCTGAAGCAAAGAGTGACTGTGTTAAGACATCACAGGTGTGGTTTAGGACAGGACGTGCCAGCTGCTCCAGAGAGCAGGTGACGCAGGCAGGTGCCTGGGTTATTGCCGACGATAACAGTCCGGTAGGTGGGGACCAAGGAGAGCAATCCAGGCCTCTGTTAACACAAACAAGCATTTGAGGGAAGCTGCTGGATCGGAGAATTATCAAAGGTCTGAGCCATCGAATCCCAAGCCCAGCACCACACACACACACACACACACACACACACGCACGCACCATCCCACCTGAGGCCAGACCTTCTCCCATAGCTCACTGGCTTCGATTCCTCTCCCCGCAGACTCCCACCTGCACGGGGCTGGGGTGGGGGTTCTCCTCAGTCCCCTGAGACACCCAGGCTTTTGCTGTCCATCGAGGGGCTGGCCTCCCCGAAGCTGGCAGTTGCCAAGACCCATGCCCTCCTGGCTGCCTTCAACCAGGTGCTAGCCCTGGGGAGCCTGGGGCCTGGGGGAGGGCTGCCTCTGCCGGGCTGAAAACCATACTGTGCGCTTCAGGTGAGAGGTCCCAGGTGTCCGCAGACTAGCCATAGAGCCATTAGGAAGTGAGTTGAACTCTCCTGGCCTCGGGCCCCATCTGTAACCTGAAGGCACTGCATTGCTCTCTCCAAGGACCCCTTGGTCTCTAGGGGCTCTGGGTCCACAGTCTGTGCATGTGAAACTCAGTAGCTTCAGCCTCAGAGACGAATCGGTCTATTGGAGCAGTCTGGAGCCTGAGGTCAAGGTGCGTGTGTGCACACGGGTGCAAGTGTGTGCATGTGTTCGTGTAGTGTACAGTGTGTGCCAGCGTCTGTGTGAGTGTATGGGGCGGCCTTGTGCAATACAAATGATCGACGAGCTGAGAGAACCAGGAGCTGAGTGGCCCGATGGGGCTGGTTAAAGGTCCTTCTCTGCTCTGATAGGACCTGCGAGACACAGCTCCAGTGAGGAGACACTGTCCTTCTCCAGCCACGCTGCTCTGATGACCCCTCCCTCCCTCTCCCCGCGAGCTCAGCTTGGTGCCCGACTCCCATCTCTCCCTAGTCTTCAGGCACGATCTACCTCCTACAGCCGACCCCCCGCCGGGTGGCGGATTACCCACTGCCACCTGGGACCCCTGTCTTCCATGGTGCCCACTATGAGACTTGTTGGCTGATACCCAAAGCAGGACAAAATTCAACCTAAAGAACTGGAATGAGCATTTCCCTCCTTGTACCCTGTGCCCTACCCTCCTTCTCTCTCCAAGGTCAGGTTTTCCCCATAAACTCGTGTGTTTGGGCATTTCTATTCTTCTTTTCTTTTTGAATCTTCCCCTGAGGATATGTTTTATTGATTTTGAGAGAGAGAGAGAGAGAGAGAGAGAGAGAGAGAGAGAGAATGAATCATCGGTCGGTTGCCTCCCATAGTCACCCTAAGCAGGGATCGCACCTGCAACCTAGTTATGTGCCCTGACCAGGAGTCGAACCCCCGATCTTTTGGAAGCTCCTTTTCTTTTCTTTTTAACTCTTTTTCATCCAACCTTTTTGTTGTTGTTGTTAATTCTCATCCAAGAATATTTTCCCAGTGATTTTTAGATAGAGTGAAAGGGAGGGAGGGAGGGAGGGAGGGACAAATGTGAGAAAGACACATTGATTGGTTGTCTCCCGCATGACCCAGACTGGGGCCAGGGATCGAACCCACAACCCTTTGGTCCTTGGGCTGGCGCCCCAGGGCCACCTGACCTCTTTGCGTGGCACAGCTGGTTGGCATTGCTGTGGTCACTTTCATAGAGCGGCCGGTGCTGTATGGTCTGCATTTGTAGGAGGACCTCGCCTCCGGCAGGCCGTGTCCACAGCCCCACTGTGCACCGTGGGCTGCACCCTCCTCCTCTTTCTCATGCACACGGCTTGCAAAACTGTAGCTGGGGTAGCCCCAAGAAAGGGGGGCTCCAGGACGCTGATGTCAGATACTTTTGACGTGGACGTGAACCAAGAGCGTGGTGGCACTGGACACAGAGAATACCACAGGGCACGGTGCTTGTGTACCACGCCCTGTCACAGCCTCCAGCACGGCCCAGCTCCCAGCCCAGCCTCCATCACCACATCCCTTTCCAGCACGTCTCTGTGGGTGTGACCCCTTTCATCCTTCTGTCCGCCTGGTGACGCGGGTTCATTTTCCCAGGAAGACGCTGAAGCCCAGGGCGGTTGAGTACCTTGTGCGCGGCCATGTGGCTGGTTAGAGGCAGCCTTGGGTCCATAGCCCGCAGTCCTAACCCCAGGCGCCGGGCCTCTGTGAGCCTACATCCTGCTCTCCCAAGACACACCTTCCTGTGGGTCTGTTCTCACTACCCGGGTGGGCGACTTGCCTAATAATGATACACTCTCTTGCAATTCTGATGACGAATTGGAAGGGAAATTAGAAGATAAAAGAAGATGAAAGCGTGAAATTAGGGAATAGGGGGATAGTCCCTTTTGTGAGCACTTTCTAATCATACTTCCAAATGACAGCTGTGGTCCCAGCCCAAGCCGTTCGAATCAGTTGTTTCGAAGGCCGGCCTCCAAGTCCCCTGTGTTCCGTCCAAGGCGTGGAAGCTGTTCAGACCCTGACCTCTTCTCAGCGGGGTGAGCGGCCCCCGCCCTGCCCTGCACTCACTGCTCGGTCAGTGGGGGTCAGTGGGCCGCGCAGAGTGGGTGATGATGCTTCCTGCAGGTCTGCCCCCGAGCGGACTTGATTTCTTTCTGCTCCTAGAGGGTTACACTTCCCACTTGTTCCCACCCTCGCCCTCACGAAGTTCTGCAGCGGGGTAGACGTGTTTCCCTGTCTCCTCTTCTTCGGGCCGTTCGGCGCTCCCGTCTCAGGACCCTGGGGACGAGAAGAGTCCCGGCCTGGGTGCTCTCCAAGGCGGCACTGGGTTCTCTGACGCCCATCATCTGTGTGCCTGCTGAGCTCCCGGTGGGGTGGGGGCGGGGTCACTCCCTGCCACCTGCTGAGGAGCAGGGCTGTGCTAAGCTCTCAGCGTCTCCGCGGGCTCCTGTCCCTGAAGACTCCGCTTGTCCGCCAGGCCCGTTTACCAGCGGCCGCGGCATGTCCGTCCCTCCCGTGGGCGGCTGCCAGGAGCGTGCTGCTTGGTTGGGAGTGGCCCCCTCAGCGGGGTCTGGTTCACGAGCTGCACGGTGAGCAGAGCACACTCCGGCCGGCCGTTAGCGTCACCTCAGAGCAAGCAGGGAGCCTGAGGAACCAGCCTGCTGCCTGCCGGGGGAGGGGAGGGGAGGTGAGCACCCGTCAGTGTGCGCACCGGGGACAGTTCGGAACTGGCTGCATGTCCACACGCGCTGCTTTGAGTCCCTCCGTCTGGGCAGAACATCCGTTAGACCGAGGCCAACATTTCTTTCTGGCCCACCTTTCCCGGCCCCGCCCTCCGGCCGGGCACCCCCCGCAGAAGCCCCCAGAGCCGCACGGCTCGGACCTGAGGAGGGGACTTCGGGATGTCACCTAACCCAGTCCTGTCATGTCACAGATGAGGCATGTGAGGCCCAGACAGGTGACTTGCAAGTCAGGGCAGAGCCCGAGCCCAGGAACCCCCACTCTACAAGGTCATGTTTTCCGTGTGATGGTCTCCAGGGCCCTGGAGCTCCGTCTATGGCTCCCAGGCTGCAGGGTGGCGGCGGCACAGGTCTGACCCAGGAGGGCAGGTCCTGCCTGGCCACTGCGGGGACCTGTCCCCTCCCCACAGAGCAGTGCCTCTGCAGAACCTGCCTCTGCGGACGGATTTGAGGGTGAAATGACATGGCCACTGGGGGGCCTGGCACAACGCCAGGGGCGGGCTTGGTGACCCTTACCCGTGGGCACACTGACCTAGTGAACTGTGGGAGCTCGAAGTGGCAGCCCGCTGGGTTCTCACCGGGAGCAGGGTGCTGGCAGGCCGGGGTGTGCCGGGAAGGTGACGGCTGCCTCAGGGACTCAGGCGCGCGTGAGGAGTTCTTCGGGCCAGAAGGGTCGGGTTTCAGAACCTCGGGTTCTGGGGTCTGGAGAACAGGGTTTCCTGTTTCAGCCTCAGTCTGTCCTCCGTCTGGTCTGTGCCGAAGGGCTCGCCGCCGAGGAGACAAAGCACAGACAGACCCGGTCTCGGCTTTTCAAGACCTTGTAACGTCATAGGTGACAAATGGGTCAACAGGGATCGGAGCATCTGACTGGTAGCATCTGACTGGTCACGGTGGCAAGGGGGTGGTTCTACATCTCTAATCAGAGAAAGAGGGGCCTTCTGAGCGGATGATCTGCCTGGTCAGACATGGTGTTGGCAAGACGTCCCTCGCCAGGGAGTGGGTGAGGACAGGCAGCCCACAGATGTCTCCAGTGGGAGGCTGCCCTCTGGCTGTGCCCGAGGGGAGCAGACACAGGGGCCTCTATGCCCCAGACAGTGAGGAGAGTTTTACAACAGCTGCACGTCCTCTCTCCCTCCATTATTATTTCCTTTCCTTAACGACACCAACCACCCTCACATCTGACCACCTCTCTTACTTCCCTACACCTCTCAGAGCTTGCAAGTCGTTGAGGCCCAACTTCCTCGACCCAAAGAGGATTTTCTCTGGCTCTATCTTATCAATCAAAAACCTTGACTTGCCCCAGCTGGCGTGGCTCAGTGGCTGAGCGTCGACCCTGCACCAAGAGGTCACCGGTTCGATTCCCAGTCAGGGCACATGCCCAGGCTGTGGGCCTGATCCCTAGTGGGGGGTGTGCAGGAGGCGACCAGTCGATGTTCTCTCTCATCCATGTTTCTCTCTCTCCTTTCCTCTCTCTCTAAAACCAATAAAGAAAAAAATTAAAAAACAAACAAAAAGAACCTTGACTTGAACTCAGTGGGCTTGATTTTGGCCTGAAAGAGGCTGCGTCAGCCCAGGCCCACAGGACACAGGCTGTGGTGTCGTGAGACCCTCGGGTCGCCCACCAGACGTCGGCCTGTCCCTGGCCCTGCGGTCGGGGCTGCAGCCACAGCCTGTGCTCAGGGCCTGAGCTCTGTGCCTTCATCACGTCCTGGAAGAAGGGTCAAAGGTTCCCCAGAAGAAACCGCAGCAACGAAGACATACCAGAGCGTTCGTTTTCCAAGAGCGTTCTTTAAAACTGCTTTTGAAAAATCTTGTCTGGTTCTTTTGGATATTAAAGAAGTTGACCTTTGACATGAAAAGGGAGAAATAAGACAAACAAGAAAGAAATGAAACTAGGGGACAAGGGGAGAAAGGAGGGGGTTTTTGCATTGTGGTGACAGAGTTCTACAAAACAGGGGCCTGGCCACAGGCTGACCTCGGGACATTATTTTAACCTTTCTGGTTTGGCCATGGTGTCTCCCTCTGTGGAGTGAAAAGTTTGGGTGTCATGAACCCTGAAGGCCAGTAATTATTATTAGTCAATGAAATTCAATAAGAGAAGAAAATTACAAGCCTATATACACCAGAATTAAGGAGATTAAATAATAATTATTAGAGATTTGTGATTTTATGATTGAGAAACCATTGAGAAGTAACCACAAAAAAATTTTTAAAAAAATAAGGGTTTAACCCATGGGTGAGTGACAAAATTACTGTACAAAATATTTCTCTAAGCAAACAGTAGCCAATTGTCAAATATAATGAAAGAAGAATGTGACTCAGACAGAGAAAAAACCTCATAAAATATCTAGGAATATTGTTACAAAACACATTCTGGATTTTTAGGAGGAAAATTCCCAAAGGACACGTAAACATGATAGTAAAACAGGATAAAACCTGTAAAGTCAAGTCCTAGTTTTAGAAAGCCTTCCTCGTCCATGTCATTTTTCTTCAGTAAAACCTGAAATGTCTATGCTGCGTTAGTTGACAAAGCAATAGACTTATTTTTAACTCCATGGAGGGACTTAGAGTTGTCTCGTAGGACTGAGTCATGGACAGATTCCGAGAAGGCTGACGAGGGCGCTTCGACCATCCTGAGTGGCGGGAGCTGGGTTAGCGAAGACGGCCCAGGGCTGGCACCAGAAATGGGGGAGATTAGAATCCACACCGTGCCCGAGGCCCACCTGCGCACTTGAGACCTGACAGGTGGCGTCTTCGTGCTCTGATGAGTGTGCAAAACGTCCCATCTGCTTCCCCACGAGTTCTGCCGTGCTCAGACATTCTCCTCATCTTCCAGTGCCTTCCAGTCGTGTAGGGTTTTCTTCCTCTTCTCTGTACGACTCCGTGTTTTATGTGAACTCACACGTGCCTTTGAGCGGAGACTGTAGACGTAGAGAGTTGATGGCATTTGTCTGGGCTCAGCAAATTCATGGTTCTGGGTGGGGCAAGGGACAGTTTTGGTGTCCCTGCTGAAAACTCCAGTCTGTCACAGCGTTTCAGAACAGACACCGTCCCAGGACTGCAAGAATTAAGGACAAATGGGTCTGGAATACAGACATAATTAGGTGGAGACAAAGCAAATGTCTCAGGAACATGGGACATGAGCGCAGTGGAAAGTGATCACTGAGAGTCGCTGGAGATCCCAGTCATGAGACGAAGGGGCATGAGTCAAGGCAAGCCGGAAACAGCTTCGTGACGGCCGGAAATGGGCCCGAGTTCTTAGCAATCGGGCGGAAAAGATGAGGAGGAAGGTAGGAAAACGGGTAAAGTGCACGAATACGTACGAGCTAAAGAAAACTAATGAGCATTTAAAAAGGGCTCAAGCTCAGAAGTAATTTTGAAAAGATACGTTAAAGCAAACAGAAAACATTATTCTTCACCTGTATGGTTTTCAAAGATCGAAACAATTGACAACAATGAGTACTGACGAGAATATCACAGTCAAAAGATACGTTCGTCCAGTCTCGCTGAGACCTCAAGGTTGTTCAGCAGTTTCTGGAGTGAGCACCTGGGCAGTACCCACTGCAACTAGAAACATGCATACATGTGAACAAGTTAACTTCTAGGCATTTACGCAAAAACAGTAGTCGCCCAAATTTCTAAAGATATGTGTACAGTTATACAAATATATGAGACAAGTATATTTGAGCAGATATTCAAGAGTTCCCAAAATGATAGTTAAGTGGGGGAAAACAACATGCAATGGAATTGGCTATAAAGTTTGATTCCATATTTTAAATTTAAACTAAATATTTACATAACTGTCGGTGGAGAAATAGAACTGAAATGCTCTGAGCTGTAAATAATGTCTATACGTGAAGAGGAGGGTATTTTTTTTTTAATCTATCATTTACATGTCTTCATTGTTTGGAATTTCTCAATGTGTAAACAGTATCAGAAAAAGAATCGATTTAAATGAAAGTGAGAAAGTTCATCCTGCAGACGAGCGGGGACGTGTTCCCGCTGACGTTGAGCCGCGATGACCTCCCTCCCGTTACCAGGGGCCCCCGGGAAGCGGAGCCCTGGACTTTCCGCTGCCTCACACTCCCTCTGAGGACCCCCCTCAGCTGGGAGGGGCCGTCCCGCCCGGGTGGCACCTGCACTGTGCCCTCCGCTGGCCCGCAGCTGCCTCCCACCCGCCGGGTCCCGCGCCAGCTGGGTCACGAGGGCCTGCAGGCTGGCAGGCCCGGGGTCCGGGGGCAGGGCTCAGCGCGGTGCACTGGGGCAGGGGCGCTGACCTCTGGGCTCATCGCTGGGCAGGGCCAGCCTCTCCTCCGACCCTTCCCCAGGCCTCTGGAGCGCAGCCTGTGACCATGAGCCTCCCCCGCGTCCTCCTCGCGGCCCCCGCCACCATCGTCCAGGTACTGCCCGGGAAATACCAGCCGCGCTGCCCTCTCTGGCACTGTTTCGGGGTTGCGGGCCGAGGCGTGAAGGAACTCTGCACCCGCGCCTCGCCCCGGCACCTGTGAAAGCTGGCGGTGCCACCCTGCCCCTGAGAGTCCTGGGGGTGCTCCTTGGCCTTTCCCGCAAGTGAACCGGGGGTCTGAGGACAAATCGGTTCAGTCGCCTGGAGTGCAGACATGATATAGACCTGGCCCGAGACCCCACTCCACTCACACATCACAGGAGGAACCGGGAGTTTAGGGGGCATGGCTTCCATCTACCCAGACTGTGAGAGCTGGGATGGGCTTCGTGTGGTGGGGGCATCGGTGAGGCAGGGGGGCATCGGTGAGGCAGGGGGGCATCGGTGAGGCAGGCGGGGCATCGGTGAGGCAGGCGGGGCATCGGTGAGGCAGGGGGGCATCGGTGAGGCAGGGGGGCATCGGTGAGGCAGGGGGGCATCGGTGAGGCAGGAGGGACATCGGTGAGGCAGGGGGGGCATCGTGAGGCAGGGGGGGCATCGGTGAGGCAGGGGGGGCATCGGTGAGGCGGGGGGGGCATCGGTGAGGCGGGGGGGGCATCGGTGAGGCGGGGGGGGGCATCGTGAGGCAGGGGGGGCATCGTGAGGCAGGGGGGGCATCGGTGAGGCAGGGGGGGCATCGTGAGGCAGGGGGGGCATCGTGAGGCAGGGGGGGCATCGGTGAGGCAGGGGGGGCATCGGTGAGGCAGGGGGGGCATCGGTGAGGCGGGGGGGCATTGGTGAGGCAGGGGGGCATCGTGAGGCAGGGGGGGCATCGGTGAGGCGGGTGGGGCATCGGTGAGGCGGGGGGGGCATCGGTGAGGCAGGCGGGGCATCGGTGAGGCAGGGGGGCATCGGTGAGGCAGGGGGTGCATCGGTGAGGCAGGTGGGGCATCGGTGAGACACACTGGGGACAGTCACTGATTGAGCACACCTCACCCTCCAGTTAATGCCCAGTGGTTCCCATGGCAAGAGGACAAATTGACCAGAGGTTATGTCACCAACAGTGACATCTTCTGGCAAGAGGAGAGGGTGCAGAGAGGAGAGGTGAAGTCTGGGAACCAAACCCGCTTGCTGTTAGTGTCTAGCTGGGGAAGAGGGGGTCCCGCCCACGTGGGGAGATCTCCGGCTTCCTCGTGGGACACCCAGCCTCATAGCAGCATCTTCTCCTCTGCGACAGCACCAGGGCACTCAATTCTGAAAGACCCTGCTACCTTCGGGGCGGAATCTGCCTGAAGCCAGGGGCCCTGAATGTGAGCCCTTCCGCGGGCCCTGCTCAGCCTTCACCATTTGCGGCCGAATAAGAAGGGGCCGATGAAGGAACCCAGTGGGGGGCGCCCACCCGGCCACCTGGCCCCTGGCCCCTGGTCCCTGGTGTCAAAATAAAAGCCAACCATGCGCTAATCTGCACAGTTGATTATTTTATCATCAGGATCCATGAGAACAACTGTCTTCCATGAAGGGTAGTCCGTGGGAGGGAACAGTTATAAGAATTACATTCATGTTACGCTTTTAATTTTGCAGAACGTTTGATCCACACGACACTCTGTCATCCTTAGAACCATTCTGGTTCATCGACCCCATTTCGCAGATGTAGAAACCGAAGCTCAGCTAGGTTCAACCGGTCCCCTGAGCTGGCAGAGTCCGTAGAAGACGGAGCATGATAAGCCCGTGCTGTCCCAGAAGTCTCTGTCTGCACGGGTGGGAGGTTATGGTTTCCTTCACAGTCTGGAGTCTGTACACGAGAGAATGCCCTGCCGTGGGCCAGGTGACGCGGGGACAGGGCCGGCCGCTCTGTGGGTGCAGTGCGAGTGACAAGGAGCACGGGGGCAGCACAGGGCGAAGGGGGCGTTGGGGACATGCAGGACGAAAGCACTCGTGTGCAGAGACTGCCCAGAAAGGGTCTCAATGCAGTCACAAGGCTCACTCTGTGGAGTCCTGGGATAGGTGACTATTTTGTGTCTTCCTGTCCAGGTCATGACACCCACTGTGGCACCGTAAGCGGTCTCCCCACTACGTCCCTGTCCTGCCTCTGGCGAGGAGCCAGCCTGGAGATCGGCATTGCTTTCTGCAATTTGCAGTGCAGGTTGGGGAGGTGCAGAGGGTAGTCCGAGGTGCCCAGGAAGCTGGGAGACCAGGAGAAGAGGTAAGTGGGGTTCACCATTCTTCCCCAACCTAAGCCATGCCTTGGAGAGGAACAGAGCCCGGCGGGCCCTGACGAGAGACAGTGAGGGCCCGGGGGGGCTGGGAACTGTCAGTGAGTAACTGACCAGAGCCGGGGACAAACCGCAACCAAGGTACATGCCCTTAGCGGCAACCGAACCCAGGTCTCTCAGGACCGCAGGCCGGCACTCTAACCACTGAGCCAAACCGGCCAGGGCTGTCAGTGAGTAACTGAAGGAGAGTCAGCACAGGTTCGCAGCGGACAGTGGCTGTTATCAGCTGCCAGTGAAGATGTCCAGACAGACACAGACGCTCGGGTCTCCCCCGTCCTGGGGCACCGCCGTCCCTGTCTGTGCACAGGGATTACCGTAGGGCCGGGCGTATTCCCCGTGTGTGTGCTGAGTCCACAGTGGGCCTTGTCCTTGAGGAGAACGGCCTACCACCACCAGGAGGGTTTAGGAACCAACGAGTAACTTAATAAATGACTCATTTCTTTATCTGGATTTCTTCACCATGAGGTTAAAGCCTTCTTTGCTTGCTCCTAGTTTTCCAAGCATCCAGAGTCACTGACATCTCGCCCTTACGAGCCTCTGGAAAACCCCAGGTCCAGCTCCTGCCTCTGTGTCTTCCTCTTCTCGGTGTCTTCTTAATTCACAGAAGACTGGCTGGGGGAAGCAGAGCACATCTGGGGGGGGGGGGCAGGAACCCCAGTGGGGACACTAGAACTCTGGGTCAGGGTGAAGCGGGAGGGGAGGGGGGCCCCGGGAATAGAGGCTGTCTGTGCCTGTGGTCCCAGCTTGGACCACCTTGGTCAGCATCAATCAGCTGAGTGCCATGTGGCCCTGATTTCACTGACTATGTTGCTTGACGACTCGAAGAAAATGTACCGATTATGTCAACTTTTCCATTCTTTCATTTTTCTCAACAAATTATTATTAATTTATTTATTTTTATATGTTTTTTTAAAATTGATTTTTGTAAAGAGAGAGGAAGGGAGAGAGAGAGAAACGTCACTGTGAGAGAGAGACATTGATCGGCTGCCTCCTGCACGCCCCCTACTGGGGGTCGAGTCCGAAACCTGGGCCCTGACCAGGACCTCTCCGTCCATGGGAAGGTGCTCAGTCCACTGAGCCACCCTGGCCGGGCTCAACAAATTATTTATTGAGCACTGAACAAAACAGAAAACAATATTTTTACTTTCATGGTGCATATATTCTAATGGAAGAAGAAACAATAGAAATAAGTGACATTTAATACATTAAATATTTGTAAGTGCAAAGTGCAATATATAGATGATGTATTACAGAACTGTACACTTGAATCTTATATAATCTTATGAACCAGTGTCACCCCAATGCATTTAACAAAATTTTTTAAATCTGAAGCAAACATCCCGGGGAAGAGGGACCGGAAGCACTGAGTGGCCTGCGGCAGGGTGTCCGGAGAAGGCCTCACAGGGCAATAGCTGAGCAATACAATCCTTTTTCAGGCCTGGACTCTGTGTGGGGTGAGTTTTTGTTAGTCCGAGCCTCAGTCTGTGCTCGCTCTTGAGTGTCCCTGGGGACTGTCAGAATTGTTAGGTCTTTTAGAACCAAGAGCCAGAGCCTGGAGCACGTTGACCTGCGGTCCCGCCCTGCGGCCTTTGGCCCACGACAGAGAACACCCCCCTCCCTAGATCTCCGCGCTTACTGACTGCAAACTTGCACAGTATCTCCACGGCCCCGTCTCCACTGTAAGAGCTGGACACGTCTTTAGTGTCAGAGCCCGTGGCTTAAAACCACCCACTAAAGCTCTACTCCCAGAATTCCAGTTTCACACCCACCTCTGTATTTCCTGGCTTCTGGAACCTGCTGGAACCCCTCAGAAGGATCTTTAAGAAATTCTTTAATACAACAAAGATGACACTGCCACTACGCTCTGGGGCAGACACCCCTTTGGAAGTGCTGGCCTGCCCTCCCAGGGGGCAGAGTCCCGACTGCCCACCCTTCACTCTTGAATTACAATGAGGGACTCTTCAAGGAGACAGAGTCACCCACCCTCCTGGCTCACCGTTGTGCTAAACCAACTGCTCAGTGACACCAGAAACAAGACTACAGGCAAAGACATTTCTTTCCTCACAAGGACCAAAGTCACCAGTGCCTGGGGACAGCTCAGGCAGGACAGGAGCACTCGTCATGGGAACATGCCACCACAGGAATGCCCCGGTTCTGCTCCAGGGAACACCCATGGGACACATGCCCAGAAGAACCAGGGCCAGGAGTAGGGCTTTGCCGGCGGGGCAGGTGTTAGCCAGCTCCACGGGAGCCTGGTGTGTTCCTCCGCCTGGGCCAGCGCCACATGCTTCAAGTCTCAGCATCATTGTAAATGGCTGTACCTGGTAGTGGAAGTCACGAATGTTGCTCTTTATACAAATGATCTTGTTCGTTCTTGCACATATTCCCCGAGCAGTGAATTGTCAAATTAGCTAGTTAATATCACAAAAACCCTTCTTTTGAACCTCAAATTTCTAAGTTCTCACTTGCCTACGGAACATTATTGGCCAATTTGTTACTCTTTTTGGGTGTGAAATGGCAGTCACTTCATTCTAATAGCCAATGCCTGCATAAAGAGACTCGGGATGTTCCGCAGGAAGAGCTCAGGGTCTGGAGGTGGTGCCGTCTCTCCGCCTGCCGGGATTGGTGCAACGCAATGAACTCCAAGCACAGGCTGCTTGGAGTGAGAGGGAGCTTTGCAAGGGAGCAAATGCTCCAGATCTTTGGACACAGCCCATTTATTTGCAGATTGGTTCCCCCAGGTTACAAGTGGATTTATATAAATTATTTTCTTGAGACGGCATCTCTGAAAACCATATAGCCTAGCCTTGTCTCTCTTTTTATGGTAGAAAGAGACTTTAAAACTAAAAAATAACAAACCCAGACATTCTTGAGTCCTACGACCCATTTGTCCACTTGCAGCAGAGTTCCAGCCATAGTTATGCAAACCTTATCTTATTCATTTTTGAAAGAAGCATTCAATGCAAGCAAGGTGGTCTTCCTGTCTATCAATCGAACCTGTCTGTCCACAACACACTTTGCTCTTAGGCTGGCCAGGTTGCGAGAATGCATATCCCAAGGTTGCAAATCATCAATCTACCAACCCCCCCATCCCACATCTCCCCCCTTCCTGTTCTTCTTGAAACTGTGGAATTGCCATGGCTGTGGTGATCAGAAGAGTCATCACTTGCTTTTTAATCTTATGCATAGAAGACACCATTCGCCAGAGTCCTCGAAGAGCTTGAGAGCCATTGGTGCAGGTAGGATGACAGTGTATAGTCCCTTCCAAGCCGGAGTTAGTCCCTGGGGGGTGAACTTCTTTACCCATATGGAGTCCCCGGTCTGGAAGTGTGCACAGGGTCCAAGGAGGCACAGGTAGGCCGTTGCAGACATGTTTATGGACAGCTTCTGGGCAGACTGCAGGGCCTGCAAGAACTGTAAGAGGGCGAGGGGGAGCAGAGTGGTCCAGTTTTCACCGGTTTCTAAAGTAAATTTGGTTACGGTTCCTTTTAAGGTCCTGTTCATGTGCTCTATCTCTGGAACTCTGTGGGCGGTAAGCACAAATGAGTTTCCAATTTATAGCTAACCCTTTAGAGATATCCTGTGATCTCTATGCTTTTTACTTCCTTTCTCTGCACAATTCTTCTTTAACTTGTATAGACCCTCTGCAACTTTCTTGGTCCTTCCCCTGACATTAACCTGCGAGCTTGCTCAATCTATCTGCAGTCTGCACGTTCCCCAGTTTTTCTTCTCCTCCTCCCTAGTCAGACCCTCACATTCCTGCTTCCTTCTGCTTTCTCCCTTTTCTTGTGATATCACTGGACATTACCTTCCTCTCGGGAGCACAGTAAGCTTGTGTAACCTAAGTGGGTAGTCTGGTGCAGCTGGTTGACTAAAGTTTGACCCCTGGGACCAACAACCTCCCATCAGGTAGTGTCCATCATCCATTGATTACCTTTATGGCTCATTTTTCAGTGGCAAAGTCATTTTCTGATCTAGTGTATCTAGAGACGCCCCACTGATTTTAGGGTTGCCTCCTAAGTTTTCTGATCTGCAGCAGATTTTTTCGTGCCCCACCAGAGAGCCTGGATTAGGGTTATGAGTTCGGCCCGTTGGGCTGAAGTTCTCCTATTCAAGGACTGTGACAAGATGACAAGGTCTAGAGTTACTATTACTGCCCCAGCATGCCTAATCTCTTCCTGGACATAGCTGCTCCTGTCCGTGAACAATACCCCATCTGGTGATGGCAGTGGGACATCCTTGAGGTCTGGGCAGGCCGTCTGCACTATGCTGATTACCTCCAGGCAGTCCTGTAGAGGTTTCTCCAGGTCATCATCTGGAGGCAGGCTGGCAGAATTGATGGCCAGCGTCTTGTGGAACTTGATGTGGGGCTGGCCTGGAGCGGCAGTGACCAGCAATTGAACAGCCACTGGAGAAGATCACATCCGAGTAAGGGGTATGGGCACTCCAGCACGACCAGAAATGAATGAGTCACAGTATTCTTCCCAAGATTTATAGTCCTCTTTGAAGTCCAGGGGTAGGTTAGAGGCCCATTGGCTCCATCAGGACTGAATCTGCTGCACCGGTATCCTCTATACCTGATTTTGTGTTAGTCTTTTTTATCCCTAATTGGGACCTAGGCCTGCCATCCTGACCCTTCCTAGGGTGATCCTTTTCCATGGGCCCTGTTTCCCTTAAGGCTGCTACTACCACCTTTGCTATTTCAATCAATTGGGCCTTTAGGCCTAACAGAAGAACGTGGTGAAAAGTGTCCAAGGAAGCCCTCCCCTGGCCATATTTGGGTCCCACAGTGGGCAGAGGGATGAGAAAATTTCCTCTGACCCCAGGTTTTCAAAAGATTCAGAGAAGGGGGGCGTCATCCCAGCACATGTGTTTATGTGGGGTAGTGTGTTTTTCAACTCTCTCCAAGAGCACTTCATGCCCGTGCCTGGGATCCCTATTTTCAACTCCCCAAAGTTCAGAAAAGCCTGTTGAAAACTCACTGCTGCCAAATCCAGGGGCGTGGACAGATGAGCTTCCTGGCTGACACTGAAGGATCATGCCCCTTCCGCAGCCTGACTGCCTTCCCTGGGGAACCCTGTGGCCTCCAGGTGAGTGCCCTTGTGCCTGCCCACTGCCCACCACCCCCATTTCCCAGGATGAGGGGCTCTCCACACCAGACCCCAGTCTCAATGTGTGGCACCAAGCAGGACGCACAGGGTAGCCCACTAGAAGGGACAGTCCCTGAATCACTTATTACTCTGTCAACTGCCTATAGCAACTGAGCTACAAAATATTGATATGGCTCTTCAGGTCCTTGTCTGATGGATGTAAGATCTAGCGAATTTTCCCCTTTTGTTGGGAGCTCTTTCCAAGCCTACAAAGCACAAATGCTAATCACAGCTGTAGCGGAAGATGGTAGGGGAGGGGGTCTTTAAGGACTCATAGCCCTTTTTGGTTTTCCTCGAGTCTTGCACTACACCTTGCTTCCCCACCCATTTAGCTTCCTGCACAGGATCAAGGCAATCTCTAATTAAGGCCCAAAGAGTAAACGTTTGAGCCAGAAACTTGTTCAGACCTTTTGCTGTATCTCTGCCTCACAGACACTTCCCTCCCTTTGCCCACTATCAGTATTTGTGCACTAATCAGAACCTTCCTTCTCTAAGAATATTTCAATATGCAACCCAATTAGGTCCTCTGGGTACAAGGGCTGCTGTCCATGATCAGACTAACCGTAACAAAGTTGAAGAAGACACAGTAGGGAGGCAGATGAGGACAAAAACAAGGAAAGACACACAAGACAGAAACTTATGCTTTGTCCGCCTGGCTGCTCCCCTCCTGAAGATTTCAGACACCTCTTGGCATGTGGCAGGTTGGAATAAGCCCCCAACTCAGATCAGGTTCACTGGTGGACACACACAATTACATTCACATAGTCACACTCACACACTGAATTTCCTTTCAGAAATTCCCTATCCTGAGCAGCGCCTAAGCCTCTTGGGAGGTGATCAGTCTTCCCTTCCGCCCCAGTGGCAGGTCTGAATGGACAGAATTTGCCAGATTTGAACCCCACCTAACATCTTAGGGGGCTTTCCAGGAGAGGAGAGGCTGCCCACGTCCGGCCCGCTCACTCTCATCCAGATAGACCCGTCACCCAGAACTCACCTCCAGAGGCTTTTACCAGGTTTCTTCTCATCTTTTTGGGGACATCTTGGCATCTCCCAGCTGCTCATCAGAAACCTAAGTAGAATCTTCGGGGCATTGGAACTCAGGGGACATCTCCCCTCAGATCTATAGGGATCGGGAGAGGCTGCCTGTCCTAGGCATCTAGCCCTTGGTGTCCCCAAACACCAGGAATCCCACTGGAGCCAAATGTCATAACGTGTCAGCAAGATAACCAGAGATGCACAGCTGAATTGTAAAGGAGCACTTCATTATACCGGCGGGCTGGGGGGCGGGGAGGGTACAGTTTCCCCAGATCCGAAGACCCAATTCTTCTTGCCCATCCTATTTTAAAGACAGAAGCCCCAGGAACCCTAGAAAGGGTTTGAGAGGGACCCTGGGACCAAGTCCGGGACCGAGTGCGAGTTTTACAATCAGTGTCCAAGGTCAGCTATGCCATCAGAGGAGTCAGGTTGAAGGGCAGGTCCTTCCTATTCATGGTAAGGTTTTATGCACCGCACTGCCAACCACCTGGGACCTGTAAGAGACAAAACAGAAGCATACCCCCAACCCCCAGCCAGTAACTCTGCAGGGCTTTACCATTCAGGCCCTTGCTGTGGATCTCTGTGCCGGACTAAAAGTCTGAGCCCTGTGGCAGAACCTTTTGTTGAAAATGTTGCTCCGCAGCTGTAGTGCCAAAGTGATCTTGATTTAAAAAATTTAAGCTATAGATTGCCAGAGAAAGCTGATTTACAGGGGGTTCACCCATACTCCCTCCTTATTGTTTTGTAAGTAATAATTTTAAAGTAGCATGAACACGTTCAACAATAGCTTGTCCTGTAGGGTTATAGGGAATGCCAGTTTTATGGCTAATGCTCCATTATTGGAGAAATAATTTAATGCGTTGAGATGTATAGGCTGGCCTGTCATCTGTTTTAATTTCCAGTGGCACCCTCATAGGTGCAAAACAGGACAGACAGTGACGCTTAACATCTTCGGCTTTTTCCCTGGTAGTGGTGGTTGCGTGTAGAAAATTAGAATGGTATCCATAGTAACATGTGCCCATTGAAATCGACCAAATGATGGAATATGTGTGACATCTGTTTGCTATGAGGCATTAGGGATACACCCCGAGGGTTGACTCCTGCTGATGTGGAGTCCCTCCGGAAAGTTGGCGATCTGGGCGAGCCTTAATAATATCTGGAGCTTGTGAGAGGGTCAAATGAAAGGTTTTCGTGAGTGTTCGAGCATTTTGTTGAAAAAGGCCTGTGAACACTGTGTGTGCTGAAATGCAAGGGTTGTCGCCATGATGGCCTCCGCCTGTTGATTTCCTCGTGTTAAAGGTCCAGGAGCGTGGAATGAGATCGAATGTGGGTTATAAAACAGGGTGATTCCATTGGTCTATTCAAGCTTGGAGAGGCAAAAATAAGGTTAATAGATGTTGATCAGCTAAAGGCTTAAAAAAGGCTTGTTCAATTCTTTGTAACACTTTAACTACATACTGTGAATCACTAACTATATTCAAGGACTCTTCTATAAAATGTTGAAGAGCTAATATTGCAGCCCGTAATTCAGCCGGAGTAGCCTGAGTTGACCCAGGCTCAAGGCTGCTGTGATTTTTTCATTCCTCATGTTCTTTCCAGGCTACTCTTGCTTGTGAGATTTACCTGATCCATCAATGAACACAGTTCTAGCCCCAGGGAATGAGGTATTCCTTCAAAATCTGAGTCAGTTACCCCTGGCATCTCTTGTAGTCCTTTCATTGTTAAACTAGACCTTCCAATTACTAAACCTATTTCCCTTCCAGAGGGGCCATACACTCCTGTAGGAACTAAACGAACACCATCAGACTCCATACGGGTTGGTTCTGTGGTGGTGATAAGATCCAGGCTGGCCCTTCCTACTGTGGAGGCTCGGAGGTCTCCAACCCTCTGTTTGAACTTCCACATGGCGAATTGGGCCTGTGTCAACACTGTTTTTTCTAGTACTGTCCAATCCCAGGGAGTCATCAGATAACTACCAGCTATTCCCTCCAACATTCCTATAGTAAAGGAACTTTGCAAACCACTCTCCTTATGAGTTGCCTGAATTCTTTAAAAACCTGATAGGGCAAACATTCGTGCACAGGTTGTTGACCTGGCCGTATTATAGCTGGAAAAGCCCCAAAGTCACCCACTTTCCTGGCCTCTATAAGACAGCCCTCCACTGCTGGGTGTGGTGAGGATAAGAAATCCTCCACAAAAGGTGGAGGACGGGGAGGGGAACTTTCCTCCTTTGTCAACCATGCGGGAGCGGTGGGCTCTGGAGTTTCCTCCGAAGGGGAGGTTGGAGCCACCATGCTGCTGGGACTGATCTCCTGAGTCAGCTGCTGCAATGCTGTAAATACCAGTCGCCATAAAAGAAGGGTCGAGGTGGAAATTTTACACCCTAAATCTTGTGCACCCTAAAAGTTTCCCTTACTTTAACCATATGTCGGAATCCAATGTGCCCTCCTTAGGGAACCACGGGCAGAACTCCTGTCTGTCCCTCCAAAGCTGCAAGAGCTTCTGCTCCGTGCAGAGCCCTGAGCTGCTTTTAGCAGCTGTAAGACTCACGCATAAAGTCGCTGATCTTCAGAAAATCCCAACCCCATGCTGCTTACTGGAAACCCCTCAAACACTAGCTATCAGGGCAGGTGTCCTAAGTTGGGCGCCGCTGATTTGAGAAAACTTGAGCACAATTTACTTTCAATATGGATCACTAGTTCCCTTTCCAATTCCCTTTTGCATACCAATACATTGCTTGTTGCATCGAATCAAGCCACTGGGTTCTTGAGTCATGTTGGGGTCACCACTTGCTGTCTCTCGGCCTGCTGGGATCAGTGCAATGCAATGAACTACAAGCACACACTGCTTGGAGCGAGAGGGAGCCTTGCAAGGGAGCAAATGCTCCAGATCTTTGGACACAGCCCCATTTATTTGCAGATTGGTTCCCCCAGGTTACAAGTGGATTTATGCAAATTATTTTCTTGAGACGGCATCTCTGCAAACCAAACAGCCTAGCCTTGTCTCTCTTTTTATGGTAGAAAGAGACTTTAAAACTAAAAAAATAACAAACCCAGACATTCTTCAGTCCTACGACCCATTTGTCCACTTGAGGCGGTGTTCCAGCCATAGTCATGCAAACCCTATCCTATTCACATGTGAAAGAAACATTCAATGCAAGTAAGGTGGCCTTCCTGTCTATCAGTCAAACCTGTCTGTGCACACACACACTTTGATCCTAGGCTGGCCAGGTTGTGAGAATGCATATTACAAGGTTACAAATTGTCGATCTACAACCCCACATCCCCATAAGGTGGGTTCCTGATTCTGATTTGGGTCTCACCACGAGCAATCTTCTGCACCGCGCCGAGGGTCTATAGTTGTATTACTTACACATGCACTTAGGAATGATGTTAGTACCCGCGGAGTAGGGCGGACTTGCCTCTGGTGTAGGAAGGCCAGAGCACTTATCTCAAGATGCTCTTTTTGGTTGGTCTTGCCTGTTACAGGAACAAGAGGAAAAAGCCCCTAAATCCCTGCATTGGCCACTTCTGAAGATGCTTCTTGTAGACAAGGTCACGGTTCATTCAGAATGAGGCGTGTTGTTTTTCATGAGAAGCCCAGGATTTTCTGGGTGAGAAAAAATAGAAATCTCACCCCCCACTCCCTGGGATTCTACATCGGGGGGCGGGGGGGGGGGGGGGGGTGGCCACAGCAGTCACAGAGCATAGAAACAGCGGGTGAAGCCATGTGGCTGTGAGGAAGCTCCTGCTGGCAGACTGAGGCCTGTTTGGAGAGAGGACGTGCTATTGCTCAGGCTTGGCGGTGGAGGAAAACCCCTTGGCTTCATCTATCTGGGGCTAAGTCACTCACACCAGCACAAGAACCAAAGACACGAGGTTTATCAGTCATGAGACAGCACCGTGACCTGGACAGGGACCTGAATCAGCAGGGTCATCCTGAAATGGAAAGCAAATTTCACTAGTCAGATGGGGCAGGACCAGTCCCCAGTGAGAGCACGTGATATGGTGACACAGCCATGGCCGCGTATACAAGAGGTTTCAGGAGGTCTGAAGAGAGAACAGAGCCTTGGGAGGTGAGTCCTAAGAGGTAGGTGACACTTTGCTTTCCACGGTTTCATTCTGAGTGCTGGAGGGACCGGCGGAGAAGCGGGGGTTATGGGGGGACTGTACGCGCACCTGAGTTCAAAGAGCGGCTCAGACAGGTTACATGACAGTAAACGGGGAAAAAAGTCTTAAACTCTCACAGTTTTCCATAGAGTGAGTGTCCATCAATTGTAATGATTCTTATTTCTGCCGCTGTTATCACTATTGTTCTGCCAGGGTCTTCGGTGTTAATGAAATCGCCCCAGCTCTGTGTCGAGCTGTGCTGACCACTGTTCCTGTTCCTTTCGTGGCATTCACTGTTCAGGGTGTAATTTAACTGGCACTCGGGCAGCACTGGACACTGTCTTCCACAGCGAGTCACCCTGGGCAGACCTATGAGAGGAAGCTTCGAACTACTTTTTATTCAACAACGTTGTTATACCCTTTATTTTCTGCTTTCCAGGAGTTTCAGAAGAGGCCTCCCCAGATCTGACCCCATGAAGCTCTTTTACATCCTCGTCTTCGTCGCCTTCGTCATCTCTCAAGTGATGCCAGGTAAACCCTCATGGGTATCTCCTTCTCATATCTGAATCCTGCTTCCTCCCCCAACCGCTGCCCTCCCAGAAGGACCCAGCCCCGGCGCCGCAGAGGAATGAGGGAGGGACCTCGCCCGGTCGGGGCCTTCGGTCTGCACGGCTGCTCAGGGAAGAGGCATGAGAAGAACTGACCTGGTTTCTGGCCCAGGCTCATGCCACCTACGAGCACGCTCTCCTGTCTTAGACCTTTGCCTACGGGTGGCAATTTCTGGCTTAAACGTTTGCCTCGTTCTACGGGTACTGTGTTCGCTGACTGGCGGGAGGAGCAGAAAAACAGAGCGTAGAAGTTGTGTAGAAGCAGGTGACTCATATACTTAGAACAACCTGGAAGAAACGTAGAGGTATATTCAGCTCCACATCTGGTGGCTGCATGTCCACTGCCTGCGTTACGGAACAGCTGAGGGTGTAGAGTGTGACACACTTGGATCTGGGGGAGAAAAGGTGGCTTGTAGGGGTGAGCCCCGTGGGGTCTGGCAGGGCACTGAGGGGTCAGACCTGCCATCCTCAGACCGCCACGCTCCTCTCTGCCATGGTCGGCTTTGTGGTCACCCACCGTGGTCCTCGTCTCTCCTCACTCTTCGCGTCCTCTGTATTCAGAGTTAAAGTAAATATATCCGTCCCCACACACGGTACTCCCATGTCTGACGGCTCAGAGCTCCATGTGCTAATTCACAAATCGACAGGCAGGAGCTAAGGGGACCGGGGCTGGACGGAGCATGTGCACCAGCCTGTCCTCTCTGCTTCCGGTTAACAAGGTCTGTTTCCTGGGAGCAGTGATTGGTTCTGTTGCGACACTCAGAACAGTGACCCATCCATTTCCTCGCTAGGCTGCTTTGCGGTCAAAGGGAGGGAAGGTAGGTGGTGGGGGGGTAAGGGGAGCTCTTTGGAGAAGCGCAGAAAGAGAACCAGGGGGACTGCGGAGACCCTTCCTCCTTGGGGCTGAGAGGAGACGCTCTCTCACCTTCTCAGAGGCCGGAAAATAAGTCATTTTCAGGTCTGGCATTGAGTCAAGTCAGGTGTTTTTTTTTCTTGTTTAGAAACCACTATTGCTTCAGCTGGTGCCCTGGATTATTTGGGTCTTTTTCTACAGACACTTACATTTTAGATCTTTAATTTTATTTTTAAGACGTATCTGTTAAACCCTAAAGGCAGAGATTCTAAGCCTTGGAATTGAGGGTGAGCTTCAGCGTGTTGCTGACACCCCTCAAATGCTTCTGGGCGTAGTGTGTGTGTGCACACGTTTGGATGAACACGCACGCAGCGCCTCCTTCCCCAGGCAAGGAGCTGCAGTGTGGTCATATTCTTAGCAGGATTCTCTCCCAGGAAGTTAAAAACACAGAATGTTAGTGTCTGCTTCTAAAGGACATTATCCGCCAATTCCATAACGGCAGACCTTTGGGAGTACACTCAGGGTCTCTGACACTCTATCAAGCCAAGAGGCGCATTTGAAGTTTCTCATCTCAGCCTCCAAATAACAGCATGAACGTATCTTTCCATGACCATCCTGAAGACTGGCATTGTCCTCGTGTTTAGCAGACACACGGAAGGCACAGGCGGGGAGGGGAGTGGGGTTCTGACCGTATGCTTGTGGGCAGTGAAGTGTGGCATTTTCTGGTTGGACTGAATCATTTCTTTCCCTGTACAGGGAGCTTGGGCCTTTCTTCCCCAAACAAATATTTTTGTTCTTTCTGCAGGTTCTTGTGACAGTGGCATGTATGATTTCTGCGACTCAAGTATAAGTGTATGCCTGAAGAAGAAGAGGAATTGTGTTTCCCGCATGCCAGGGTTATGCCCTGGAAGGAGCTTCTGCTGCATAAGAACGAAGTGAACTGCAGAATTCACATGCAATGTATCGGCCTTGTATGAAATAAACAGAAGCTTTCATGTTTAACATGTCCACTCTGAGAGCATTTTCTTCACTTATTGATTCATTTGTTTGTCAACACCTATTGCCCGCCTGAGGTGGCTGGGGGTATGGATTCAAGTCTTCTGCTAAGACGCTCACAGACATGGAAATCTTAGTTAAGTTGGGTGGGTCAAGAATGTCTTCCCTGAGAAGTCCCCATAACTTCTGGCTGGAAAAACCAGCGGAAACTGAGGCTCAGGGAAGCTGATGCGGCTGGAGCCCCAGGCAGCTCCCTAAAGGGCCCACGCACAGACTTACCGGACTCTCTCCCTCTGAGCTTGGAGGGGCGCCAGAGACATACAGGGAAGAACTGAGCTGTTTGGCACTGGAGCGAGGGCTGGAGAGGGGGCTTTCTCCGGGACAGACGTGCTGTCAGAGGCCTTTGTTCCTTTGGTGAGCCCTTCCCGGGGGCGGCAGACAGTCTCCATACCTGGGACTCCAGCAACCTGGCTCACACTGGTAGCCCCGCCCTGGTGACTCCCTGAGGCCCCGCCCCGCCCAACTTTCAGGCCCATCCAAGCTGTTGCCAGTTGCTTTCCCATAGGATTGGCCTGTCTTGGATCCTGCTTCAGGTTTTCCTAAATTCTTTCAAACGAGCAGCATCTGGTCTCAGTGGGCCCCATACCTCTCGTTAAGTAATACATAGAACAAACACAGGGAGGCAGCCAAAATGAGGAGACAAAGAAACAGGTCCCAAATGAAAGAACAGAAAAAAACCCCAATAAAAGAACTAAGCGAAATGGAGATAAG
This sequence comes from Molossus molossus, assembly GCF_014108415.1. Lineage (NCBI taxonomy): Eukaryota > Metazoa > Chordata > Mammalia > Chiroptera > Molossidae > Molossus > Molossus molossus. Next base: position 3,884,680 of record NW_023425403.1, read on the forward strand.
CAACCTAACAGATACTGAGTTCAAAATACTGCTTATAAGGATGCTCAATGAACTTAGTGAGAACCTCAGTGAACTTAGGGAGGGCCTCAAGAGCATAAAAAAGTACCAGTTAGAAATCATGGATACACAGTTAGAATTAAAGGAGGCATTAACTGAAATAAAGAATAATTTACACAGCTTCAATAATAGAGTATGTAAATCCAAGGAGCAAACCATAGATTTGGAATATAAGGAAGCAAAAAATCCCCAATCAGAACAGCAAAAAGAAAAAAGAATCCAAAAAAATGAGGATAGTGTAAGGAGCCTCTGGGACAACTTCAAGCGTGCCAACATTTGCATCTTGGGGGTGCCCGAAGGAGAAGAGAGAGAACAAGAAATCGAAAACCTGTTTGAAACAATAATGGCAGAAAACTTTCCTAGCTTGGTGAAGGAAACAGACATACAAGTCCAGGAAGCACAGAGAGTCCCAAACAAGATGAACCCCAAGAGGCCCACACCAAGACACATCATCATCAAAATGCAAAAGGTTCAAGACAAAGAGAGAATCTTAAAAGCAACAAGAGAAAGGCAGCTAGTTACCTACAAGGGAGTTCCCATTAGGCTGTCAGCTGATTTCTCAAAAGAAACTTTGCAGGCCAGAAGGGAGTGGCAAGAAATATTCAGAGTGATGAAAACCAAGAACCCACAACCAAAATTACTCTATCCTGCAAAGCTGTCATTTAGAATTGATGGACATATAAAAACTTTCCCAGACAAGAAAAAGTTAAAGGAGTTCATCACTACCAAACCGTTATTATATGAAAACTTTCCCAGACAAGAAAAAGTTAAAGGAGTTCATCACTACCAAACCGTTATTATATGAAATGATGAAGGGTCTTTTTGAAGAAAAAGATAAAATGTATGAACAAACAAAATGGCAATGAATACATATCTATCAACAATGGAATCTACAAACAAAATGAACAGGTAGAACAGAAACATTCTCATAGATACAGAGAACATTTTGTTGGTTGCCAGTTGGGAGAGGGTTGGAGGAATGGGTGAGAAAGGTGAAGGGATTAAGATGCACAAATTCATTGCTAGACTGACAAACCTCAAAGGGAAAGGGGTTGGGGGGGGTGGGAAGAAATAAACCAAAGAACTTATATGCATAACCAATGGACACAGACAATAGTGTGGGAAAAGGTGGGAGGGGGGCGGGAGTGGGGAGGAGGGGGTCAATGGGGGAAGAATGTGAAACATCTGTAATACATTTTACATCCAACAATAAAGATTTGGAAAAAAAAAAAAGAATGTCTTCCCTGCAGGGTGACCATGAGCTGAATCTTGAAAGAGCGAGCAAGGGCCAACCAGGGGAAGGAGAAGACGCGGCATGAGCGCCCACTGTGAGGAGAGCGCAACACGCAAGGACACCATGCCAGAAGCCTGACTACCATCCTGTGAGGGCTGGTTTGAGAACCAGAACATGGTAAGGGGCGAAACTAGAGAGAGCATGGCCAATGGATAGAGAACTTTAGACGCTAAAAAAAGAAAATTGTACTTTATCTTTTAAGCTGCAGGGGAACATTGAGGAATTTTACACGAGGGCAAGGAGGAGAGATGGAGAAATGAGAAAGCCACAGGCCACTTAGGGTATTATGCAACAACTGAAGTGTAAATGTTGGAGGTGAAAGTGTAGGAATTAAGACATTGCCAAAGACATGAAGTGGAGTTGGTTATTTAAAAGATGCTTGGGAGTAGAAGCATGGGAATTGGTCCTTGGAGGTGGAAGGTGAGGAAGAAGAAGGTTGCTGTTACGTTTCACTCATTGGGTAATGGAGATTTTCAGGAGTGGGATCCATGGTCTAGGGTTTAAAGGAGAGATGAAGAATGAAATAGTGACTGATGAGACATTAGCACTGATATGAGCAGTCACTGAAGCCCCATAGGCCAGGCTTCCAGCAGAGACTGAAGAGTATTAAGAGATGAGAGAGAACTAGAAGGTGGAGACGCCACTTATGGGAGCCTCCCCTGCAGCATGGACTGCCCTCCTATTTCCATCTGGCAAGACCACAGTAATCACATTATTAAATCAATTCCAACACTTCTTTCTATGTCTTTGGGTTCCTTTCTCTAAGGTATATTACAGAGATCCTGACACCTCAACTTTTGTTAATGTGTCACTAAATTAATGTTTACGTCAACCAAGCATCTCTTCAGGACACTCCTAAAAGCTTGAGCGAAACTATTTCAGCCAGAATCACTGATCACTACACTACACATATGCCCATATATTGGTCTGATACAATGCACTATTGTTTCCTTTCTGTTCTAAAACTCTCAGGACAAATTAAAAGATACATTATTTCGTCAACATTTGCAAACTTTCTGGTATGCACAGTACGTCTTCATAGTGAGACCTTATGCAGTCTTTCAGATTGTTGTCCAGTCATGGTCTAGAAACCATGAGACATGGACAAAGCATGTCGTCAGAAACACCCTAAAGGTATCTATATCAGGTGAGGTCATTGCAAAGCAAGACAAAGTTGACATCCTTAGCCCAAGGAGGAGATGCTTCCATCAGCCAGGGATGCTAAGATCTGGGAGTCCATGGTATTTACAATGATCAGAATTTACACAAATTTCCTCGTTCCAATTTCAGGTCCCACTCCTCCTTGATACTGTTTCACATGAGCTTTGGTAAGGCTATAAATTTCCCTTGGATAGTAAATCAGCAGTCTATCATATGAAATGTTGGGTCTACTTTTCAGAAACACATATCTGTCATTATAAGAGATGAGACCCTCTGTCAGGGCAGTAGGAGAAATCTTCTGTTTCTCTGACTCTATTTAGCCAGGGGAGCAAAGATCAGCCACCAGGGTCCCGAGGGCTCAGCGGAGGAAGAAAGCTGATGATTTCACCTTTGAGTTTGTAGATTGTCATTGAATTCATCTCTTTTCAGCTCAGAGCCTCATTGACACCTTAGCTCTGCCCAGGGTTCCAAACCCACAACCTTCCTGGTTCAGCCTTTCCAAAAAGTAAACTCTCCCGCTTCCACTGAGGCAGGGAGAGAGCCAGGCAATGGGGGGAAGGGCCTCCAGGGTCAAGCTTCTCCTTGTTGAGACTTTCAGTCACTGCGGCTGGCTTTCAGCCGCGCCTGCCTCCACACCTGCTGGTGCCGGGGCCCCAAGTCCCTCCGTCCCTGGGTTTCTGAGCACATCCTCGTCAGCTCACTGTGACCTGTTTGCCTTTCTGCAGACACTGGGCTTGCTTCCTCTCACGTGTCAAGTCTGGCTCCCTGTGTACATCCACCTGTTGTAATGTTTAAACAAGCTTTTAAATTTTAGAATGGTCGATTCCCGAAAAGCTGGGACTAGTATAGAGAGTTTCTGCATACCTGCATCCAATTTCCTCCACAACTAACTGCCTTTGTTACCACGATATGTGTTGCAGGTAATGAGCCAAAATTGATGCATCGTAGTTAACTAATTTCATCCTTTATTTGGAGTTCATTCTTTTTCACCAATATCCTTTTTCTGCTCTAAGATCCCACGCAGGCAACCAGATGACATTTAGTCAGTCACCTCTGTCTCTAGTCTCTGAGCTATGATTGTTTCTCAGACATCCCTTGTTTCTTTTTTTTTTTTTTTTAATCCTCACCCGAGGACATCTTTTGATATTTTGTTCAGATAGAGTGAGAGGGAGAGAGAGAGAGAGAAGCATCGACGTGAAAGCGACACATCGAGTGGCTGCCACCCACATGACCCAACCAGGGTACATGCCCTTAGCGGGAACCGAACCCGGTTCTCTCCGGACCGCAGGCTGACACTCTAACCGCTGAGCCAAACCGGCCAGGGCAGACATCCCTTGTTTCTGATGACCCCAGCAATTCTGAGGACTATCGTTGAGATATTCTGTAGAATAAATTAAGGGGTTTCAGTTTTTTTGTGCTTAATACTTTTCTTATGATTAGTCTGGGGTTATAGGTTTTGGGGAGGAAGCTCACAGAGATGAAGTGCCCTTCTCAACACATCAAAGCAAGAATACATGCTGTCAACAGGTCTTATTACTGATGTTGACCTTGACCCTCTAGCCAAGGTGGTATTTCTCCACTGTATGAGTATCCTGTTCCCTCTTCTGCGCTGTCGTCTAAGCCATAAGCACAGACCACACTTACGGGGTGTAGAGTTATATTCCACCTCCTTGTAGGGGGAGGGGGAGGGGAATCTACTTGAATTATTTGGAATTTTTCTATTTGGGAGATTTGTCTCTCCTCTATTTGTTGAATCCTTTATCAGTAGGGACTTACAGATACTTTATATCTTAACCAATACTCCAATACTATGTTATTTGTTGTTGTGTAAATTATTGCAGCTATGGACCTTAGGAGCTCTTTCTGTTGCCTCTTGTGTCCCTTTGAGTTACCCTCAATGTTTTTCAGCATTTTACTGCGCTTTTTTTTTAATCCTCACCCAAGGATATTTTTCCATTTATCTTCGGTCAGAGTTGGGGGAGTGGAGAGAGAGATAAACATCTATGTGAGAGAGACACATGGACTGACTGCCTCCCACACGACCCCAACCAGGGCCAGGGACACATCTGAGGTAGGTGCCCTTGGCTGGAATCGAACCTGCAACTCTTTGGTCTGCGGGCCAATGTTCTAACCACTGAACAAAACAGGCCAGGGCAGCATTTTACTACTTTTTGGCATCTTAACAAAATACTTGCACAAGACAGCTGATCCCTTGGCTGAAGTGGTTGCTGCTAGGATTCTCCTCTACAAGTTGTTGTTCTCTTTGAAATTACTAAGTAATTTGGAGATATTTTGAGATGACGCAACTATTCTGTTTCTGTTTTAAAAACGGTGGATCTTGCCCACAGTGACTAGTAGGGTGTTCTGATGGGATTCTGCATTTCCCCGTGACGTCTACGCGTACCAGCTGCAGTAATTCTGCAATGAAGAGTTGTTCCTTCTTCATTACTCTTATCGATATGGACACATGGTTTTTATTTTATCTCTGGGTTAGAATTCCATACCTCTTTTTTAAAATAAAATTGTTTCAATTTTGGTCTCTGGGGGCTTTCTAAGGCTTCTCTTGTGACCTTTCAATACAGTGTGCTACATTTTTGGGGAACACTTCTGTGCTTTCTGGTACTACACGATGCTCCAGACTCATCTTGCACTTTCCCTACCCCAGTCCAGAAGTCAGTCAGTTCTTCAAGGTCCCCTAGTTCCATTTACTGGACAATATGGAACAGATTTTCAAAGTTTCTTAGGTGAGTTCTTTCTACCTCACTGTCTTTAGTGTGGTTATATGATTAATTATAACACAATTTCATTGGTCCCAGTCTGCATTCCATTTTTCGGCCCCACATTGAGTTATTATTATTTTTTAAACGTACATATAGTAAAATTCAGACTTTGTGGTGTAGAGTTCTAAGGGTTATTGCATGAAGCAATCATGTTACTTTTCACTGCTGCATAGTATTTTATTATATGACGTACCACAGTTCATTCACTAATTGAAGGACATCTATGTTGTTTACCATTTTTGGCAATTATGAATAAAACTGCTATAAACATTTTCATACAGGTTCTTAATGTGAGCAAACATTTTTACTTCTATAGGGTAAATACCCAGGAGTGGGGGTCGTGAGCCATATGGTAGCATATGCTTAACAAGCATGTGTTTTACTTGCCAAACTGTCTTCCAAAGCAGCCTTACCCTTCTGTATTCCCAGTGTACGCGAGGTTGATCTGTTCCAAAAAGGAAGTCACTAAGAAGAAGGATGACCAAGAAACTGTATCCCCACTATTTCAAAATGGGGGGCTCTCAGTTTCTGCCGAAGATTGCATTTCCCAGCCTGATCAGCAGGCTTCTGCTTTACAAATTCAAGTCTTATCTGCACCCGACACGCCGCCTTGGGTTCTAAGAAGTGGTTTTAAGGGAATCCGGTTTGGAAAAGTGCCTTTGGAGAGAAGAAAACAATCTCCACGTCCCCGAGTCTCGGTTCTCGGTAAGACAATGGGCTGGTTCTGGAACCTGAGTTCTGGTTCTATGGGTTGATTCCCACGTGCCCACTGAAATCTTTCTGCTCCTCAGAACCTCAGAATAACTTGTTTCCCTGACTCCTCGGTAACCAACTGGGAACCACTGCTCAATACCCAAGAGCCACGGGGGCCATGAAAATGAGATAAAAGTCTCAGTGACTTTCCACATGATACAGACACACACACACCCCTCCAACCTCTCATCCCCAGTCTGTAGGTCTCTAGACAGACACGAACAGATGGAGGCTTGGAGAAGATCAGTTTCAAGAGTTGCAGGTGTAGAAACTGAGACCCAGAAAGGAAAGACCTGGTCCGAAGTCCATTAGCTAGTGAGTGGTTTGAGCAAACATAGAACTTAAACATCCCCCACCCAGGTCGACGACCTGTCATTTAAGCACGCCCCCGGAAAGACCCGCGAAGCACCCAGGCGAGTGGTGGAGCGTTTATTAAGCAGGAGCGAGCGGTGGTGTCCCCCTGGGCCACGCGGGCAGCTCCGGGCGGGAGCTAGACTCTGCAGCAGTGTTTTCTCCGACTCCTGCACTCCGCCGGGAGGATGGAGCATCCCTGGGTCCTTTGGTGTTTGCAGGTGCCACCCATATCTTTGCATTCTCTGTCTTTCTTCCTTGTTTCATATCCTATAAGGGAAAGAAGGTGAAATGGGCATGTTTAACCAAAGCCACCAGGACTCATCTTGCATAGCGAGAATCTGCAAATTACTGTCCACAGGACAGAACCAGCCCTCTGCTTGCTTTGGTGTGTGTGACCTGGGAGCTGAGGGTGCTTCTGACATTTTTTAAGGGGCAGGAAAAACCAAACCAAACAAAAAAACCCAAAAAAACCAGAAGTAGAAAAATACTGGATGACTTATGAAAATGATTTACTTGGATGGCTTATGAAAATGATTTACTGTTACAGGAAGACAAGCACTTCCTGTCCACGTTGTGTTTGGTGCCTTGAGTCTGTACGAGCAGAGGTGAGTTGTCCTGACAGCGACCTTGTTCAGGCCCACAGAGCCGGACATTTGTTACCTCGCCCTTGACAGAACCAGCTTCCTAAGGTGCCGCCTTCTCTGTCAAAGGGCAAAGCTGACCAGTTCGGAGCTCAGGTGAGACAGCGAGGGGGGTGAGCATGCTCCCCTGAGCGTGTGGCCTCCCTGACCCAGCAGCGCCAGCCAGCTCATCCGCTGGCCACGGGCACCGCGCCAGGTGAGCACGCGTGTCCGCCCCCCCGGGAGGTAAGCTGGACAGAAATGAGAGGGCATCAGGCAGGTGGACTCCAGCAACTCAGAAGGCACCGGGGGGCAGAGGGAGCCTGAGTCACCTCTAAAGAGCATGAGGGGGACAACAAGCAGCCATGAGGACACCACCAGGAAGCAGTGTTTCTGTCGAAGCTCTGGGCTCCTTAAGTCACTGTGTGTGATGCAAAGCCTCCTCCACCAGGAGCTAGGAGACCTGGGTTCTAATTCCGATCCACCACAACCACAGTTTCCTCCGGAAGCTGCAGATTCTCCTAGGTCTTCATAAGAAGGCAAGGTAAAACTAATGATCAATTAGCTATGTACCTCATCTATATGTATATTCATAGTTTACATAAGATGGACATACATGTATAATTGATATCATTTGCCTGATCTAAATATGACTCTGTAGCCGTGTGTGTATTTATTTCTACACCTAGACATCCGTATTCTATCTGTTGTGTGTCTATTTATCTCCATTAGGCCGCTCGCCAAACCCCACTGGCTTCTTCACTGACAGGGCAGGGGCTACCTTTTGCTTGGCGCCGTAAGACTTGCTTGATTAATGAGTTTTGTGCAGAAGCGGCACGTCCTTCCGGAGCCCTCAGCTGCTAACACGGGACTCCTCAGAGCACTTTCCTTTGATGCGGGACCAGCAGAGTTCACGGTGGTGGCCGCTCTGTCGCAGCTCTAGTGAGCAGAGCACCTCCCGACTGCCATCAGCCGGTATCATGACCAAGACGCCAACTCTGCCCCTTTAAGATGCCAAGGTTCGGAGGTCGTCTCCACCACAGCATAACCAGGCGAGTGCCCACAACTCTGGCAGGTTGCCAGGCGAAACTGGGGACACCCCGTTCAGTTTGATCAACAAGACGTCTTTCAGGACAACTGTGTTCCAAGCACCACATGGGCTGTAGCCATATTAAAGTGGATTCATTGTTTCCATTTGATTTAATACCCACGTTTATTTTCTGGGCTTGTTGAATATTTAATAAAAACGTGGTCTTTGGAACCAAAGCCACTGGGGCTTGAGTTAAAGGCTGCATATGATCTGCATGACTTGGAACAAGTTACCTCCTTTCTTATCCTCACCTGTGAGACAGACCTAACAACCCCTTCCCCAGAAATACACACGCTGGATTGAGGAGTCAGGTCGGGCAGGAGGCCGAAAGATTTTGTGGTGGTGTTTGGTACAGAGGAAGCGGTCGATGCTGTTTGTTACTATGATGTACTGTGGTTAACCAGCTATGCGCTCCCCTGTAAATGTTATCTATCGCCATTACTAGTTTCGAGGTTATGACCAACTTGGGAAAACTCTCTTGATTTCTTCCAGCATCTCCTGCCCCACGTGCAGGACGGAGTGCCTGCTACGCTTCTCCCAGCTGCGCCACAAACCGGCCGTGCGTATTTCAGCGCCTCGCGGGGTCCTGCCCACTCTGGCCCCCTCTGCCCCAGGCCGCATGTCAGCCGCCACTGTCATCCCACCAGCTGGCGCCACAGCTTACCTGACGCCGTCTGCGTGAGACAGACGAGGAGGAGGAGGAGGAGAAACAGCAGCCGCATCGTGATAAGTGGATTCTTGGGACTGCAGGAGGCACGGGTGGTCTCTGGTGGTGGCTGCGTCCTCAGTGCACGTCAGTGCGGGCAGGTGGTCTGGGGAAGAGTTGGAGACGCTCAGCTACCGAGCCAAAGCTTGTGTTCCCAACCAAGAGGCTCGGGGAGGGCTGGGGGCAACGTCTCATCTGTGGACACGTGGATCCAGATCCCAGTCCCCGGGCTGGCGAAGGGAGAGCTGTTCCGTGAGTCAGCGTTTTCTAGGTGATGCTCACTTCTGCTTGTGACTTTGAGGTTTGGTGCTTTTTTCTGTCCGGTCTGATTCCGGTCAAGGGCACGGACCTCGGCTGCAGTTTGTGCGGGAAGCAACCAGCTGATGTTTCTCTGCCCCCGACCCCCCCCCCCCATCTGAGGATAAATGAAAAAAAATCCTGGGGTGAGGATTTAAAAAAAACCCACAGAACCCTGTTGTTTTTGCAAATCACCCTGATATTCATTCATCTTGATTGCACATCAGCTTCCCTTCCAGGAGTATGAAGAAAATCTCCCTTTTTAGGCAGTGAATAAGGAGAGGTTTTGCAAATGAACATGAGCTCTCCTTTCTTACTCTTAGTGACTTTTTGGCTACCTATTTAAGAGAGAGGAGGTCTATTCTAAGCAAGCTCTTACCAGGCCACACTCTTACACAGATCACAACCCGTGAGACGTTGGAGACCAGAGTATTTCTTTCTTTTTCTTTTTCTTTTTTGGTTAATTAAAAAAATTAAATTTATTGGGGTGATGTTGGTTCAATAAGCGTACGCAAGTTTCAGCTGTACATTTCTCTAACACGTCGTCTGTACATTGCTCTGTGCTCACCCCCAGAGTCTAGTTCCCTCCAGTCGCCATGTATTTGGCCACTTGAACCTCCCCAACCTCCTTTTCCTCTTGTTACCACCGGCTGTTGTCTGTCTATGAGGCTGGTTTGTTCGTTTGTTGCTTTCTATTCTAAAAGCCACACAGGAGTGAAATCATGTGGGTCTTGTCCTTTCCCTCCTCATCTTTTCGCTCAGCATGGTACGCTCGAGGTCCACCCACACTGTCACACATCGGAGTGTTTCTCTCCGTGCTTCTGAGTGCAGGTCTTCCCTCAGTGCGTTACCGTGGCGAGACACAGAGGCGTACCAGGGGAGACGCGGACGGTCCTCTCTCTCTCCCTCTCAGTCTTACTTTATGTTGTTTGCGTGTCTCTCTTTTTCACCAGGACAGAAACGTCCTGTTCACAGTCCACGTTCACAGTCCTGTTCACAGTCCACGTTCTCAGCACCACCAGCCGCGCGAGTGCTGAGAGAACGTAGTCAAATACACGTTTATACGAATGGATACGAGTACAGAGGAACCTACTCATGGATGGATAGATAGATAGATACATGGAGAAAATAAACGAGGGAGGGAAGGACAAGAGGGAGCAAGGAACCCCGACTTCCCTCCTTCTCTAACCATAGCCACTAATCCTGGGGAGGAGAAAGCTAGATTATGACCAAGATGTAGACACCAAGGGAATCATCTGAGCCATGAAGTCAGCCGTGATCTCTGAGGGAATAAAAACAAAAGGAATTCCACTTGATGGTTAGAGTTGGAGGGCAGACAGACCCTGGTTCAAAGTCCTTGCTCTGGCCCTTATTAGCTGAGTAACCTTGAAATAACCTTCCAGAGCTCCAGTTCTTCCTGACACTTGATGATGGACATAAAACCCTTCTCCTACGTCCCATCTCAGAAACAGGGGTGCCGGAGGAGTCACTGGCTGGCCAGTACCCCTCTCTGCTGAGTTGTGTTCTAGCTAACATGTCTGCTGGGGGGGTCAACTCCGGGTTAAGAGGAGCTTCTGCGGCAACTTCTGGGTCCCAGAAATCACACAGTTGTTGGTTTCCCCCATCAAGGGCTGGAGTGTCTCACAACCACACTGAACATGAAGACTGGCATTTGACCAAGTTGTGCTGCTTGAAACCCATGAAATTAGAAGCTGGTAGTGAAACTGCAGTCACTTCTGGGATGGAAGACGGGTGGTCTTAAAGAGGAACCTAGAATTGTAGGTCAGTACATACAGTCCTTTACTGAATTTCACTTATTAAATGGAACCACGGATCAGTATGTTTATACAACTTTCTCTTATTGCAGCGAAGGGTAAAGGAGACTTTTGAATCTTGGCATCAGCATTTGAATATTTCACTAAATAGAGACCTATTTTAGTGTAGTTTAGTGACATTCACCCAAAAATAGATTAAGTATAGTAATCTGTTTAAACAAGTCACACTTAATTCTACAAAGTAGCTGTGAGGGTTTTACTTCCTTGACCCCAACAACAGTACTCTGACAAGAAGAGTAGTAGTAGTAGTAGAAAAAAAAAGTAGAGACTGAAAGATTTTGTCCACATTCCTACCTCCTATGCTTGCACATAGAAAGCGATCATTTTGATTGACTCCCTAAAGAGTATTCCGACCCCTTTTTACACCACATGTGGCTCTATCCTAAGAACCCACCTTGATACCGGTCCCTTCACCTTCCTGCCTGCTGCTGGCCCCTCAGTCAGGGACCTGAGACAGCTGCCCGGTGCTACATAATGAGGGTCGTTCAGATCAACAATGGGCGGAGGAGAGGCTGAGTGAGGTCATGCTGGGGGCATTGTGATCCGGTCTGGACAGGAGTCCTCTGGCGGAGAGGTGGCAGTAAGTCAGGCTTAGCGGTGTCAACCCCCAGAGAAGGATGAGGGTGGTGGGGACTGCAGATACACCTTCCGAAAGGTGTTGCTAAAACACTGAGCAAAAACAAGAAGCAATAGCTGGTGAGTGATAGAGAGTCAAGGAAGAGTGTTTAGTTTTCACAAGGAGCAGGAGAGAGTCTTGTCCCGAGTCAGCGCGAGGAGGGACCCAGGGCTCCGTGGGAGGGGCCTTAGACTCGAGTGTCAACCCATTTGTTCATAATTCACATGGAAACGCCACTCTCTTTTGGTGACTGAGCTCAGGAGAGCCTTTTTCTCGCGCGAGAGTTATAAGAAGGCCCTTAGGCATGTTACGACAATAAAATATCATCAGACTTTATAGGGTAAAACTTAAAAGTGTAGTTAAAATTAAAATTCCAGTGAAGATGATGAAGTCACAGTAGAACCATAATTATAATTAAAACCAGCTAATAGTTAAGTGATAATAAAGTGAGCTAAAAATAAATAATAAAGGGGATGTAAGATATGAAGTATTTGATTATAATAATAAATAAAACCAATGAGATGAATTTCACTCGTATGTGGGATAGAAAACTGAAAGCAACATGCATGAGACTGTTGTAACCCAGGAGATCGACCACACTCAGACTCAATTTTTCAGTTTTTGGGGATGTTTTATTACCTGCGCAGGGACTGCAGCCAACCTACACAGAGGAGAACTGCAGCCCCGAGCTCAGGGGGAGGGTTGCTTATAGAGGGCAGGGGTCACTCAAGAGTTTAGCAGAGCAAGCAAGCTGCGTGCACAGAAGCGGAGGCAGTTAGCGATAAGCAGGAGGGAACGGAGCGGGGAGGGAGCTGAGGCGAAAGGGAACTGGGTGAACTGGGTCAGCACACATCTATCCTGCTATTCATTCCATTATCCAAGTTTTAAAAACTAACAAATTCGAGATGAATATCAGCGGTCAGTCAGGTGCAATACACAGGTGTTGAACAGTTACAGTTGTATGGGGTAAAGGGAGCTTCAGTTTCTCCCTATCAGTTTCTTTACAGAGCGTGCAGGACACTCTGGCCTTGGGGCCGTTTCTGTCCTCCCTTTTCTTGAAGGATGTTGCTTTTCAAATTCCCAGTGAAGGTCAAACTCTGGTTAATTTTTATGAGGCTAAAGCCCTCTATAACATTCCCCGTTGTTCATCTTGCTGTCTCTGAGGTTGTTAATTAGGGCAGCTCAAAGACAAGTCGGATTCTAAGGACAGTGAGCTACAAGACAAACAAAAACTCAGACGACAGCAAGGTGACCGCAGGAGGGAAGGGGGTGGGGGAGGTAGAAGTGGGTGAAGGAGGGATAAATGGTAACAGAAGGAGACTTGACTTTGGGTGGTGAACCCACAATGCAATCTACAGATGATGGATCATCGAATTGTACACCTGAAACCTATATAAATTCATTAACCAATGTCACCCCATAAATTCAATAAAAATGAATAAATAAAACCAACGAGATGAAAAGTAGATGCGCAAGAGAAAAAGTACGTTGTCGCTGAAAAGGCACTCAGACCTAGGAGGAAGATGAAAAACATCAAACCAGAAGTAGAATCAGAGTTCTGGAAGTCAGGGGAAAGAGTGAGTGTTGGGAAACAGGTGTCACGTGAACGTGTTGGCTTCGTTCCTGGGCAGGGGAACTGTGGAGGGTAGAAGATGAATGCTTGAATGTGTGGTCTGGAAGATCTCTTTCAAGGGCTCACAAAGTGTTTTGTGTGGATAAGGAAGAGAGTGATGACATTTAATGGGACCCATCTCACCGTGAAGCTCTGAGCGACAGGAATAGAACGTGAGGGGGTGAGGTACCACCTTTCAAATACGTGGCGAGATGCACACTGGGGCGGAAGTCTTCATGGAACCGAGAAGCCACAGAACACAGGTGGCCCAGCCTGCTCCTTAGCCTAGATGACCTCTGTCAAATACGTCCCATGTGCAGTCTTGAAATGGGAGCCGTTCCCATAACACTGGGCCCAGGGAACCTCTGAGGGAGGGGACATTGGCAGATGTACCCACGGGCATTCGTGTGAATACATGAATATAAAAGTGGGCACAAGCTTCAACAATGTCAGTTTCCATGGTGTTGTCTGCACCTCATATGTCCACATCACATCCTTCTTTAAGTATTAAAATAAGACTTCATTGTTTAAGAAATAAACAGCAACAAGAAAAAGCCATAAGGAAAGAGAGCGATTTGGCATTGAGAATCAAACCCGGCTATTCTAGGGAGCACTTCTCCCTATCGGGAAAGCAAGATGATAATTCACATGTGACTACTTAAGTATCAACGTTTAAGGCAACAATGCAGGACTTTATTTATTTAAAAAAATATTTTAAATTGATTTTAGAGAGAGAGGAAGGGAGAGGGAGATAGAAACATCGATTAGCCGCCTCCCACATGCCTCCCACTGGGGATCGAGTCTGCAGCCCAGGGATGTGCCTTGACTTGGAGTCGAACCTGCGACCTCTTGGTGCATGGGATGACGCTCAACCCCTGAGCCACACCGGCCAGGCCAGACCTTTCTTTAAAACAGCGCTATCTCCGTTTTCTTTACATTGTACAACTCTGATTCGAGACCAAGGAGACCAGGGAGTCCGGATGAAAGTGTCCTACCTCCGTGTGCCCAGCCTGGCCACACTGAGCACGTGAAAAGTGGCTGGTGCAGGTGAAGCTCTGAATTTTAAATTGTATTCACTTTGTTTTTTATCCTCCCTCGAGGACATTTTTGCATTTACCTTCAGATAGAGCGAGAGGGAGAGAGGGAGGGAGGGAGAGAGAGAGAGAGAAACATCAACGTGAGAGAGGCACATTGAGTGGCTGCCACCCACACGACCCCAACCAGGGCTGGGGACAAACAGCAACCGAGGCACGTGCCCCTGGTGGAAACTGAACCGCGGGCCAATGCTCTAACCGCTGAGCCAACCCAGCCAGGGCAAATTGTATTTAGTTTTAATCAATTAAAATTTAAATAGAAGTAACGGCCTGTGGCGAGTACACAGACAGGGCAGGCTCAGACCCACGAGTGATACAGGACTGATCTTGAGATCAGACCTTGCGTGGCCAACTCTTCGATCTGGCTGCCTATGCGAGTCCTTGGCCCAGTGCAGACACAGTGGTGTGGCGTGGATGAGCTGATGACAGCCGTATATCTGTCACTGTTGACACAGTTGGGTCCCATCTCCCCAGTTTGTGGATTTCTTCCTCTGCTTGGGGGATGGAGTCTGAGGAGGTCAGAGACGGGAGAAAAAGTTGTTCCAGACCATGAAGCGCTTGGTTCTTTTGGCCCTAAGGACAGAGTGTTTCCGCAGTGCTGTGTTTAGAAGGGTTTCGAAGAATCATCCATCAAGGCCTCGCAGCACCGGGCACGTGCTCTGACCGGGAATCAGACCGGTGACCCCGTGGCGCACGGGGTGACGCTCCAGCCCCTGAGCCTCGCGGACCACGCGCCACTTCATTTCCAACAAGTGGAGCTACTTGGCGCTGTCTTCGGCTCTGTTTGACGGGCGGACACAGGTGTTTTGCCTTCAACACCAAAATAGATATGAGCGTGTTTTCTTAGAAAAATAAAAGAGAAGTCTCTGCCTACAGGAGTTTTGCTGTCCTGCTGGGACATGAGGACGAGTGATATGCAGTGTCTTTATTTAATGTGTTCAGCTGTGTCCCATCGATTCCATCAAAGCTGTATGCTTCTGGTCACCGAGAGAGCAACACATATATCATGAATAAAAAGGTTATAAGTGCCCGGCCGGTGTGGCGTAGTGGTTGAGTGTTGACCCATGAACCAGGAGGTCGCCAGTTCGATTCCCGGTCAGGGCACATGCCCAGGTTGTGGGCCTGAACCCCAGTGGGGTTCATGCAGGAAGTGACCAATCAACGTTCTCTCTCATTGATGTTTCTATCTCTCTCTCCCCCTCTCCCTTCCTCTCTCTCCAAAATCAATAATGAAAAAACAATTTTTTTAATGTTACCAGTGATAAAAAGTATGATCGAATCCAGACAGCACTGAATTTAGGGTAAAGTGTGTGAGCGGGAGTTGTACGATTACCAGATCAGATCCTATTCTTATTTAAAGCGTTAATGTTTTGTTGATAATGGATCATTTTGAATATATTTTCAATGAAAAATATTGTGTCACACTCTCTGTCTTGATTGCGGGTTCTGGGGTACCCCCTTTCCTTTCGCACCAGCAGCTCTGCCCATCTCCTCATCCTGGTCCCGGATCTGGGATCCAGAGGGTCTCTCTGGATGAACACACATCCGTTCTAACCAGGTCCGGTTTCTCGTTTCCACCTGGTGGGTCTGGGAAACTCCAGGGATGATTTCAGAGCCAAGGTGCACGTACCCAGAGGTGAGTCGCATGTCGGTTGAGCCAAGAATTTATGTGAAGAAACAGACCTGCTTACTTATCCGGGAAACACCACAGGGCTCTTGGTCTAACCACCAGACCCTCCTGAGGAGGAGGAGCAGGCGAGCGCAGCATCTCCGCTCTGCCCCTGCCGTCTGCGGGGTCTTCGCTGTGCGCCCCGCCCTCTCCCCGGGTTTCCTGCCCTGTTGTCTTCACTTACTTGTACTTTCAGTAACGGCTGTTCTCATGCACCTTTGGCTTGACTCGCATTACGTCCACCCGGAGAGAAACACTTTGTGCAACTCAGCTCTGCCACTTGACTGATAATCATTCAGGAAGTGATGCTGCCCTCAAAGACCAGTGCAGGAGTGAATTAGACCCGGCCCACCCCGTGGAGATTCACAGCCACGCGGAGAAGGAGAACTTGACCCACAGGTGAACCGGGACTGAGAAGTGTGACCCAGCAGGAAGGAGGGGGTGGAGTAGAGGAGGTCGGGGTCACTCCCTGTGGGGTCAGTGCTGGTGTTCCCGAGGGGGAGGGCTGGGTGGGGACCGGGGGGTGAGGCGTGTTGGAGGGATGACCGGCAGGTAAGGGCAGGCAGGGGTGGGAGACGCAAGAGCAAAATGCATGTTTTATGAAAGCACGGGGCGTAGTTGGGGAGCTCAGGTGACTGGAAGGTCACTGTAAACCGGAAAAGCGCCGGAGGGTCCCACCCTGAAGGACTGCAGGGGGCTCACGGGTCCACACGGATGCCAGAGGTTGGCCCCTGGGATCAGTGCACAGTAATCACTACGACCACAGGGAGCAATTGTTGGTCTATGAACCAAGCGGTTTAATCGGATTTAAATTCCAGGCCCCCGTGAAGGGCATGCTTCTGACTCCCCATCTGTGACAACCGTTCCTTCGCTTCCGAATGACGCTCATCGGCAGCACTTCACCCCCGGCAAGTGACAGCCGCCGACCTGCTTCCGGCCTCCGGAGCAGCGGAGCAGCATGCATATGCCGCCTTTGTTTTGGCAAGAGAGGTTCCCGGGCAAAGCAGAACCTGGAGCGGACACAGGAGAGCGACAGCGTGTTACAGACCGAAGCGCCCTTTCGGAAAGCCGGACGGTGTCCCTGGGCCTGAGCGCGCCCCAGGCCGGGCCCGCCCGTCGTGGTAATGAGAGGGAGTCGGGGAAGTCGGGGTCCCGACCGGACTGCGGAGGTCCCTGAGGGTCTCCGTGCTCCTAGGACCAGCGCCGGAGAGGCCTGAGCCGTGGCCCAGGGCCGGGCTGGACGGGTCCGGCCATTCCAGTCCCTGCCGGAGAGTCTCCAGGAAGCCGGTTGCCCCACAGGCCAGTGGTTTCAGGTCAGAAACAGTCTGCGGGGGTCTGTCTGTATCTGTTTCCCGAATCCTGTCCTCAGTGAAGCATTGGAGCTGGGCTGCCCCCTAAGGGACAGGAGTTGTTCCAGGAGCGCTTACTCCTGAAAATAGGGTTAGTTCTCAAAGCCCCTTTCGTAACAGTTGCTAGTCCCTGAGCGCTGCTCAGACGGGGTGGGGCGCGCACGCTTCCCCGCCCTCTCTGCCCCTGTATGAAGACCCTCTCATCTGTCTGCCCCCCCAGGCTCCCTAGGTAGGCCCCCCCCCCCCGCCCTCCCCGAGAAGGCTAGTCTTGGAACACAGCCATGAAGAAATGGGTAAAACAGATTTTCGGCATCGTTTCATGTCTCACCAGGGACCTGAGGTCTCAGCCTCACACTTCTCTCTCCCTCCTCTCCTTCCCCCTTCGCCCCTAGTCTCTCTCCAGAGCAGCAGATGGAAGTGGCACCCATGTTCCAGGCCGCTGTGGACAGGGCTCCCCGCCCTGACCCACGAGCAGCCGTCTCCGGTGTGTCCTCCAGGGTCTTCGAGCCAGGAAGACGAAGGCACAAAGTGTCCCGAAACAGAGGCTCCCCAAGTCCAGGGTGGGCCTCGGTATTGTCTGCGATTCTCTGGGTTACCAGGGGCTCCACGCTTTTGTATAGAGATCTGTGAATAGCCCCCCGCACTTCCGCGCTGGGACAGGGTCAGATCTCTTGCTATAATTAAACAAGAAAAGCCCCCTGACCGGGTGCCCTCTGTCCGCAGCCTCTGCTCTTGGAGAGCGGCCAGGAGACGCAGGGACTGGCTGGCGGACGCCGCCCGAGGCCCAGGAAGGCTCCGGACCTGCTTCTGCGGCGGGCAGGGTGCTGGGATCCCAGAAGCAATTCTGACAGCCTATTCCGTATAAAGGTGTGTGTGGAAGACAGAAGGGGGTGGGGGAGAGGAGGCGCCCGGGCTCCAACCCACCTGTGGTAGCCAGGATCACAGACCCACCTGCGGCAGCCAGGATCACAGACCCACCTGTGGCAGCCAGGATCACAGACCCACCTGCAGCAGCCGGCAGGATCACAGACCCACCTGTGGCAGCCAGGATCACAGACCCACCTGCGGCAGCCAGGATCTCAGACCCACCTGCGGCAGCCAGGATCACAGACCCACCTGCGGCAGCCAGGATCACAGACCCACCTGTGGAATCTCAGACCCACCTGCGGCAGCCAGGATCTCAGACCCACCTGTGGCAGCCAGGATCTCAGACCCACCTGTGGCAGCCAGGATCACAGACCCACCTGCGGCAGCCAGGATCTCAGACCCACCTGTGGCAGCCAGGATCACAGACCCACCTGCGGCAGCCAGCAGGATCACAGACCCACCTGTGGCAGCCAGGATCACAGACCCACCTGCGGCAGCCAGGATCACAGACCCACCTGTGGCAGCCAGGATCACAGACCCACCTGCGCAGCCAGGATCTCAGACCCACCTGTGGCAGCCAGGATCACAGACCCACCTGCGGCAGCCAGCAGGATCACAGACCCACCTGTGGCAGCCAGGATCACAGACCCACCTGTGGCAGCCAGCAGGATCACAGACCCACCTGTGGCAGCCAGGATCACAGACCCACCTGTGGCAGCCAGGATCTCAGACCCACCTGTGGCAGCCAGGATCTCAGACCCACCTGTGGCAGCCAGGATCACAGACCCACCTGTGCAGCCAGGTCACAGACCCACCTGCGGCAGCCAGGATCTCAGACCCACCTGTGGCAGCCAGGATCACAGACCCACCTGTGGCAGCCAGGATCACAGACCCACCTGCGGCAGCCAGGATCACAGACCCACCTGCGGCAGCCAGGATCACAGACCCACCTGCGGCAGCCAGGATCTCAGACCCACCTGCGGCAGCCAGGATCACAGACCCACCTGTGGCAGCCAGGATCTCAGACCCACCTGCGGCAGCCAGGATCACAGACCCACCTGTGGCAGCCAGGATCTCAGACCCACCTGTGGCAGCCAGCAGGATCACAGACCCACCTGCGGCAGCCAGGATCTCAGACCCACCTGTGGCAGCCAGCAGGATCACAGACCCACCTGTGGCAGCCAGGATCTCAGACCCACCTGTGGCAGCCAGGATCTCAGACCCACCTGTGGCAGCCAGCAGGATCACAGACCCACCTGCGGCAGCCAGGATCTCAGACCCACCTGTGGCAGCCAGGATCACAGACCCACCTGTGGCAGCCAGGATCACAGACCCACCTGCGGCAGCCAGCAGGATCACAGACCCACCTGTGGCAGCCAGGATCTCAGACCCACCTGTGGCAGCCAGCAGGATCACAGACCCACCTGTGGCAGCCAGGATCACAGACCCACCTGTGGCAGCCAGGATCTCAGACCCACCTGTGGCAGCCAGCAGGATCACAGACAGCACTGCGAGCAGGAGATGATGGATCCTCATGCTGATGCCGGGAGCAGAACGGCTGCTGGACAGGAAGCTGAGCTCCCTCCTTATAAAGGCCCAGGGCAGGTGGGATTCAGCACCGGCTGCAACTGGAAATACAAGCGATTGCATTGTCCCCTCGCCTGCACACCAGGAAGAAGGCTCGGGGAGCTGCAGGCACGCCCGCCATCCAATGCAAATCTGCACGGGAAACCCCGGGAAAACCCCTCCCGCCTCTGGGACCGGACAGCCGAGGTGGGGTGTGGACGGGCGGGGGCAGGTCTCCTGGGCGCCTCTGCCTGCCCCGAGGGGCTTGGACTCCGCCAGCCTTGTGCTCCCGAGCCCCTGGTGACCGTCTCAGCCACAGCGTGAAGCAGGTCTAACTGTCGAGCACAGGAGACATGGTGGGGCCAAGCCTCCCGAGGTGACCATGGGTGGCGGCATTCATGGGGAGATCTCCTGAAATGTAGCATCACCCGATGTGACAGGCGAGGGCACAGGGAGGGCTCTGCTGCTCTTGCTCAGAGGCAGAGTGGGCCATGAAATGATGACCAGCCCCGTGTCCTGGGAGTCTGTATCACAGAGCAAGGACAGCCCTGTAGCCTGCGGTCCCTCAGACACCCAGGTGACCTCCAGCTGTCCCTAATGTCCGTGCTTGGCAGCCAGTGGTTTGTCGTCTTTTCCGACACGTCAAAGCTGGGCTCTCGCTCTGTTTGGACACTGGGGGGCGTCCTGAGGGAATGGCCAGTGCTGCACACCCTCCCTGGCAGGTGGGACCCATTCTGAAGGTGCCCGTGACCCCAGGCTCTGCGAGGTCTCCCGGTGGTGCCCAAGCCTCCCCACTGCTCGGAGACCCAGCAGTGAACGGTGGCCCGGGACCGAGCCTCGAGCCCAGTCCTCGGGGGGGAGCGTTCTCGGAGGCAAAGGAAGTGCACTAACGGTGATTCCCTCCTGTTCAGTCCAGTGCGTTTGGCAGCCGTAGACACGTCTTCACATGTATTATAACCACCTGCAGAGAGTACAACTAAGGATTCAGTTACAGCCTCGGCAGGCAAAACTCCCTAATGCAGGGTCATCCTTGACGAGTGCTGTGTGGGGACACGGGGGGAGGTAGCACTTAGCGCCGCCCCACTCTGTTCACTCGGATGCCACGTTTGGAAGCGCCGAGGTAGCAGCCGGGCAGAGGGGTGCTTACAGGGACGCTGGGTGCCCTGGGGTCAGGGTGGCGAGGGCCCTCGGGGTGTCCGAGGGGCGGTGCCCTCGGGGGTGGCCCGGGTGCTGAGGGAGTTGTGAAGGGGTTCCCGCCCAAGGCTGCAGTCACCACGAGTCACCAGTGAGTCCGTCCTTCCCGGGCACCGTGTTCTGAGTGTGGAAAGCAGATTTGCGCAGGGGTCCCGTTCTGCGACCCTGACCCTAAAACGGGTTCTTCCGGGCCCAGCAAGCACACGGCCACCTGAGTGTGAAGGCAAGCACGTCTCCACTCCACCTCGGTTAGCTACGCTTTAAAAACATTTCTCTGGTCTCCTGAAAGGAAGGTGCCAACATCATGGCCCTTCCTCCCGATTATGGCATCGAGCACCCTGAAGAAGGGACCCCGCATGAATCACGGTTCCATTTACACACATTAAAAAATGACAGTGTTTTTTTTTTTTATCCTCACCTGAGGACATTTTCCCGTTTTTTGTTCAGATAGAGCCGGAGGGAGAGAGAGGGAGAAAGCGAGAGACAGAAACATCGACGTGAAAGAGACACATCGAGTGGTTGCCACCCGCACAACCCCAACCAGGGCCAGGGACAAACTACAATCAAAGTACGTGCCCTTAGTGGGAACCGAACCCAGGTCTCTCTGGACCGCAGGCTGATGCTCTAACCGCTGAGCCAAACCGGCCAGGGGGACAGTAATTTTTTAAATGACGGTAAATATGATTTAGCGTCTTCTGAATGTTCACATTTCCCCAGTGGCCTCAGGAATGAGCTCTGTGGCTGTTGACTGTATTCCTGGTCCAGTGACAGTCCAGACCCACATGGAATTAGGTTGTTCTGTGTCTCCCTGTTTGGAGTAAGTGTTCTTAGGAACGACCACAGGCTGCGCAGGTGCTTGGAGGGAGCTGAAGCCAGTCTGTGGTTGCCATGCTTTTCCCCGTGGGCATCACTCCCGACTCCTCCTGCCTGCAATTATCACTCTAAAGTAGTATATTGGTATTAGTGGTTCGCATGGGAGGGGAAGGTCTTCCGTAGTCCTTCCCAACTCTGAAGAGCCAGCAATCGCATTTTAAATTAATTTTTGTTGAAGTGTCACTGACATATCACATTACATTAGTTCATGGTTACAACAGAAAGATCTCGTGTTTGCACATTTTGTAAAATGATTTTTATGTTAAGTCAAATTAACATCCACAGCCACAAGCAGTTAAAATATTTTTGCTTATAATGAAAACTTCTAAGATGAACTCTCTTAGCAATTTTCAAATATACACAGCATTATAACTTCGGTCACCTTTCTGTCTCTCACACCCCCAGGACTTCTCTTATAACCAGAAGTTTGTCCCTTCTGACCCCTTCGTCCATTTCAGCCCCCCTCTGGCAACCACCAGTCTGTTATCTATGAGATTTTTTTTTTTAAAGATTTTGAATACGAGTGAGATTATACAGTATTTGTCTGTCTCTGCCTGACTTATTTCATGGAGCACAATGCCCTCACGTCCCCTTCATGCTGTTACAAATACATGATTGCCTTCCCTTTTCAGGGATGAGTAATATTCCATTGCATATATGTACCATTTTTCTTTATCCATTTATTTCTTTTTTTTTTTTTATCCTCGCCCGAGGATATTTTTCCATTTTTTGTACAGATAGAATGGGAGGGAGAGAGAGGAAGGGAGAGAGAGTGAGAAACATCGACGTGAAGGGACACATCGAGTGGCTGCCACCCGCACGACCAACCAGGGCCGGGGACAAACTGCAACCGAAGTACGTGCCCTTAGCGGGAACCGAACCCGGGTCTCTCCGGACCGCAGGCAGACGCTCTAACCGCTGAGCCAAACTGGCCAGGGCTCCATTTATTTCTTGATGAACACTTTGGTTGTTCCCATGTCTTTGCTATTGTAAATAGTGCTTCAGTGAACATGGGGGTGCAGGTATCTTTGCAAGCGAGTGTCTTCAGTTCCTTCAGATGAGAACGTTTTTGTCTGTGTACTTTTTGCCCCACCTAGATCTCTCTCTCTCTCTCTCTCTCTCTCTCACACGCACACACACACACACCCCGCATTATCTTTATTCATGTATTTGTTAATGAACATGTACGTTGGTTCTATATCTTGGCCATTGTGGATGATGCTTCGGGGAACATGGGAGCGCAGATCTCTCTGAGGTCCCCGTTTCCTTTCCTTTGGGTGCATATTCAGAAGTGGGGTTGCTGGGTCCTATGGACATTGCACTTTTAGTTTTGTGAGGAAGCTCTGTGCTATCTTCCATAGTGGCTGCGCCAATTGGCAGTCCCACCAACAGTGAACACACGTTCCTTTGTTCCACATACTTGTCGTCATCCTTTATTTTGTATTTTTCTTGTAGCTATCCTAACAGGTGTGGTATGATATTGTGGGTTTGATGTCTGTCGCCTTGGTGAAGAGTAATGTTGAGCATCTCTTCACATCCTTCTGGCCACGCACAGCAGAGGAAACAAGCAACATGAAAATGCAACCTATGGAATGGGAGAAATATTTGCAAACCGTAAGGGGCTAATATTCGAAATCTATAAGGAATTCTCAGAACTCAATAGCAGAAAAACCACCTGATAAATGGACAAAGGACCTGAACAGACACTTCGCCAAAGAAGACATAAAAATGGTCATTAGCATTTGTATAGGGATTGCACTGAATTTGTTGTTGCTTCTAGTACTACACCTTAAATTAAAGAGAGCATTGCCGCTCAGCCAGTATGTCTCAGTGGTTGAGCATCGACCCTGCACCAAGAGGTCGCCAGTTCGATTCCCGGTCAGGGCACATACCCAGGATGTGGGCCTGATCCCCAGTAGGGGGCATGCAGGAGGCAACCAATTGATGTTCTCTCTCATTGATGTTTCTATCTCACTCTCTCTCTCCCCTCCTCCAAAAACATCTAAAAACAGACATCTCTAAAAACTAATAAAGAAAAAAAAAAAAGAATAATAAATAAATAAAGAGCATTGCCTGACCTTGAGGGAGGTTTTAAATGAGGGTGAAAAACTACTGCCACCTTGTGGCGACTCTTTGTCTAGTCATCCTAAATGTGACCTGTGAGAGTTCTTATGATTGTATTGATCCTCTTGAAGAATCAGCTTTTGTTTTTGATTTTCTACTGTGTGCACGTTTTCATTTCCATTTCACTGTGGCTTTACCTCCTTTAATTCTAGCTTCTTATGGTAGAAATTCAGCTTGTTGATTTGTGAACTTCTCTCATTTCCACTATAAAAACATTTAAAGTTATATCTCTCTCTCTAAGCATTGCTCTAGCTGCATTCCCACAAATTTTGGTATGTTACCTTTTCATTTTTGATTCATTTAAAGTATTTTCTAATTTCCCATGTGATTTGTCCTCTGATCCACTAGAAACATGTTGATTAATTTCCACATATTTGGAGATTTTTCAAATATTTTCCTGTTATTGATATCTTTGTAAATTCCACTGTAGATGTTGACATCCACTGGGTGATTTTTAATTGCTTTGAGTTTTGAGACTTGCTTTATAGCTAAGTATGAGCCACATTGCGTAATATTTTAATGAATTCTGCTATTATTGGGTGGGCTGTCCTACAAATTTCAGTTAGGTCACAGTGAATGATACTGTTGTTCAAGTTTTCTGTATCTTTACTCATATACTGATATTTTGTCTGTCTTTTCATTACAGGCAGAGAAATGTTGAGATATCCACTGTAATTATTAATTTAATTTGCCTATTTCATCTCTCATTTTTATCAGTTTTTCTTGAAAAATTTTGCAATTCTGTTATTAGGTACAGTCTGATTTAGTATTAATATGTGTTCCTGGTGAATTAACCACTTTGTCAGTGGGGATAATAACCTCTGTTTATCTCTGGTAATACTCTTCATGCTAAAATCTACTTTATAATCAATTAGTCAGTATAGTCTATTTTCTTCTCTTCAGATTAATATTTCTATAACATATGTATTTCCCTCTTTCCATTTTTAATCTATTTATGTTTGATCTCTCAAGTGGTTTTCTTTTCTTTTCTTTTTTTTTGTAATAAATAGCATGCACCTGAGTCTCATTTTTTATAGAGTTGACCATCTCTCTCTTTAAAATAGAGCATCTAGAACCTTAGCAGTAAAGTTCATTTTATCTTGTGGAGCCAAATTTCCATCTGGATCAATTTTCTTCTGCCAAAAGAAATTCTTTTTTTAAAATAGTGCAGGTTTTGCTGGTGAAGAATTTTCATAGCTTTCTTTTTGTCATTTAAAAAGTTTTGTCTTATTTTAATTTAAGAACAGACTTTACTTTTTAGAGCAGTTTTTTTGGTTCACAAATTGAGTGGAAGATGAGAGATTTTCCATCTACCTCCTGCCCCCACATGTATAGCCTCCCCCATAATTAACATCCGCACCACACTTGTTACCACCAATGAACCTACACGAACATAACATCATCACCCAGAGTTTATTTTACCTTTATTTTTGAAAAATATTTTTGCTGGCATGGAATTCTAGGTTGACTTTTTTTTTTTGCTTTGGTACTCATAGGTATTGCCCCATTTTATTTTGGCTCTCATAGATTCTGGTGAACAGTTTGCTGTATTTCTTCCTTTGTGTTCCTGGGAATTTAATGTGTCTTTCTCTCAGGCCACTTATTAAGATTTTCTCTTGATCTATGGGTTGGTTTTACAATGATATACTTAGTGTGGTTTTCTTTATGTTTATTCTGCTTCATTTCTTTGAGCACTAATGTTGGGGTTCATAGTCTCATCAGATTTAGAAAATAGTAGGCTATTCTTTCCTTAACTATATCTTCCCTCACCCATCTTCTTTCTGACTCCAAACACATATATTGTAAATGGCTTGATGTTTTTTTCTGAAGGTCACTGTCAATTATGTTTAATCCCCCCCCCCCCTTTGCTTTTTTTCATTTGTTTGTATTAACATAGGCTCAGGCTTACTTATCTTTTCTCCTGTAATGTCATGTGCCATTAATCCAATTCAGTAAAACATTTACTCAGATATTTAGATTTCATCTCTGGATGGTCCCATTGGTTCTTTATAGCTTTCATTTCTCTCCTTATCATGATGAGTTTATTTTCTCTCTCAGCTTTGGAGACATTTATAACATTGGTAATGATTCTTGTAAGTCCCTCGTCATTAATTCTATCATCTTTGTCATGGGGGGGGGGGGGTCTGTTTGTACTGATTGATTTTTCTCTTGCTTATAGATCATGTTGTTCTGCTTCTTTGCAAACCTGGTATTTCTGATTGAATTCAGTATGTTGTAAACCTGTATTGCTGAATGATGGACTTTGTTGTTTTCCTTTAAATAATGCTAGACTTTATTCTGGCTTACATTTAAGTTGTTTGCAGATCAGTTTGATTCTTTTAGGAACAGTTTTTAAAGACCGTCGTCAGAGTCGTTTATAAACAACCATTGTCAGAGTAGTTTATAAACAACTGTGGTCAGAGTAGCTCCAGAACCACACAGTCTAGAGCTCAATGGCCCTACAACTAACGCAATTCATTCTTCTCTGAGGCCTGTCCTGTGGTGTTCCCACTTAGCTGGTGGGAATGCGTATTTTCCAGCCTTGGGTGCACTCCTGGAGCTGTTCATCTAACCCCTGCTGGGGGTTCTCCTCTGGCTCGTGACGTTTCACCTGAGCACGCTCAGATTAGTACTCAGGCCAAGATTTATGGAGCTCCCTCCAGCACTTGGGAGCTTCACACCTACCCAGGTGCTCTCTTCTGACTTTCTGTCTTGGAAATGGGAATTGTTGTCCAGTATCTGAAACACTTGTTCCACACCTTGGTCTGGTTCTCTAGTTGAGCACTATGTGGGGGGGTAGTTTCCACCGCAGTTCATCCTTTTTTGACGCATGGCCCTTAACTCGTCAGGGCAGAAACTATTCAGATAAGGCTCTTGCCCTTAACAATTGAGTGGAGCCTAAAACATTGAAAACAGGCAAATGTATATGATGCAAAAAAAAAAAAAAAAAATCAGGCAAAATTCACAGATAGAGCACTCACGTCAGAACCTGTGGTGGCTCAGAGGAAAGGTCATGTTTACTTGGAAAATGAGCTGTGTTTCCAAGAAAGAGGTGGAATTCGAGATGGCTCACAGGGATGGGTTCAAGTTTAGAGGAAAAGCCAGGCGAGAGCTTATGGGTCAGGCAGGAGGGCAGCCAGAACAGAGGCAGGGATGAGAGGGAAACAGAGGAACACGGGAGAGAAGCCAGGGCCTCATTTCTCTGAGACGTGAGGTGTCCAGAAGGACTTGGGGTGACCCCGGAAGGGTGCATTGCTGTCCTAGGGATAGATTTGATGGGGAGATGCTGTGTGGGAGAGAGAAGGGAAAAGCTCAAAGGCATGGGTGACAAACAAGACAAGAGAGTATCTCAGGACAAACAAGGAGTCCAATTCCCCTGGGGTATAAATTTCACAAGAGAGGAATAACCCTGGACACTCAGTCCAGGTCCCCTGTGTGCCCTTGGAGATCATCCTTTACTTGAATTGATGGGGGGTCATGAACACTGTCTAAGCAGCCGATTTGGCCGCAACTGCCACAATGACCATGATGATAGAAACACAAGCACACTTACACTTTTTTAAAAAAATATTTATTGTAATTGTGCTCTGAGAAGCTCTAGGCATGCGTCTTCTTGGCCACGTTCCCGCCGGGCTTGGGGATCTTGCCCTTCCTCCGCCGGCAGCACTTCCGGCCGCCGGGGGAGCAGCTGCCGATGTGGTCCTCCCGCGGGAGACAGCTCACCAGGGCACAGCGGCCGCTGCGGACCGTGCAGAAATACTTCTGCACCGTGCTTATGATCCCTCCGTTGCCTGCAAGGAGGGAGGAGAAACCACGGAAGGTTCTAGGAGGCTTGTGGTACAAATGCAGGTTCTTGGAATTCCTCAAGTAGACTGATTTGCTGTCTCTTCCTCCCTCCCTCCCCTTCCTTCCTTCCTTCCTTCCTTCCTTCCTTCCTTCCTTCCTTCCTTCCTTCCTTCCTTCCTTCCTCCCTCTCTCCCTCCCTCCCTTTCCTTCCTCCCTCTCTCCCTCCCTCCCTTTCCTTCCTTCCTTCCTTCCTTCCTTCCTTCCTTCCTTCCTTCCTCCCTCCCTTCCTCCCTTCCTTCCTTCCTTCCTTCCTTCCTTCCTTCCTTCCTTCCTTCCTCCTCCTCCCTCCCTCCCTCCCTCCCTCCCTCCCTCCCTCCCTCCCTTCCTTCCTCCCTCCCTCCCTCCCTTTCCTTCCTTCCTTCCTTCCTTCCTTCCCTCCCTCCCTCCCTCCCTCCCTCCCTCCCTCCCTCCCTCCCTCCCTTCCTTCCTTCCTCCCTCCCTTCCTCCCTTTCCTTCCTTCCTTCCTTCCTTCCTTCCTTCCTTCCTTCCCTCCCTCCCTCCCTCCCTCCCTCCCTCCCTCCCTCCCTCCCTCCCTCCCTCCTTCCCTTCCTTCCTTCCTTCCTTCCTTCCTTCCTTCCTTCCTTCCTTCCTTCCTTCCTTCCTTCCTTGTTTTATGAAACCAAGAGTAAAGTAGAAGGTAGCACCAGGCATCCAGTCAACCAAGCATCTAAGACCTGCAGCCCAGGTCTTAGAAAGTGTGACCACAGGAAGCGAGCACCCGCACGAAGGGTGTGTGGGCGGGCTGGGCGGGCAGGCCCCCAGGACCAAAGACTCCATCTACCTCCAACCACCAAGCTCATCAAATGGAAGTCTGAGCTTCTGTTCTCCGATTAAATCAACCTTTTCTCTTGGTCTTAAAATTTCCATATTATTTTTCTTCATGTCTCATTAATAGATATAACAGTCTTTCCCTAAAAAGGTGTCTTTTGTGAACTACTTAGCCTGTTAAGAGGGGAGGGTTGGGGACTGGGTACAGAAGGGGAAGGGACAGGAAGCCACACCGGTAGTCACAGAAGTCACGGGAGGTAAGCAGAGCACAGGACATAAAGTAACGATAATTGTGGTAACTATGTACGGTGCCAGCTGGGGTACTGGAGATATCGAGGGGGTCACTTTGTAAAGTATATGATTGGCTTGTACACCAGAAACCAATGAGAAATAAAACTGAAGAAAATACCCCCCCCCCAAAAAAAACCCAGAGACAAAAGAGTGGACCCAAAAAGGCGGGGACCCTGCTCTCAGGTTCTTAATCCCTGTCAGGAAGGAAAACGTGCACTGATTTCCTGTACGACAAGCCCACTGGGCCCAGCGTCCCCAGGAATGAGGAGGGGCTGACTCAGGACACAGCCCCCCCGCCCCCCTGCCCCCTGCCCCCTGCCCCGCCCGCCTCACCTGGAGCAGGCACCAGGCACAGGAGCAGCAACCCAAGGACGAGCTGGAAGAGCCTCATGCTGCCGCCGCTCCGCACCGAGACTGGCGGGAGGGCGCACCTGCCGACTTTATAAAGGCAGGTCTGCGCCATAGCAGACGGAGCCACGCGGCAATTCCTGTAATGTCACAGGGATGACAACGACGTCGTTCCGGGAGCTGCGTGCCAAGGCCTCTTAGCACACGGGAGCGCCCACTCGGCCGGGGGACCCTGCCAAACCTGAAGGGCGAAACAGCTTGATGCGCCCCCAGCTGTCCTGGTGCCCTCTGGGCTCTGGTCCAGGGTCACCTCCCATCTGGCGGGAGGCCCAGGAGGGAAGGATCTGCCTGTGCTCGGAAGCAGTCCTGGAGGTCGCTGGGAGCCCACTGGTCCCCACTGCGGGACTCTTAGGCTTTCTGCGTCCCTCCTAACACGCCGGGGGGTCCGAGGCTCCCCTGGGAACCACAGCCGCCCAGCCTCTGGCGTGTTCAGGTCTAGGTGTAACCTCGGTCTAGGTCGCACCCTGAGGCTGCACAGCTACACGGGGAGTTGAGATAAAACAGGATCAAGTTTTTGGTGATGAAGAAGGTAGGAAAAATGGGCTACAGCCCTGAGTCCGTCCCCCCGAGCCCCTTGGCCACGATGGGGTGCTGTAACTTGGGTGAAACTCAGCTTACAGTACATCCTTGTCTGAAAACTGCCCGATTCATGAGTCAAGGTGCCTCATTGTCCCTTGTCAGAGAGGGAGAATGCTGGGATGATGCCTTGGACGGGCCGGCATCCCCGCCTTGTCGGTGACACTCCTCATGCAGATGATTCTGAGGAAGGTGCACTCAGACCTGCTTGCTCACGGCTGACGAGCGTCCGGGGAAGTCCAGGAGCAGGCGGTGTCCACTGGACGGCCAGTGCTCAGTGGGCCGACTGCCTTTTCAAACTGCATCAAGTGTTAGACTCGAATGTCGAGGAAGGCAATCAATAGGTTATTTGTCAATAGACGAATTAGGAGCCGAAGGTGCCCGGACGGTGCCCGCGGTGCCTGACGTGGGTGCAGTCACCAGGGCTGACCGGCGCCCCCGTCGGATTCCGTAAGCTAACTCCAAACACCGACTGTAGAGACAAGTCCCCTGAGCTTGGGTGGAGGAGGGGATGGAAGAGGTGAGAGACCAAGAGGGGCCAGTTTGGTTCCGTCTCTCAAGCAGCTCCCAGGGAGGTGAAGGCAGATGGACACACAGTCCGATCAACCGCACTGGGTGGATTTGGGTAAGTTGTACTGAGGTCAAGCACAGGGCTGTGAAAACGTAGAAGAAAGATAAGAGTGAGGGGCGGCGCAGGAGTGGACTGTGGGGGCCTCGCAGCCTACAGGACAGAAGAGGGGCTGGCGGCGTGGACTGTGGGGGCCTCGCAGCCTACAGGACAGAAGAGGGGCTGGTGGTGTGGACTGTGGGGGCCTCGCAGCCTACAGGACAGAAGAGGGGCTGGTGGTGTGGACTGTGGGGGCCTCGCAGCCTACAGGACAGAAGAGGGGCTGGTGGTGTGGACTGTGGGGGCCTCGCAGCCTACAGGACAGAAGAGGGGCTGGCGGCGTGGACTGTGGGGGCCTCGCAGCCTACAGGACAGAAGAGGGGCTGGTGGTGTGGACTGTGGGGGCCTCGCAGCCTACAGGACAGAAGAGGGGCTGGTGGTGTGGACTGTGGGGGCCTCGCAGCCTACAGGACAGAAGAGGGGCTGGCGGGGTGGACTGTGGGGGCCTCGCAGCCTACAGGACAGAAGAGGGGCTGGCGGGGTGGACTGTGGGGAGCTGGCCAGCTGGCCGCCCGTGCAGGGCTGAAGTCAGCAGAGTGGAGGGCCCCTGGGGGGGGGGGTGTCCTCTCCACGTGGAGAGCAGACCTCCACCGTGATCCTTGGTCCCCCCGCTCCTTTAAAGCCTGGGTGGCATTTCCAAGGCAACACCCTGTTTCAGAAGAGGCTCCTAGGGAATAGAAGCCCCCTTTCTTTGTCAGCTAATTTGGAAGCCGGGGATTGAAGCTTGGGCTATGCACCGCACCCTCCCCACGCACAGAACACATTTTAAGGAGTATTTCTGCATTTTTAAAATATTATAAAAGTTGCCTCTGTTTGTGGTAAAAATTCAATCAACAGAAGAAGGAGAATGTTCCTCCTCCTCTCCACCCCCTTGTGAACTGCAGTTTGCCTTCTGTTTGCATGTTATATCTTTTTTTTTTAATGTCAAAAATACTTCTAACCTTTCCAGTAATAGCTGTTGCAGGGTTGTTGGCTAATAATTAATTGTGGCTGGAGCCTGACGACATGCCGAGCGAGGGCTGGCCCACGCCTGGCCGGGCTTGAGTCACTGAGAGCGCAGAGCCCGCCGGCTGCAGGACAGAGGCCCTGGCCCCTCCCAGCCCGAGCCGGGGTGTTTCCACGATGTTGATTAGGTTCAGAGAGGAGAGGCTCAACTTTTTTGTTCTTGTCGGACTTTCCTCTCATCTTTTTTTCGTGGAAGACTGTTGTTAAAACGTGGAGCGGAGATTCGGTGGAGGCGAGTTTTCGGTGGAGGGGCAGCGCGGTGCGGGGACCGAGCGCCAGGGCTGGAGTTTGCCCGGTTTCGCCTTCGCTCTGTCGTCTGTGATGTGAATTAATTACTTCAGTAAGTTACTGATAGCTGAGCATCGATTCCTCGGCAATGAAGCTCAGAGAGTAACTTTGTCTTGTTCGGCCCGCAGTGAACCCCCTAAAGTTAATGGTGTGAAGCTGACGTGTGCACAGGAAATTGCCACGTGACCCACAGATCGCCGTGTGGCCTCAGCAGGAATAATGGGTGGGGGCTGGGTAGCAATCAGGGTGTCTAAAGAGTGGTCAGGGCTCCCAGCAAAGGGAACCCAAGGTTTCAACTCTTCATCGTAACAGTGTGAGGGCGGCTCAGCCGTTTTAACCATGTCGTGACCATCGTGTGGGCAAAGATACGCATTGTCTCAGCTTTATCCGAGGACGCGGAGGCAGCAACGGGCAGCTCTGGACGGTGGGGTCTGCAGCCTCGTCAGGCACCTCTCCTCCAGCTGCCCCGTAGACTGGCCAAAGGGATGCAGGGATGAAGCCAGGATGTTTCTCTTCCTGTACTTCGGGGGGCACCTTCCCTGTGCCCCCACTTCCCACCAGAAAGCCATTTCACTCATGGTCCCTGCTCCCACCGGGAGGACCTCCATGCCCAGCACCTGCTGAGTGGTCCCGATCACACTGGGACCGTGACCTCCCTCTTCCTCGTTCCGCTGTTGCAGATTCTGGGCTCCCTCACCACACTTTAGACTGCTCAGCTCTGCAGTCACCTACAAACCAATGGTCTACATGTATCCCCCACTCGAGATTCTTAAATTTAGTTCAATTCCTGTGGTCGGACTTTGTCGCCCAAGGCCACGTTCTAAAGCATCGTGACATTCGAGCTCTGTGAAGTCTTCCCCTCGGGTGACGTTACTGTGCTGTCGACAGCTGGAGGACACTTTGCTGCACACCGGCCCCCTGAACCCTTCACCAGCCGAAGATTAGCACGAGGCGAGGTCTCCCAGGCAAGGGCATGGAGCTGCCGGTTGTTACCGACCTGCTTTGGCGCTGTTGTCACATTGTCACGGTTCTGTGTTCTTCCGTCGTCGGTGTGTACGTGCGGCAGCTTCTAGCATTCGGGTTCGTCACTTGTAATTTTAGCTCAATTACGTCTCTAAAAAATAGGTAAGCAAGGACTACCTTTTCTTCGGGAAGGTGGCGAAGTGTAGCCTGTCGTCGGGACCATCTGAGGGGCACTGTGTTTTGTCAGTGTGTTGGTTCTCCGCGGAGGGTTGAGGACTGGCTAGCCCTCGCCTACTTTGTCCTGCTTTGTGCATTTGCCTGTTTGCCTGTCTCCCGAAGGCACAGGAGCTCCGTCGTCTGCCCCGGAGGACAGTGTCCTTGTCTTCCAACCCAAGGCGGGAAGCTGCCTCTCAGCACGGGGGAGTGAACTGGGGAAGCGTCGCTGTGTTCGCGCTGGTCGCTGAGCTGTCTGTCTCTCCTAACCATCTGGCTGGGAACTAATGTGCCCAGCATCTCCAGGAAGCAGCTTTGCATCTTCCAGGCATGAACCAACACTGTGGCCCTTCGACTTCCTTGAGTTGTGACTTTATTTGCTACTGTGCTCTACCCAGAGAGAGAGAGAGGAGTCCCAGGACTCATCGTCGGTTGATTGGGGGGAGGGGGGGGCTGGGCAGCCAGAGACACAGCTGTCCTCTCCAGGGGCCAGAGCACCGAGCAAGGTCAGGGGGAAAGTGAATGGTTCAGTCTGGCCAAAGTCTAGTGGACAAGCATGTAGAGAGGTCTGCATCTGATTATTAGACAACTGGAGGCCATGCCACAAATTCAATACAAACTAGATTAAAGATTAAAGTCATCTAATGTGCTGACCCCCCACGCCCCAACACACACACACACACATAACTCCTCAACAAAGACCGAGGAGCAGGGCTGATAAAGTTGTGCATACGACTGGGCCAAGGATACTGGTGGTAACTCACAAATCTTTGTGTTTGAAAAACCATCTGTAGACTCTACCTGCAAATGATGTCAGTCAGGGAGCTCGGCCACCATGAGATGGGAAGGCTGGTGATGCCCAGGGACATTCGCTGGGTTCCAGGCACTCTGCTCTGCCCCTGTACCTCAACAGCAAAGTAGTTCTCAGAGCAACTAGACAGAGTCCAGAGGAAAGAGCTGTCAGTAAAGGCATCCTGTTTTCTCTGCCCAGGACCTGTGCCAAAGTTCTGATTCAAAGACCACTGGGGTGGGCGACTGAGCATATCTTCTCAGTGGTCTTGTATTGTCAGTCACTGAGGCTCTGTGTGGTCCAAATATGGAAATCATCTACATTACCATTTCTAACCCTCATTTCTTTATACGCAACATAAATTAATTTGAAGAGATGATGCTTATGACCATCTTGACTACAACAGTAAGGCTGCTTTCCAAGGTTCCCCATACCCACCATGCCCTACCTTCATGCAGTCACCCCCTATTCTTTAAATAGTGACCACTCTGATCTATATGCTTGTTTTTATGCCAGCACCATGCTGTTTTGATTACTACGGCTTTGTAATATAGTTTGACATCAGTTAGCGTCACACCTCCAAATTTGTTCTTCTTTCTCCAGATTGCTGAGGGTAGTTGGGGTCTTTTGTGGTTCCATTTAAATTTTTGGAATACATGTTCTAGATCTATGAAATATGTCATTGATGTTTTAATGGGAATTGCATTAGATTTATAGATTGCTTTGGGTAGTATGGGCATTTTAATGATGTTAATTCTTTCTATCCATGAACACAGTATATACTTCCACTTCTTTGTATCTTCTTTAATTTCTTCCTTCAGTATCCTATAATTTTCTGAGTATAGGTCTTTTACTTCTTTGGTTAAATTTATTTCTAAGTACCTTATTTTTTTTTGCAATTGTAAATGGGATTGTTTTCTTCATTTCTTTCTCTGATAGTTCATTATTGGTGTATAAAAATACAACTGATTTCTGGATATTTATGTTGTATACTGCTAGTTTACTGAATTCATTTATCAGTTCTAGTATTTTTTTGGTGGAATATTTAGGGTTCTCTGTATACAGTATCATGTCATCTGCAAATAATGACAGTTTTACTTCTTTCTTTCCAATTTAGATGTCTTTTATTTCTTCTCCTTGTCTGATTGCTGTGACTAGGACTTCCAGTACTATTTTGTTCCTGATCTTAAGGGAAATGCTTTTAGTGTTTGACTGTTGAGTATAATGTTGGCTGTGGGTTTGTCATATGTGGCCTTTATTATGTCCCTCTATTTCCTCCATGCTGGGAGTTTTTATCACAAATGGGTGCTGGATTTTATTAAATGCTTTTTCTGCATCTATTGACATAATCATGTGATTTTTTAAAAAACCCTTTAGTTTGGTAATGTGGTGTATCATGCTTACTAATTTGCGAATATTGTACCAACCCTTGCAACCTCATAATGAATCCCACTTGATCATGGTGTATGATCTTTTTAATGTCTTGTTTGATCCAGTTTGCTAATATTTTTAAAAAGAATTTTAGCATCTATGTTTACCAGCTTTATCTGGTTTTGGAATTAGAATAATGTCTCATAAGATGAGTTGGAAGCCTGGGAATATATCTGAAGAAGCTCAAAACACTAATTCCAAAGAATAAATGCACCCCTATGTTCATTGCAACATTATTTACAATAACCAAGATTTGGAAGCAGCCCAAGTGCCCATAGTAGATGAGTGGATAAAAAAGCTGTGGTACATATACACAATGGAGTACTACTCAGTGGTGAAAAAAGAAGGAAATCTTACCCTCTGTGACAGCTTGGAGGGACCTGGAGAGTATTATGCTAAGTGAAATGAGCCAGTCAGAGAAAGACAAATACCATATGATTTCACTTATATGTGGAATCTAACGAACAAAATAAACTAACAAAGAAAATAGAAACAGACTTATTGATACAGAAAACAGACTGACATCTGTCAGAGGGGAGGGTGGGGTGGGGACTGGGTGACAAAAACAACAACCAGGCACAGACACAGTACGGTGATGGCCGGAGTGAAGGGGGTGGGGGAGGTAGAGAGAGCAACGGGGGGTAAATGGCGGTGGAACGAGACTTGACTCTGGGTGTGTAGATGATGTTTTATTGAGTCGTACACTTGAAATCTGTATGTTTTACTAACCCATGTCATCCCAATACATTCAATTAAAAAATAATCTAAGTGGACCACTCTGATCGAGCGAGACTCATCGACCCCGGACCTTCGCCAATGATGACGGACTGTCCCTGTAAATTTCACTCACAGGTCTAGCAGATGCAGAGACATTGCCTCGTTTTGGGGAAGTGATTCCACGTTCATGGTCTCACCAACTCTGCAGGGAGAGGTCCCCCCCGTCCCTGCTTGGGGTCCATGTGCAAATCCTCCCAAATTCCCCTCCTTGACTTCCTTCCAGGTGACAGCATGATGTCACCCTGTCACGGGAAGAACAGGAAGAAACGGGGAGACGCTGCAGGGAGGAAAGGGACTGTCCCGAGGGAGCTGGCAGCGTCTCCAGTACGAGCCCGTAGGCCGTGCCTGTCATGTGCGAGGCCAGCAGGAGGGACCGTGGGTTCACGGATTAATATTCATAATCTATGCTGGCTGGCACTCCAAGGACAGACTCTTCCAGTGCAGACACACCCAGGCTGCCTCCTGCCAGGGAAAAGGAAAAAAATGTCTTCTGAATTAATGCACCTTTTTTTTTTTTTGAAGGGGTGGCATTCCATATTTCTCTTCGCAGCTTAGATCCTTGATGTTATCCTTCTCAAGTCAGAGAACGCCCAGGTGGTTTAGAGCGCGTGGTTTTTAAGAAAAGACGTAAGTGACAGAGACAGGACTCTAGAAATGACTTCTTTTTCTCGGCAAGTGTTCTTAACTTACAGGGATGGAAGGGAATGGGAACCACCTCTCTCCCAGTGAGTTGACATCTCCACCTGCTTCTTCCCCTGTCTCGGGGAAGCTGCTCCGACAAGGGCTCTTCTCTGTTCTTTGGGATCCACCTGCTTTCCCCGCAAACCATCGCTAGCCCCTTCCTGCCTCACACCATCTCCTACTCTCTCTTTCTCCGTGATGTTACCTGTGGTTCATCACAATCTACACAGTTGTATTGGTTTATTTGTTATTTAAAAATAACCTGTCATTCACTCTTCTTTTCTCCTCAAACCATTTCTCCACTCTCTCCTTTCATTCATGATCACATTTCTCAAGAGAGGGCTCTGGACTCCGTACCCCTATTCCCGCCACCAATTGCTCTACATTGATTGCTTCCTGGCATCTGTCTCAAGGAGCCTGTGTCTCTCCTAGTTCAACAACGTTAACCTCTCCAATCCAATGGCTTCTTTGTTTGTGGTCACCTGACTTCAGTTCTTTGCAACATGTGACTTGGGAGGCTACTTTTTAAAAAAGGTTTTTTTCTTTATTGATTTTAGAGGGAGAGAGAGATAGAAACATCGATGAGAGAGAACATCCATCGGCCACCTCCTACAGGCCCCCCACTGGGGATTTGGCCCACAACCTGGGCATGTGCCCTGACCAGGAATCGAACCGGCGACCTCTTGGTGCAGGGTCAATGCTCAACCATTGAGCCGCACTGGCCGGGGCTTGTGAAGCTACTTTTAATCTTGAAACCTGTCCCTCCACTTCAGCTCAACTTCTTGAAAACCTTGTGACGTCTGCTCAATATCAGGACCGTAGCACCTGGTGCTAGAAAGGACACCTGGATAAACCGTGTTTACACTCTGGGCTCTGGGCTCTGGGCCCTGGGGTCTGGGCTCTGGGCTCTGGGTCCTGGGCCCTGGGCCCTGGGCCCTGGGCTCTGGGCCCTGGGCCCTGGGCTCTGGGCTCTGGGCTCTGGGCTCTGGGCTCTGGGCTCTGGGCTCCCCACTCCTTCTCGCTCTGATGGTGGGAAAGGCCTGGACGCTGGCATGGTAACCCGTAATATAAAAGACGGACACTTCTCATTTTTCTCTTCGATCCTTCTGGTCGTTATCTGTGGCTCATCATGGCATTTTTCCTCTTCCTCCTGTCCCCTAAGCCCTCAAAAGGGGACATTTAAAAAAATTAACATGACCATTAGCAATGATAATCATCATCATCATCATGATAGCTGACATTAGATGAGCATATACTATGTGCCAGGCTCTGTGCTAAATAATTTGCATGTATTTACTTCATTTGAATCACGCGTAATTCAGTAAGGCTGCTTCAAGTGTCTGCGTTTCACAGGCGAGAAAACCAAGACCGGGAGAGGCTGGATAACGTAGCCCTGGTCGTAATTACATACTTAATTTCATAATTACAAACATTAAACTTGGACTCCTGGCCCTCTTTGCCCTGCATAGTTCTTGGGATGTGGGTTACCTGTGCCCCTGTGCAGATGACTTTTATTTTCATCACTAATCAGGGCCACATTTCCAATTTTCCTGACTGATCTTTACATCCGTTTGAGGCCATTACCATCTCGATAACACCCAGCCCCTTGCCTCACCTCAGTTTGTAATCGAGTCTTCCTCTTTCTGTACATATCACTCACTTTCTAATTGTTTGATAACAGAGGCGATTTTTCAAATGCTAATTGATCAAATGCAACCGCTCCCGGCGTACGTGCAACTCTGCCTACACACTGGTTTGCACAACCTACAGAGCACAGCCCATACCAGCTCCTCGAGCTCCCGGTCACCCCGGTTGAAACCGATCGCTCCCGGCTCTGCGTTTGTGCAGAAAAGATTCTGTTCCACACTCGGAGCTGCTGCCAGACTCGGCGAATGTCGTATGCTGTCACCGTTGGTGGGTATTCGTCGCCTGTAGTAGATGGTGTCTTGCTATTTGTGTCTTCGTGTTATGAGAAAGTAGATACTCAAGTCCTCATTACATTCCTCCTTCGAATAGCTGGAGATATTTTCAAACTAGGAAACGTAGGCACAAATCTCATGAAGGAGAATAGCCCCAGGCCGAGGCCAGGGAAAGAGCATCAGCAGGTAATGCAAAGTCAACGACGGACTTAGAGCAGGAGAACAATCTGAACACACTTACCTTTTAGCAGAAATGCACCACGGAGCATTTTTGAAGCTCAAGGCCAGGAACCTAAGAGCCAACTACAGGCTGTTGTGTTTCTGGTGACGATGGATAAAGACAGACTTGCAAGCTGGGGTCCCGTGGGAGGTAGAAGCAAAAGTTAATATGACAGAAAAAAGAATGAAATCTTACCATTTGTGACAATATGGATGGACCTAGAGGGTGTTATGTGAAGTGGAGTAAGTCAAACAGAGAAAACAAATACCACATGATTCCACTTACATGTGGAATCTAAATAAATAAATAAATAAATGAACAAACAGAAACAGATTCATAGACACAGAGAACAAACTCGGGGTTGCCGGATGGAAGTGGGATGGGGCACTGGGCGGAAGGTGGAGGGACCAGGAAGTACAAATCGGCAGCTACACAACAGTCGGGGGGATTTCAAGTACAATGTAGGGAATATCTCAGTAATATTGTGATACGGTGGATGGTGTCAGGTGGGTACTAGGTTTAATCGAGGGGATCGCTTTGTGGGTTTTTCTTTTTTTAAATTTTTTTAGAGAGAGGAAGGGGGAGAGATAGAAACATCTATGTGAGAGAGAAACATCGATCAGCTGCCTCCTGCAGGCCCCCTACGGGGATCCAGCCCCAAACCCGGGCATGTGCCCTCACCTGGAATTGAACCCAGACCTCCCACTCCATGGGGCGACGCTCAATCCACTGAGCCACACGGGCCAGGCTCAAGAGGATCATTCTGTAAGGCATATAAATGTCTACCCACTGTGTTGCATACCTGAAACTAACAAAAAATAATGTTGAGTGCCGACGGCAATTGGAGTTTGTAGAAAGTTGATATGACTGAGCGTGAGAGAGGAGCGAAGTGTGTAAGGAAGCGGCCAGAGCCCTGCTCGGGCAGCAGACGGGGTGACGGTGGCACCGCGGAGACAGACACGCGGTGGCGCGGCCGGACCGAAGGGAGACTCGCTCCGGCCGAGGGCCGGGTGGAGGAAGGACTTTGACCCGGCTCGGGCCAGTTCAGGAGTTGGAGGGCCTGGCAGACCTGAGGCTCTTCGGCGTCTGCAGTCACCTAGGACGGGGGCTGCTCCCCCCACTCCTGAGCGCACCCTGAAACGGGGCGGCTAAGGACAACGTGACGCTGCTCTGAGGACACCGTCCTGCGCAGCGGGCAGCAACATTCCCATCGCGAGTAGAAAGCAGTGTCCGCCGGGACCCCTCGGCTCTGATCAGTGAACCTACGGGCTGCGCAGCCCATCCGTGGGCAGGCGGGGGCTGGGGGCAGGAGGCGCGTGGCCAAGGCCAAGGGGCGGGGCTCCAGGGGAAGTGTGAAAACACGCGACTTCTGCTCCTATCACGTCATCCGCGCGGGTGCTTGAAGTGACCCCCGCGGCCCTCGCGACCGGCAGCGGGGAAGCATCACACGTCCACGCGCGTGGCTGGCATCTGGCACGGCCTTTCTTACCTCGCCCCGTGATGGGTGCTGCCGGCGTTGTCTGCGCTGGAGAAGTGCGCGGTCACTGTTGCATCTGGGGTTGAAGAGGGAGGAGCTACAGGCTAAGAGAAAAAGTCACTTGGCAAAATGTAAGTTTGAGCTCAGGGGTGTCCGGCTCACGGAACATGCTGACCTCCACCTGCTGCTTGAGGTCACTGAGGCTCCGTTTTCTGTCCATCCCTTCGTCTGGGGGGGGGGGGGGTCCCAGTGCAGAGGGGGGCGGGTGCCATGGAGAAGGGACAGAAGAGGCCGGGGAGCTGCAGCCCGGCCCCATGCACGGCCCTGACCACAGCGGCTTCGGGTTTGAGACATTTGCGGAGCCTGAGGGCCAAGAGAGCCCACCCACGGCGGGTCTGGCTTCTCTAGGTCAACCTCCTCTTCCACATTTTAAATCAGGTTTCATGATGGCACAGGTCAGCAATCAGAAAACTCTTTTTTTAATCCTCACCCAAGGATTTTCCTCCCACTGATTTTTAGAGACAGTGGAAGGGAGGGAGGAGTGGGGGAGAGAGAGAGAAACATCCATTGGTTGCCTCCCATAGGGCCCCAACCCGGGCCAAGGATCGAACCTGCAACCCAGGTATGTGCCCTAGACCGTGAACCGAACCCTTGACCCTTTGGTGTGTGGCCAATGCTCTAACCATTGAGAACCCCAGCCGGGGCTGGAATCAGAAACCGTTTTGATTGCACACATCGGGAATCAGAGCAGTTTTCTATGCAGGTCTCATCTATAAATAGCCTCAGGTTTCGCTGCTCATATAGTTCCTGTGGCAACTGCGCAGCCGCGGGATCCCTGTGTGCACAGCAGGCCGAAGCGGCGGATGACTGTGTGCACAGCGGGCCCAAGCGGCGATGACTGTGTGCACAGCGG
Source organism: Molossus molossus (assembly GCF_014108415.1). NCBI lineage: Eukaryota > Metazoa > Chordata > Mammalia > Chiroptera > Molossidae > Molossus > Molossus molossus. The sequence continues at coordinate 3,925,824 of NW_023425403.1, forward strand.
GCCCAAGCGGCGATGACTGTGTGCACAGCGGGCCCAAGCGGCGGATGACTGTGTGCACAGCGGGCCCAAGCGGCGATGACTGTGTGCACAGCGGGCCCAAGCGGCGGATGACTGTGTGCACAGCGGGCCCAAGCGGCGATGACTGTGCGCACAGCGGGCCCAAGCGGCGATGACTGTGTGCACAGCGGGCCCAAGCGGCGGATGACTGTGTGCACAATGGGCCCAAGCGGCGATGACTGTGTGCACAGCGGGCCCAAGCGGCGATGACTGTGTGCACAGCGGGCCCAAGCGGCGGATGACTGTGTGCACAGCGGGCCCACGCGGCGATGACTGTGTGCACAGCGGGCCCAAGCGGCGATGACTGTGTGCACAGCGGGCCCAAGCGGCGATGACTGTGCGCACAGCGGGCCCAAGCGGCGATGACTGTGTGCACAGCGGGCCCAAGCGGCGGATGACTGTGTGCACAGCGGGCCCAAGCGGGCGGATGACCGTGTGCACAGCGGGCCCAAGCGGCGATGACCGTGTGCACAGCGGGCCCAAGCGGCGATGACCGTGTGCACAGCGGGCCCAAGCGGCGGATGACCGTGTGCACAGCGGGCCCAAGCGGCGGATGACCGTGCGCACAGCGGGCCCAAGCGGCGGATGACCGTGCGCACAGCGGGCCCAAGCGGAGGATGACCGTGTGCACAGCGGGCCCAAGCGGCGGATGACCGTGTGCACAGCGGGCCCAAGCGGCGGATGACCGTGTGCACAGCGGGCCCAAGCGGAGGATGACCGTGTGCACAGCGGGCCCAAGCGGAGGATGACCGTGTGCACAGCGGGCCCAAGCGGAGGATGACTGTGTGCACAGCGGGCCCAAGCGGCGGCCTGGGCTCAGCTGGGGGCCTTGGCTCACTGACCCCTGGCCGTGGGCAAGGTAACGAGCGTGCAGGCAGCTCCGTATGGCCCGTGATGCCCCTGCCGGCCGGGACCCGCGCTCTCGGGCTCCTGTTCCGCGTGTGGGCTGGCCTCCGAGGTCAGTGCTAACCGACGCAATGGCAGCATGGCGGCTGGCGCCTCTGAGGTGGGGCTGGGCACCCCGAGGGCTCACCCCTGGCGTCCTCCCTCTCACTTGCTGACCGCTGGACACCAGTGGCCACGGGCAGAGTTTCCCTGTGGAGACCCCCGGGGCAAGGAGCCGAGGGGGGCGTCTGGCTGGCAGCCACTGAGGGACATTTACTCCAACAGCCTGCAAGGAGCTGGCTGCGTGTACGCACGTGTGTGTGCATGCGTGTGTGTGTGTGCACGGGTGCGTGTGCGTGTGCGGTTTCTCTGCAGCTTTTCTTGAGGAGGGCTCAGTGGTCTTGGGGTCTCCATGTCAGAAGTCTCCCCTCAAGGGTGGCAGTGTTCCCAGGTTAGTACCTCCCTCTGCAGCCAGGTGGGCTTCCTGGAGGAACCGCCCTCTTCTGGCCCTGCAGGTGCCCCCAGGTTTCTGTGGGAGAGCAGGGTGCGACCCACCTGCAGTGACAGGCCCATGGAAGGCTCCTGGGGACTGAGGTAAGACACCCGCATCAGCCCTCACGTCCCGGGGACAGAACAGTTCACAGAGCAGCTCACACCTCGTCCAGGACTAGCTTCTCAAGTCCCCCTGCGCCAGACATGGGCGGTGGGTCCCCTTTCTGCCTGAAGAACTGGGGCCACCCAGGGACGTGGTCAGTGCCGTGTTTTCTTGGGGAGTCGCTTCACGCTTCCACGTGATGTTTGCAGCTCTATTGTGTATAGCAACGGAACCCCAAGGTGTAAAGGGGTCCCTGAGCTCACGCACACAGTGTCTCCTGTGACGGTCGAACCCTGCCTCTTCTTCAGCGCTCGATGTTGGGGAGATGGCTGCCACCGAAGGGACCCCACTCCATCCCAGTGCTGTGACTGTTGTCTCACTTTTCTGCAGTTCAAGCCAGAGTGCGTTTTCCGATAGCTTGTCTCGTTCCTCTTCTTGATTCCTGGCCCTCAAAACCCTCCCCTTCTCGCCTCCTTGGTTTTCGCCTGCCAATGAGACTGTTCTCTTAATGTTTCCTTGTAACCTTTCTCAGTTTAATCGAGGTACAGTGGACCAGGTGGTAAGATGCTAAAATTGTGCGTCACGATGATTCAGCACACGTGTACCTGGTGAAGGGTGCCCCCCATCCAGTACTGACACACCCATCACCTCACACTGTATCTTTGGGGGGGGGGTGTGAACCATCTTTCTTGTTGTTGTTGTTGTTTTCTAACCTTGAGCACCAATTTCAAACTTGTCTCAAGTGACCCAGCTTCTCTGAGGTAGCTTCGTGAACAGCCAAGGACGCCCCCAGACGCCCCCAAGTCCGCCGGACGCCGGCAGGGAGCCCTGGGCATCACGCGGATCCTGAGCGGTCAGGATTGAGCGCAGAGCCAGGGCTGCCGGAAGCCCCTCCTAGGAGGGAGGACCCCGAGAACGCTGGCCTGGGCTGGTCCCCAGTGGGCTCCTCGGGGCCCCTCCCCGCAGCAGCACCCTGACAACAGTAAAGTGAACTGTGCGGCTTTTCCGGTTCCCTTGGCCACGCTCAGCTGTGACGGGAACCACACCCACCATCGAGCACCACGCCTGACGTTCAGCTTCGTGAGTCACCGTGACTCTCGGCTGTCACCTGCCGGGATGCGGGAGCCCCGGAGAGAGGCCCCCGGCCCGGCTCACCTGCTCCGGTGGCGGTGGGCTCGCTCCCGGGGCCTCAGCGCCCCCACAGGGTCTCCCGGGTGCACTGGCACCTCCGGGCTCTGCTCGCGGGAGGACACACACAAGTCCTGGGAAAGGAATCCGACAGACAGCGTCACCGAAGGAAGGAGGCTCCCTCCCTGCGGCTCTAGCCTTCCTGCCTGGGGTGCAGGGGCCCACCCTGGACCGCCCACGGAGGACGCTGGTCCTCCCTTCCCTTCTGGCTCCTACCTGGCTGCACAGCTAGTGCTCACCCGCCCTGCTCCTGGGCTGAGGCAGCCGGTCCCCGAGCCCCCACATTCTCATAGGGCTGGTCTGAGCCACCTTCCAGGGGCCACCTTCTGGGCTCGCCCTGCACTTCCTCACTTCATTCTCCCTCCCTCCCTCCCTCCCTCCCTCCCTCCCTCCCTCCCCTCCCTCCTCCCCTCCCTCCCTCCCTCCCTCCCCCTCCCTCCCTCCTCTTTCCCTCCCCTCCCTCCCTCCCCTCCCCTCCCTCCCTCCCTCCCCACCCTCCCCTCCCCTCCCCTCCCTCCCTCCCTCCCTCCCTCCCTCCCCTCACCTCCCTCCCTTCCTCCTCCCTCCTCCCCTCCCTCCCTCTCCCTCTTACACCTCCACTGATGTGCTGCAGACAAAGAACTAAATGTTCAAGACACAGTGATGCCCACAAAACAGGCTCTGGGCTGTGCAGGAGGCAGGTGAGGTGACAGGAGAAGGGAAGGTGGGCGACAGGCACTAGCTGCAGCCCACCCAGGCGGCTGGCCCAGGGAGCAGAGGGGGGTGCCCAGCCCACGCACAGGGGCTCCAGCCTCCCGAGGAAGGGCGCTGAGGCCCGAGGGGCGAAGGCAGCGAAAGGCTGAGCAGTGTCCTGGGTCCAGGAAGGGAAGGTGCGAAATTCAGGAAGTAAAAGAGCACCGGGAGCCAGGGTTCAAGCAGCCTGGGCTGCGTGGGGCTGAGGGAGGTGGCTGCCCCCGGAGTTTGCCAGGGTTTGGAGTGTGGGACCTTGGCGGCCATGCCCTTGTCCGCGAGTGGGCTCTCCGTGCGGACCAGGGACAGCCTCGGGGAGGTGGGGCAGTGGGTGCTGGTCGTGCTACAGGACGGTAGGTAGTCCGACTGCGGACAGGGAGGCTGGGCTGTGCTCTCCCCCTGGGCCAGCTGGGCCCTGAGCCCCACCCTCCCCCTTCGGCTCCCCTGTGTGCAGAGGGGGACACACCCCCCTGTGGGGTCCCAGACACGGGAAGGCCACAGTCAGGGCCTCTGCGGCCGGCACAAGCCAGAGTTTCTACGTCTGAATTTCCCTTCGGGGAGCCCAGGAGGGACCCAGCGTCCTGCGGACCGCCCAGGGGACGGTGACGCCGGTTCAGTGGCACGGGCAGAGGGGTGCGGTCGCAGGCGGGCGGTCTGTCCAGAGGTGCCCCACACCCAGGCTCTCGGGGGACACCTGTCCCAGCCTGCCTGCCTCCCCCACGGGACCCAGTGGTCCTGTCTCCCAGGCCCTCTCAGTCACCCGCCGGGTCTTCAGCACGTTGAGGTGATTCCTCTCGGGGCGCTGCCGCAGCCCAAAGCCTGAAACTCACTCTGTGCCCAAATCTGGGCCCAGGAGCCCTGGCCGGAGCCCTGCACACTCTGCAGGTCAGGGTGTCGTAGGAGCAGCAGCCGTCCTTCCTGGCCCGTCCCTGGCACGGCTGTGGCCACGCCGACTGTCGCCTCGTTACCTATCGAGAGAGAGCTGGAGTGACCTTGTGCAAACCCCGCTTGTCCTGTTTACAGGACGCCGGACGCCGGACGCCGGCCCCACCGGTCCCCCCTGGGCCCACCTGGACTGCCACCTGCCTGCAGGCGAGCCTCCGAAACCTCAAAACAGGCCCCCGGGAAATCTGCGGCTCCCGGCGGGTTTGAACGGAGCCTCCCCTTAGAGGGTGTGGCTCTGGGCCGTAGGGGTCTCGCGTGAGGTGCGGACGTGGGTCCCTGCCCCACAGATGGACTGCGGTGAGGTGCTAGCCAGACGCGGGCAGAGGAGGCCTCGGTGCGCCAGGCAGCAGCGGGGCCCGTCCTGCAGGGCCACCTCGGAACGTGCCCGGGTCCCCTGGAGTTTAGTGCCAGGATTCGTCCAGACCTGGGTGCCCGAGGGGACCAGCAAGCCCTCCTGGCCTGTCTGTGAGCAGCGTGCTTCCGGGCGTGACTTCTCAGGCTGAGCCAGGACGGGCCAGCTCCCTGCAGGTGACACACGTGACCTGTGGAACGACCTGGCACGACGTCCCATGCGGAGACCGGGAAACCGCAGGCGCACCCAGCACCACCCTGCTGAGGATGGTGGGGATCCTGGACACCCCGTCCTGGGTCTTGAGTCCGGTGACGCTCACTTGTCCTCATGCGAGGGAGGAGCCTGGGACATAGGTGGTCTTGGCCTTCCTTGGCCACGGCAGACACACAGGCTGAGCTCAGAGGGGATGGCGTCCGTGCGTGTCGTGGACGAGGGTCTGAGAGCAGCTCCAAGGAGGACCTCTGGTGTCCTGAGCTGTGACGTCATGACCGCCGGAGTCTGAGACGTACGGCCTCCCAAAAGGACGACGTTGAAGGATTTCCTGTTTACGTTCTTAAAAATCCATCTCACACTTTTATTGTGTGTGTGTTTTTTTTTAATGTGCTTTTTATTTCAGTATAGTTGGTATACGATCCTATGTTGGTTATATTGTTCTGAGGGGTACGGTGTAGGGATTCGACATTTCTACATTTTTACAGAGCGATCACCCCGCCAATTCCATTCAACATCTGTCACCGTGAGAACCTGTCACCTGATTATTGACTCTGTTCCTCTTCCCCCTTCACCAATCCCGCCTGCTCCCTTCCGGCAACCACCTCCTTGGGCTCTGTGCGCATTTCTCCAAAGAAAACAAAAACAGGAATTTGCAAAGCCATAGGCATCCATACGCATGCCCATTGCCCAGACACGGAAGCGATTTCGGTGCCACCGACAGGTGAGTGGGTGAAGATGTGGACACGTGGACGGCAGAGTACTACTCGGCTGTAAAAAGGAACGAAATCTTGCCATCTGTGACGACATGGATGGACCCGAGGCGTTATGCTAAGTGACATAAGTCAGACATACAGAAAGGCTTCCTTCATGTGGAATCTGGACAGAGACACATCCACCCTCGTGGCTGTGGGGCCCCAGGATGCCCTTATCCGATGACCGGTGATCGCTCTGGGAGGACGCTCCACCTGCCTGTGCCCATGCGGGCAGGTGGCGTTTGGCCGGAGACATCTTATGTCTCCCTAGGTCTCCCGGGTTGTGTGTGCATGTACCGGGTGAGAGATTTGTAATGGTCGTAGCCCACATGTCTCCACAGCGTGGCGCTGTGACCGTGCGGGGTCTGGTGGCGATGACCACTCTCGGAAGCTGGCGAGGGGATGAGCTTCTCACCTCCTTCTCAGCTTATCTGCACTCAGAGGTCGCAAGACGGCGAGGGCAGGTCCCTTGGTCCAGGTAAAAACCAAAAGCGTGTGATAGTGAACTTACGTGAGGAGCTGTTTCACTGTGAGCGGTTTAAAAAGCCATTCAGGCCCCGGCGGGTTTGGCTCAGCGGTCAGAGTGTCGGCCCGCAGACCAGAGAGTCCGGGGTTCGGTTCCCGCTGAGGGCACGTACCTCGGTTGCAGTTTGTCCCCAGCCCCGGTTGGGGTCGTGTGGGTGGCAGCCACTCGATGTATCTTTCTCACATGGATGTTTCTCTCTCTCTTCCTCCCTCTCTACCTCCTGCTCTATCTGAAGATAAATGCAAAAATGTCCTCGGGTGAGGATAAAAGAAAAATCCATTTGGGCTGTAACAGGGTGGGCAGAGGCTGTGTAGATGTGTGCATGTGTGTACATGCGTGTGCATGTGTGTACGTGTGTGTGCGTGTGTGTATTGTGACCACTGAATTATGCTCCCTAGGTATTCACATGTGATATGTGCTATTTCCACAGTGAAAAACAATTGAATCACTTTCACGAGGTCTTTTTGAATGGAGAAGCCTCAAACGTCAGGTAATGAGGTCGCCCAAATATCCCTACGTTCTGTCACTCACAGGAATTGCAGTTATGCTTTGTCATTGGAAATCGGTGGTGAATACAAAATTTACTCCCAACTTGTGCACGAGGAGCCTGGGGCCCGTGAGGCTGGCCTGGTGGCGGACCGAGGGGAGGATGCCCCGTTTGGTGCCTCTTTCTGTCTCAGGTTCTGTGACTGAGAGGCAGGGGACAGGGGCTGTGAGCTGTCAGAGGACGGTCTGTGGTCTCCTGCGCCCTCACTTCTGCTGCGGGAGCTTGGGGGGGTGTTGGGAAGGAGCAGGTTACAGGCCCTGCTGTAACAGAGCAGAGTGTATAGGCATGCAGGCTTCAGGCTGTGACAAGGATGTGGCAATGGTCACAGGGAGGTGTCTGGGGTTCCCTGATGGCCCCACCTTCTGCCCTGGGATCAGAAAGGACGGCAGTGGGGGGCTGAAGTCCTGCGCTGGAGGCTTGGATGAATCCCTCTCCCCTCACCTGTCTTACATTGGTGCTGCCTGGCTGGTCACCAAAGGTGTAAATGGGGGTGAGAGCCAGACCTGCGTTGAGTTCAAGGTCGTGAGTAGTGGCAGGGGGGACAGGTCCTAGAAGGGGGTGCAAGGCGAGGGCAGAGCTGCAGCAGGGGTTCTGCCCTGCAGGGCCTCCGAGGGCCAGGGACGGCTCCCCGGGGAGGGCGTTCCAGCTACTTGGAGTGTAAGACGGGAATGCTTGTCACTCCTGCTTACTCCCCAGTCAGCTCAGAAGAGGAAGCTCAGAGTGGGACAGTGGGGATACTTACGCTTGTCTCGGGACAAGTCACTACGGGGAGGACACAGACGAACCAAGCATTAACCACTGCGCCCCTGTTAGATGCAGCCTGCTCCCTGCCTCTGCTGCTGTCTGGGCCCCAGACCACCACCAGGATCGGCCCAGTCCCTCCTCAGGGTCAGCAGAGGGTCCATGTGCCCAGGGGACTTCCACCAGGAGAAGAGGAAAAGACCTGGGTCTGCCCCCCACCCCCTGGAGCTGGAGGTGCCTCGGAGCGAGGACAGGCAGGTGAACCCCCGGGGAGCAGACCGGGGACCCAGGTCCGGATGCAGGGAAGTCATTGCTTTCTGCTTGTGATCCTGTCGGAATCATTCATATAAATCCCCGGGAGGCGTCTGTGGGCAGAGTGAATGGCAGACCCGGGGAGCACATGGGTCATCCTGGGAACCAGTTGCATTTCTGCTGCCTGGGGCCCTCCCCACCGCTGAGAGTGCTCAGTGCTGGGCCGGGGTCCAAACTCCAGAAGCCCGGGGGCGGGAAGCGGCAGGCTGGGCCTTCACTATCCGCAGCTGGGCCTCCGGCCCCTCTCCCAAGCAAGAAGAGCAGCACAGACGCTTTAACAAGGCTGGATCTGCAATCTGGAGCGGATTCCCGGTCTGCGCAGAGGAATGAGACATTATTACAATGTAACTCTGCCCAGAGAGCAGACTGGGTGGGAATTCCAGCTCCCTCCAGAGGAAGGAGACATACAATGTAACTCTGCCCAGAGAGCAGACCCAGGTGGGAATTCCAGCTCCCTCCAGAGGAACAGACATTATTACAATGTAACTCTGCCCAGAGAGCAGACCCAGGTGGGAATTCCAGCTCCCTCCAGAGGAAGGAGATATTACAATGTAACTCTGCCCAGAGAGCAGACCCAGGTGGGAATTCCAGCTCCCTCCAGAGGAACAGACATTATTACAATGTAACTCTGCCCAGAGAGCAGACTGGGTGGGAATTCCAGCTCCCTCCAGAGGAAGGAGACATACAATGTAACTCTGCCCAGAGAGCAGACCCAGGTGGGAATTCCAGCTCCCTCCAGAGGAAGGAGACATTATTACAATGTAACTCTGCCCAGAGAGCAGACTGGGTGGGAATTCCAGCTCCCTCCAGAGGAAGGAGACATTACAATGTAACTCTGCCCAGCTCCCTCTGTCTCAGCTAGGCTGGGACTCCCAGCTGTGGCTTTCTTTGTTTAATCTTTTGTGTGATTACACTGGACGTACACTGTTACGTCAGTTGCAGGTGTACAGCACAGTGGGTAGACATTTGTGTAGCTCACAGAATGATCCCCCCATAGGCCTCCTCTCCACTTGGCACCCTACGTAGCTGTTACAATACTATCGACTGTGCTGCACTTTACATCCCCGTGACTACTCTGAACTGCCGGTTTGTAGGTCTTAATTCCTTTCCCTTTTTCTTTCTTCAGCCGCTGGACTCACGTCACATTTCAAACCCTGCTGGAGGCACCGGCGGTGGCAGCGCGCCCTCTGCTGGTCATCGTGGGATCGACAGGCTGCCTGTGGCCAAGGTGGTTTCTGGCTTTGGAACAGGGTCAGCCTTTGGGGCTTCGCGTTCCCCTAGAACCGTACCAGGGCTTCCTAGGACCATGTTCAACGCGATCCTTTTACAGATAAGGAAAAGGATGCTGTGAAGATGAAGTAACTTGTTCCATTTTCCAGAGAGGCCGAGCAAAACCCTCAACCCAGGTCTTTGGGACACTTTATCACAAGATGAAATCAAGGATCAGATGAACCCCAATGCTGACCCTGAGCACCCCTCCCACACCAAGTCACCTGGGCACCCCTCCCACAAGAAGTCTTCTTTCCTTGCCTTTCACACCTGCTTCCCCAAGGCTCAGCCAGGTCCTCGTTCCTACCACACCTGACCGGACCCACAAACACTCTGCAGAGTCTGACTTGTCCCCAGGTAGGCCGGACCAGGCCTGAATTCCCCTGGAAAATCTTCCCCTTAGGAAAGGTTAATGGTGCCGGGTAGAGGTGTGAGGATGCCCTGCGGGCCGGTCCTGGACTCTGCCTTGGGTCCGAGCAGGCTGTCACCTGACATCCCCGAAGAGGAAGGAGGTGGATGGGTTCCCTCTGCTCGCTCCACCCGAGGGAGACCCCCAGGACCACTGATGAAGTGCTGAGTCTGCACCCATGGCCTGGTGAGCCACGAGGGGTCTCAGACGTCTGGACCAGCTCCTTCATTTCGTGTTGGAGGAAAATGAGGCTGGGAGAAGGGACTGGCTGACCAACAGCACGTGCTCAGTGCAGACATGAGGCCAGACCAGTTGGCCAGGGTCCAGGCACCGGCCCACTCCCCCATGTGAGTGTTTTTACTCTGGTGGACAGGGGTGTTGGACGTGGAGGGAGGTCCTCTGGGCAGAGTCAGTGTCTGCCTGTCACCAAGTGTCAGACTTTCGTTTCACTCGGGAGCAGAAGCTCACCCTGGTCAGCACACAGGCATCACAGCAGGTCCACCGCGGGTCCCCTGCCCTCCGAGAGGGTGAGAGAGGGCCCCACGGAGGTGCCCGCGGTGAAGAGGGGCTCCATGAAACCCCACGGTTTGTCTGCTCTATGTAGAACGTAAACACCAGGAGTGAGTCTAGACGATTCCGGGGAGAGGCCCCAGGCATCACTCCAAACAAAGTCACTGAGCTTGAGGCAGAAATAGAAGAAGCAGCTCTCAGCCACTCGGGTCGTCGCTCAGCTTCTTCACCAGCCCCTGGACTCGGCAGCAACTGAGCTATTGAAACAAAGCACCTCACCAAGCTGCTCACTGAGCTATTGAAACAAAGTATCTCTCTCACCAAGCTGCTCACTGAGCTATTGAAACAAAGCACCTCACCAAGCTGCTCACTGAGCTATTGAAACAAAGCACCTCACCAAGCTGCTCACTGAGCTATTGAAACAAAGTATCTCTCTCACCAAGCTGCTCACTGAGCTATTGAAACAAAGCACCTCACCAAGCTGCTCACTGAGCTATTGAAACAAAGCACCTCACCAAGCTGCTCACTGAGCTATTGAAACAAAGCACCTCACCAAGCTGTTCACTGAGCTATTGAAACAAAGTATCTCTCTCACCAAACTGCTCACTGAGCTATTGAAACAAAGCACCTCACCAAGCTGCTCACTGAGCTGTTGAAACAAAGCACCTCACCAAGCTGCTCACTGAGCTATTGAAACAAAGCACCTCACCAAGCTGCTCACTGAGCTATTGAAACAAAGTATCTCTCTCACCAAGCTGTTCACTGAGCTATTGAAACAAAGCACCTCACCAAGCTGCTCACTGAGCTATTAAAACAAAGTATCTCTCTCACCAAGCTGCTCACTGAGCTATTGAAACAAAGTATCTCTCTCACCAAGCTGTTCACTGAGCTATTGAAACAAAGTACCTCTCCAAGCTGTTCACTGAGCTGTTGAAACAAAGCATCTCACTAAGCTGTTGGTAGAACAGTGGTTCTCAACCTTCCTAATGCCAGGACCCTTTAATACAGTTCATGTTGTGGTGACCCCCAACCATAAAATTATTTTTGTTGCTACTTCATAACTGTCATTTTACTGCTGTTATGTCTTAGGCGATCCCAGCATGAGAACCACTGGGGAGAAGGCTGGGTACATGGTCTGCTACCTCAGCACGTTTGCTTTAATCTTTCTACATGTCTTACTTGTCATTAATACTCAGGGCTCTTGGGGTGACTGGCTCCAAGGCGTGGTGTGAGGACCGTGTTTGAGCGGGATCCGGACCAGAGCACGGGGCGAGAGCTGCGGATGGTCGAGCAGCAGCCCTCTCTTGCCTTCATGGACAAAGTACGTGCTGCAGAGGAAACTCAAACAGGCATCGACTGAGCAAGTACGCCGAGAACCCCACTTATGAAGGGCTGACCTGGAGCCGGGTGCTCAACCCTCTGACCTCCATCCCTACAGTGGGTGGTTGTGTTTATCCAGTGAGATCCCTAAGAGTAAAGGTTTGAAAATGATAAAATCCTATGAACATGTGACCCACTGGGGTTCTTACAGGAGGTGGCCGGGGCAAGGGACAGAGCTCACTGTGGTCTGGGCACAGGCAGGATGAGGCTGGTATTGGGTTTGATGAGATGTCGTTCGGTGGACAAGAAGCAGGTGGGTTGGCTGTAATTCAGTGGACGTTTACACCCTGGTTTCAGGCCCACCCCCTCCTGTGGGTAGGTAGGAGACACCCCCTGGAACAGGGAAAGGAAGTGGAATATTACAAAATCCTGAGACTCTAGAAAAACTGAAAAAGGCAAAGTAAGCAAGCTTTTAGGAAAATTCTTTCATCAGACCTTCACCCTTGACGCTGGCTTCAGTCAACAAAGGTTTATTGAGCACCTACTATCCGCCACACATTCTTTTAAGCCCTGGGGGTACTTGAAGACGCCGGCTGCCTTCCCACAGGTTCCGCCTCGGCGCGGTCATCCCTCGTCAGCACCTCTCTCCTCTCTTTCTCCGCGGTTGGCACGCAGCACCTATTCCAAGGATCGGAGCAGATCTCGGACTTTCTTTCCCCGGAATGGCAGAAGAAAAGTCTGCAGGTCCCATGTTGCATGAGGCAGATGATATTTCGAATTCCAGGCGGAATGTCCCCTGTTCATACAACAGAATCAAGTTGGTGTTTCCTTTGTGCGGAGAACCAAGGCGGAGCCCAGCCCGCAGCCCAGCTCCAAGTGTTGACTATAGTGTTACAGCGCCCACGGGCCGAGCGGCAGGTGGGCCGAGCCTGCGTCTTCTACCTTTAAGACAGGAGCAGGAATCTACACCTCAGTGCTGCCTGGAGGTTGTCTGTTTCATTCCACTTATCACAGAATGACAGGGTCCCAAACTCCCGGGGAGCAGAGATAGTTTTGGGGAACAGAGTGAAAGAGTGGGGGTCTGGGACTTGGCCTCCAAGAATTACTGAAATAGTTCTGACCCTCAGCTTGTGGCCCAGGTTTTAGTTTAAAATTAAATTTTCTTCTTCTTTATTGATTTTAGAGAGACAGGAAGGCAGAGGGAGAGAAATAGAAACATCGATGAAGGAGAATATCGATTGGCCGCCTCCTGCACGCCCCCCACTGGGGATCAGGCCCACAACCTGGGCATGTGCCCTGCCCGGGAATCACCGGCGACCTCTTGGTGCGGGGTCGACGCTCAACCACTGAGCCACACTGGCTGGGTGCAAGTTTTAGTTTTATGTCCTACAATAAAAGGCATGAAATAAAACCTCTCTCCTCAGCAGAACCTGTGGATGCGTAGATCAGGCGCAAGGACCCTGTGATCCCATGAGGAAAATGCTTCATATTTGTCACAAGAAAAACTTGTCACTATGTGAGGTGGGGATGTTAACCTGACTTATGAGGTTAATACTTCACAGTGTGCTCACATACAATGTTATATGTCAATTACGCCTCAACAATGAATAAAAAACATTTGCCATTTGGGAATGAGAGAGTTGAAGGAAAAGTCTTATGTCGGGTGTGTAAATGCCAACTATTGGGACTAAAACAACACAACCAGAAAGTCACAGAACACCCGCAGCACTGGCTGCGCCGTCTACACGCTGTGCACACCGCACGGTCTACACACTGTGCACACCGCACGGGAGCTCAGCTCCGCAGGGTTCAGGGATGGCAGGGGAGCAGCCGCCCGTCTCCTGGCGGCGGAGGGTCTGCAAGCCTAGAGCTCAGAGATGTGGGTCCTCGTCCTACTGCTTCCACTGACGCACGTGCTCCCGTGGACGATCCTTCACCGGCCGTGCCTGTTTCCTCGTCTGTGCAGTGGGCTCTGTGTGACTAAGGACCAGGCCTGGGAGTGTCCACCGCACAGCACGCTTCCCACGGAAGGTGCCCAGACACACCCCCACCCCCCCAGGCTGTGGCATCTGCCCTGCAGACTTCTCACCCTGCGGTGAGCTTTCCTGTGTGTGCCAGAGCCTCTGCCCTGCTACGGCCCTGATATGTCATGTGGATCTTTTAAAAATCTCATCACAGGAGAATGGAAATGGCCCAAAGTAAGCCCAGAGGAGTTCAGCTACACCCCGACGACAGCACACAGCCCCCCGCAGCCCCTCAAGGACACACCTGGATGAGCTCCTGCACTTCCTCCCTGCCTCCCCCTCCTCCCCTGCCTCCCCCATCTCCTCTGCCTCCCCCATCCCTCCCCTGCCTCCCCCATCCCCCCTGCCTCCCCCATCTCCCTGCCTCCCCATCTCCCCTGCCTCCCCCATCTCCCCTGCCTCCCCATCTCCCCTGCCTCCCCCATCTCCCCTGCCTCCCTCATCTCCCTACCTCCCTCATCTCCCCTGCCTCCCTCATCTCCCCTGCCTCCCTCATCTCCCTACCTCCCTCATCTCCCCTGCCTCCCCCATCTCCCCTGCCTCCCCCATCTCTCCCCTGCCTCCCCCATCTCCCCTGCCTCCCCGATCTCCTCTGCCTCCCCCATCTCCCCTGCCTCCCTCATCCCTCCCCTGCCTCCCCCATCTCCCCTGCCTCCCTCATCCCTCCCCTGCCTCCCCCATCTCCCCTGCCTCCCCCATCTCCCCTGCCTCCCCGATCTCCCCTGCCTCCCCCATCTCCCCTGCCTCCCCGATCTCCTCTGCCTCCCCCATCTCCTCTGCCTCCCCCATCTCCCCTGCCTCCCTCATCTCCCCTGCCTCCCCCATCTCCTCTGCCTCCCCCATCTCCCCTGCCTCCCCCATCTCCCCTGCCTCCCCCATCTCTCCCCTGCCTCCCCCATCTCCCCTGCCTCCCCCATCTCCCCTGCCTCCCCCATATTCCCTACCTCCCTCATCTCCCCTGCCTCCCCCATCCACTCCCCTGCCTCCCCCATCTCCCCTGCCTCCCCCATCTCCCCTGCCTCCCCCATCTCCTCTGCCTCCCCCATCTCCCCTGCCTCCCCCATCTCCCCTGCCTCCCGCATCTCCCCTGCCTCCCCCATATTCCCTACCTCCCTCATCTCCCCTGCCTCCCCCATCCACTCCCCTGCCTCCCCCATATTCCCTGCCTCCCTCATCTCCCTACCTCCCTCATCTCCCCTGCCTCCCCCATCTCCCCTGCCTCCCTCATCTCCCCTGCCTCCCCATCTCCCCTGCCTCCCTCATCTCCCTACCTCCCTCATCTCCCTACCTCCCTCATCTTCCCTGCCTCCCCCATATTCCCTGCCTCCCTCATCTCCCCTGCCTCCCCCATCCACTCCCCTGCCTCCCCCATATTCCCCTGCCTCCCTCATCTCCCCTGCCTCCCCCACCTCCCCTGCCTCCCCCATCTCCCCTGCCTCCCCCATATTCCCTGCCTCCCCCATCCACTCCCCTGCCTCCCCCATATTCCCTGCCTCCCTCATCTCCCCTACCTCCCTCATCTCCCCTGCCTCCCCCATCTCCCCTGCCTCCCTCATCTCCCCTGCCTCCCCCATCTCCCCTGCCTCCCCCATCTCCCCTGCCTCCCCCATATTCCCTACCTCCCTCATCTCTCCCCTGCCTCCCCCCCCTCCCCTGGTGGGCAGTGGCTTCCATCCTGGCCGGGGCATCTTTACCTGAGTTCATTGGGACCAAACAGTAGAGAACAGAGACTAGGAAGAGGACCTTCATGTGTCCCAGCTCCCTGAGCTCGCCCGCCTCCTGTGCAGAGAAGCAGGTGCGCGGATGGGATGGGGCAGGGGTGGAGAGCAGGTGGCACCACACGGGACTTTATAGGTTTGGGACACTAATCAGCATGAGCACATTGATCTGGTCTGCTGAGTAAGGCTGTGGGCAGAGGTTCTGGGCACTTTTCTGCCTAAAAATAGACCGGCTGCGTGTGCTCAGAGGGCAGGAGTGAGCAACACTCAGCACAGCAGGCTGCTGTGGGAACGGAGCCCCCGCAGTGAGCGGTGCTCAGCCCGGCTCTGTGCTGGGCACGGGGTGCAGAGCTGCACTCGGCTTCCCGGCCTTCAGGAGGTGGGGCACGCACCCCTCTCAGGTGCTGTCCCGGGACAGAGGCCACGTGCGCCACAGGCAGGTCAGGCTCTCCGGGCCTCATCCACCCAGTGGCAGTGGGACAGGACCCAGGGGTCACAGTGGAGTCAGGGGCAGGGACGCGCCCACCCGCAGCCGGACAGACCCCCACCCCGGGGCACCGCACACATTCTCTAGTGTAAGGAAGAGAAAAGAAGCCGGAGAAAACATACAGTATCTTCTTTTTTCTTTATTGATTTTGGAGAGAGAGGAAGGGGAAGGGAGAGAGAGATGGAAACATCGATGAGAGAGAACATAGATGGGCCGCCTCCTGCACACCCCCCACTGGGGATCAGGCCCACAACCCAGGCATGTGCCCTGACCGGGAATCCAGCTCTCAACCACTGAGCCACACCGGCCGGGCACAGTATCATTTTAAATATGGCACATCGAATCCAGGTACTAAAAGCCAGGAAGATGTCTCTTCGGGGGAAGAGGATGAACTCTTCTTTCATTGGACAGGTTTTCTTGACTCGAGGACAGGGCAGTCCAGGGGGAGACACAGGAGCCCCAGCTGAGGGCTGTGTTGGCAGGCAGGGCGCTCGGGCTGCGGGATGGGGGCCCCCTGAGAGGCGGACACAGGGCAGTTCTCCACAAGGTGGCGTTAGCACAGGCAGGACGGCTCGGGCGGGTCTGTACGATGGTCCATGCTCCGTGCCCCGGTGCTGCAGCTACACACCTGACCAGCGTGGTCTGGGACCCCGCTTCGCCTGGGCCCGCTCCCCTTGGGCTCACTTACTGAGAAGGGGTACCCACTCCCTTCCCGACCTGCTCCGCAGGCCTTCCTGGTGGCTGTCACCGTGTCTTACCCATCCCCCCAGAGGTTTTCTGGGTCCCTTCAGCACATAGGAATTTACACCCTCTTTTTGTATGAACAGTAGCACACGATAGACATCTTTCTAACCTTGCCCTTTTGGGTGGAAACACCTTGGAGCTGTGTGAAGCAGGTGCGTGGAGCCCTCCCTCACCCTTGGTTACGGCTGCGTGACCAGTCGGAAACCAGCACACTGGACCACACCGCCCCTAGGTGTTCACAGAGATGCCAGGTGTGGCCCGACGTCTGCAGGTGAGCGAGGGCGCAGGGGAGACTGCCCACCGGAAACGGTGACGGCCAGAGCTTCACTGTGGGGGTTCCAGGTGAAGACGTTTAAGATCAGGGCAGACGGAGCAGAGACGGTGGGTCTGACAAAGACTACGCGCTGTACCTAGTTTTGTTTTGTTTTTTTAAAAAGAGCTATGAAAATGGGACTTAAGGGGAAGTAATTTGGGAAGTATAAGTTAACATTTCTCTCTTTGGCAACCAAAAGGTCACCGTACAGGAAACGATGAATTAAGTAATTGTAAAGTAGATACCAAGGTGTGTGTGCATGGATGAGAGTCAGACAGTGATAATCAATCTGCTAAAACTTGATGTTCTTTTCCTAGGGCATTTGTTCTCCGTCCATCTCTGAAATCTCCTGCTGTGAAGACAGCATAAGCAGTTAGATTCCACCCTTGACAAAATGAGCTTCCACCCCAAAGTCACAGCCTCAGTTCAAGGGTTCCAGTGAGTAATTGTCATTCCGCTTCCTCTGTGGATGGAGGAAGCATAGCTCGCTAGCTATGAGAAACAAGAATCATTGTTCGAAAACAATGCTGGAGCGTATATGTCCAAATATAGGGGTAACTTTTTTTTATCCTCACCCGAGGACACCCTTTCATTTTATTGTTCAGATAGAGTGGGAAGGAGAGAGAGGAAGAGAGAGAGAGAGAGAGAGAGAGAAACATCAACGTGAAAGGGACATATCGAGTGGCCGCCACCCACAAGACCCAACCAGGGCCGGGGACAAACTGCAACCGAGGCACGTGCCCCTATCAGGAACCAAACCCGGGTCTCTCCAGACCGTAGGCCGACGCTCTAACCGCTGAGCAAAACTGACCAGGGCCAAATATAAGGGTCATTTTAGAGAAGTCACCTTGGTGGATGAGATAATAAAATGTATATATATGTTTTTTTCATTCTCACTATTTACACGGATTTAGAAAAGACTGAAGGTACTTTTTCCTAGCAGTCAAGTCACAGCTCAAATGATAACTTGGAATCATTTTCTGCAGTTTGTAAATGTCATAAGCTCTATTGGAAAATCAGTTCATTTGGGGGAGAAATTCATTAAGACTATCGGATTTATCACCCATAAATTCCACACATGAATGTACTTCCAAGTCACAGACTTGGAAGGCAACCTCTAGGGAAGAGTTTCATTAATCATTGGGGAGAATCAGGTATGGCAGTCAAAAGGAAGAAAAACCAGAAAATCCAGCTCATTGAATAACCTCATTAATCTGGGCATAGGTTTGTATAATTACAAGGTTGAAGAAACTAAAGCTCAGTTTGTTCCAATACAGAAGGGAATTATGCTGGCATTCATTATACTCACATAAAAGGAGACAAGGAGAGGTCAAAGATACACTTGGGTTTTCAAACATCTGACTGTAGCCAAACATTTATTATATTAAAGGAAAATCTTTTAAAAAATTTTTTATTGAATTTTGTTTTTTCAGAGAGAGAGAGAAACATCGATGAGAGAAACATGGATCAGCTGCCTCCTGCACGCCCCCTACTGGAGATCAAGCTCACAACCCGTGCTTGTGCCCTGACCGGGAATCAAACCAGGACCTCTCAGTCCATGGGATGACGCTCAATTTTCTGAGCCACACTGGGCGGGCAAAAGAAAATCTTGATACAATTCAATAATTATTAGACAAACAAACCAATTAAAAAATAAAATGGGCAAAGGACCTGAATAGACATCTCTTCAGGAAAGAAATACAGATAGCCAGCAAAGACATAAAAAGATGCTGAACATCAATAGTCAGGGAAATGCAATTAAAGCCACAAAGAGACATGCTTCACATGCACTAGGGTGGCCATAAAAAATGCCAATGAAATGAAAAGAGCAAGCATTGGGAAGGGTGTGAAGAACTTGGTACCCTCATCCACTGCTGGTGGAATGCAAAATGGTGCAGCCACTGCAGAAAAGTGTGGCGCTTCCTTAGTAAGTTAAATTCAGCATTATCACACGAGCTGGCAAATATCTATAAATATATGTATACGTACATCTATATAATGAAAACCGGTATTCAGATAAAAACTTGTGCGTGAATGTTCATCACACCACTGTTCACAGTAGCCTCCAAGTAGAAATAACCGAAATGTCTGTCAACTGAGGAATGGGTCACCCAGTGGGGGTGTGGCCATAGAATGGAGTATGGTTCAGTAACAATCAGGAAGGAAGTATTGCAGATGCTCTCACAGGCGTGGACCTTGAAAACATTCTGCTAGGTGAAATACGGTAGACGCAAAGGCAACCCACTGTGTGATGCCTGTTATGCGAACTGTGCAGAACGAGCCAGCCCAGATTAGTTGCCAAGCCTGGGAAGAGACGGAAATAGGGAGTCTGCTTCCTGGGTGTTTCTCGTTGGGGTGACAAAATGTTCTGGAACTAGGCAGGGATGGTGGTTGCCCAACACTGTGAATGTACGTCACGCCACTAACTTGCATACTCTTAAATGGTTTAAATGGTCGGTTTGGCACTATGTATGTTTTGCTACAACTGAAAGAGCGAACCTTGAGGATTTTGCAATCATGTAATATTGGGACCGAGGGGAGTCACCCACAATTGTGCTGCTATACTCCCTCCTTTTAAAGAAATGGACTCACCAGGATGGTTCACTCCAGTTCCAGGAACCGGACCTGTGGACGCCCACAGGACGTTGCCAGTATAATGAGTTGTAATCCCAAGTGCACATCCACAGGACACACGAACTCCCCACCGCCGGGTCGAACAGGGTACACTCGGTTCTACTTGCGAAACCCCAGATGAAGTGCTCACTTTCACCTTTATGTCGACAGGTGGCAGGCAGGACATGATTCTCGTTGGACTCGGGCGAGTGCCCCCGAGACAATTGTTTCACAATCCGTCAAAGGAAGACAACTGGGGTCAGCCACATGTTCAAATACAAAATGTTTCTCTGATCTTATAAAAGGGAGCGTGTATGAAAACCGGTGCAACAGTGTCTAACATCTTAATGTAGTTGATAGGCTCCCTGGCCAGAACCTTCATCTCTTTAGGGGCTGGATTCTTCCACCCGCAGGATAGAGTACTGCGATTTGAGGTCTCTTCGAGTGGGAAAGCGACGCGGTCCTTTGATTCTCTCTACAAAATGTATTATCAATAATAAATAATAAAATTGACATATGATTGAACTGTCGGAAAATTCCTGTTGGAAAAAGACCACCGTAATGTAATTGTACTGTGGATTCAAAAATGGCATGTATGTCCACGGTATTTCTGAACTCTTTATTTGGCCTTGTGGGACATGAGGCAAAGACTTAGAAGTTAAATGATGATAATCAAATAGAAAAACCTTTGTTGGCAGAAGCGGGGCGGGATTGGGGAGGAGGGGGTCAGTAGGGGAGGAAAGGGAGGCATCTGTAATACATTCAATGATAAAGATAAGTTTAAGGAAATAAGAAAAGTCTTTGCGATTGTATAAAACCAATGAATCATAATGCCTTGCTTTTGTGCGTTTTTTTGACGGTTGAGAATCACCTCCCGGGAGCTCCGTCCCTTCCGCAATCCCAGTCCATGCGATTTGCTCACGCATCCGGCTCTAATGGTTAAGGATGGAGGCCCAGGGAGGGGCTACGGGTGTTCGGCCCCAGCTTGCAGAGGCACGTTCGGATTCCGGTGCAGAGTTCTTTGTCTCCAAGCATGCGGTCATCCTTTTAAACCTACCTTCCTCCATCCATGTTACTCAGGCATTAATCACGACTCGGGGCTGCAGGCCGTCACGTAGCTGACTCACAGACGTTAGTATCGCGGGGTACGAGGAAAGACCCTAAATCGATGCGAACGAGGACATAGTGTTGCGAAGACTGAGCGGAAGAGCTGGGCCTGGAGAAGAGGCTGCGGAGGCAGAAGCGATTCCGTCTCACGTCTTGTAGAGACGACATCTGCTCATCGGAGCGAGTGCATCGTGAGGACACGAGAAGGCAGAATGACACCGCCCCTGCCCTCCCTCGGGCCCGGGAAGCAGCATTCCTCGGGATTTCCTCCCAGGAGAGTGATCCTTCCAGGAACTCAGCCTCGAGACGACGGTCCCCCTCTGACGGTCACGTCTCACCTTCTCCAGTGGCTTCCACTCGGAGTCTTTTTCCTCCTCTGCCTGGAATGTCCTCCCGAGTTCAAGCCTCATTACTTTTTATTTAATTACTTACTTATTGCATTTACTCACAGATAGAGCAGGAGGGAGACAGGGAGGGAGAGAGAGAGAGAGAAACACCGATGTGAGAGAGACACATCGGCTGGCTGCCAGCCACACAACCCAACCGGGGCCGGGGACAAACTGCCACCGAGGTGCATGCCCTTCGCTGGAACGAGCAGCTCATAGGCTCACTAACTTTCAGCTAAACCAACGAAACGAGAACCGCAGTCAGCGGCCTTCATGACCTAGCTGAGGTGTAAACAGAAGAGGGAGAGACGCCGTGGAACTCGGGGGTCCCGGGAGAGCCAGAGCACAGCGGCGTGCCGGGGGGGCGGGGGGACGCACCCGCCTCCGCAGCCCTCGCCAGGCCAGAGGACGCTCGTGCTGCAAGAGAAAGTCATTCTACAATGTTCAAGGAACCCCAAAATATTTCATCCAAATGCCATTTTCAAAAATATCGTACAATTTACTTTGTTTTCTGTATTAGATTGCCTTTTGTTGTTGTTGTTGTTGTTGAGAAAATGAATGCCAGGTGCTATTTTCTCTTTAAATGTGCCCTGTTCGCCCAGCCAGTGTGGCTCAGTGGCTGCACGTCGAACCCTGCACCAAGAGGTCGCCGGTTCGATTCCCGGTCAGGGCACAGACCCAGGTTGTGGGCCTGATCCCCGGGGGGGGGAGGGGGGAGGCATGCGGGAGGTGGCCAGTCAATGTTCTCTCTCATCGATGTTTCTCTCTCTCTCTCCCTCTCCCTTCCTCTCTCGCTAAAAATCAATAAAGAAAAAAAAAATTTTTTTAAGTAAAAATAATACATAGCCATGTTCAAAACCACTTTCGTGTGTCCTTGTTGCAAAGGTCACTCCCTGTCCTGAGGACACAAAACGAGACTGTGCCCTTCAACATTCAACGCTGTGGCTTTACCGGTGCTGCTGGCTCCTGACATCACTCTGCCATTTACAAGCGTCGAGCAGGGGCCAGCTCATCTCTCCCCTCCGGGAGTGGTCCTCACATTCGTACTTACATTTCCTCCCCCGAAGGAAGCCTCTCTCACCTCACCGTGGGTCTATTTTACCCTTCGGGTGTTTCACACCCTCCTTCCCGCTCCTGGAGAAATTAGCACGCCAGCCTTCCCTGCGCCCGGGTCACCTCACACCTCCCTGACAGCCACAGGGACATGTCTTGATGGTCTGTACCAAGAGCTATTTCTCTGTTGACCAGAGGGTGAGATCACGTGCTGAGTTCCCAGCCACTTGACTTACAGTAACACAGCCATTGGGCTTAGACCAAGGGACATAATAAACGGCGTCCCCACCACCTGGCGTGGTCTGGGGGCAGTTGCTTTTATTCTTTAGCTAAGGATTCTCACCACAATATCTTCCCATTGACTCCTCTTAGAGAATCCACACGAGTTCTTTTGTTTTTATTCCCTCAAACAAAGACCGAACATGATTCATCGAGTTCCATCCCTGACGTCTTACTGTTTCTCTCCTCTCCCCGGGAATTTTTCTGGTCTACCAAGAGGCAGACGGTGTGTTCATAAACGCAGTCTCTCTTCATTGGGACAGACTGATTCTCATCTGTGTTCTTATTACTAAGGGGTCCTTGGGTCCAGGAAGGTGTCTTCCTAGGACCCAAGAGGTGAAGGTGTGCCATCTCAGAGTCAGCCAAGCCTGCAGGGTTGCAGTGACCACCATGTGCGCCCAGGAGGAAAACGTTAGGTGTGGCCTAGATGTGGCCATTATTGAAGTCATAGCATCCAAATGGGGACCTGAGTGACTGAGCCTGCCCACCCTGCCTTGCCCCACAGGTCTTGGGCACCAAGGAGGAAATAGACTTCCTGGTGACAGCGAGGCTCTGGGGGGTGATGAGTCAGAGGGATCAAAGCACCTGAAGGCTCTGGGGGTGCAGTGGGAGGACGGAACACTGTGTGAGCGTGGTGGGCTTGGGAGCAGGAATGGGAGCAGTCAGGCATGCTAGGACCAGCTCTGCAATGACCCAGAGCCACCTGCTGGCTAAAGGTCTCTTCCCACAGGGGTACACCTGGTGTCCATAACGCCTCGTCCTAGCTCAGGGTCCTGCACCCCTGTGAAAAAAACAACACAGTGTAACTGAGTGTCACTGGCCCAGAACTGACCCGAACAGCCCGTTGGGTCATCCAAGCAGAACTGCAAAACTTACCGCAAAATGGTAGAAAAAAATCACTTTTTACCTGCTTCTCGTGAATCCCCAAGTCGGTTCCAAAATCTCTCTAGGTGACATGCGTGGCTGTTTTATTACCTTAATGCCCAGGGAAGTCTTTCTTCTGTTAAATTAAGAGCTTTCTTAATGCAACTAAAATGATAGAATGTCTCCCCCCCCCCGACCCCCACCCCCCTCTGGCTCCCTCTGTGGCAGCCACACTGGCCTGCTCTTGTCGGTCCTCAAATGACCAGCGCTCCTTCCTGGGCACTGGCCTGTGTGGTTTCCTCCCCCCGGAATGCCCACTGCCCCCCCCACCACGCAATACAGAGGGGTCACCGCTCAGCTCCTTGAGGTCTCTACTCAAAATCTCGGGGAGACCTCTTCCCACTCCTGCCCCTGCCTGACAATTTGTATCCCCTGCTGGCCACTTCTTCTGTATCACCGATCACTTTCTAATGTATCCTATTTTTGCTTTTTCTAATGTATCCACATCTTGCTTATGGGCATCTCCGCAGCTGGAACGGGAGCTCCCTGGGGAGGGCGTGTTCATCTCTGAGCCTCCCGGCTGGAGAACAGTCCCTGCGGCAGGGCGGGCTGACTGCGGGTGAGTGGCAAGAGCCAGGGGGTGGGAGCGGGGCACCGGTGGGGGGGGTTTGGGGGTGGACACACGCCCACACTCTGGCAGGGAGAGCTCAGGTTTCTCCAACTTCTCCTCCATCACCTCAACCGTGTGCTTTCCTTTCGAGGCGTCTCCTCACATGCACACGGACCCCCACTTCGGTCTTACACGTCATCGCTGTTTTAACACTCACACCGAAGAAACCAAAACCAAAAGCCACGAACAGACAGAAAAGGCCCTTTGGTCAATGTTCGCTCTCTTCACGCACAAGATACTGACATCCTCAGGCTTCACGTCCAAGGTGATGTAGCTGACGGCCCTCCACCGAGGGCCAGGGTGCCCGTGTCTGGCCTGGCGTAGCTGAGCAACCCTGGGGACAGGGGGCATCCTCCCCCTTTCTCCGGCCCTTTTCGAGCTGTCTCCGGCGCCGCGTTCTGTCCTGTAGTCTCTCCCATCCCGCCACGCTCCCTCCTTCCTCGCCCTTCAGAGCCCTCTGTACCCCTCATTTTCTGGGCTCACTTACCCCTTAGTGTTCTTCACAGGGTCCCCCTGCCCCCAGAACCTATCCCCGGGCGATAGATAAATTCTAAGGCTTGGTCAAATTTTTCCATTTCCACCTACAAGTAAGTGACTTTAACTCTTTCATTTCCTGTCTCTTCCTCTCCCCGGAATCCATGGGGGAGTGTCTCAGCCCTTCAAGGTCAATGTGTCCGGAGCCCGTCTAGCCTTCGCCATGGTCCTCCCCCGGAGGAGCTGCCTGGGCTAGCACAGTTCTTCCCCGCCCGGCCCTTCCTGCTCCTCTGTCGCCAAACCCGTCCATTCAGATTCTCAGTCACCCCTTCCCCGCCCGCGTCGGTCCCTCTTCATGCCATTCTCTCCACCTCGTCACTACATGGTGTCCTCGGGCTCCACCCGTGGGTCACCTCTGACCTGCCGGCCCTGCCTCCACTCCTACGCATTTCCGGTCCAGTCCCCCTGCCCTGTTGGGATAAACACTCTGAGCTGGCAGGTCTGTCGCAGCCGCTTCCTCAAAGCCCTGACCACCTCTTCTTGTGTAACAGTCCGACGGCTGCAGCGTGATGCTTTTCCTCGGCAAGTTCATGCCCCGTTCTCACATCAGCCTCGTGTGTCCTTGCGGTTAGTCCTCTTCACGCATCTCCCTGGCAAACCACTGCCCCTGTCCCCTGCTTTCCTGCGACAGCACCGTGCACCTGGGCTGCTGCCTCTCCCTTCCACCCAACACGCTCCTGATCGTCTTCCCGAATCGCATGCAAGTGTCCCCAAGAGTCCTTCCTTAATTCCATTTCAGAAAGAGCTATTGCCCCGGATATACCCCTATCACAGGGCACGGGGCCTTTTCCTGTTTCTGTTTATTTGGTGTTTTTCTCCCCACATAGCATATTCTCACCTCACTGTGTTTGTCAGTGACGAGAAGACTCAGGAAATATTTTCAACAGCAAAGAACGAATGACTTGCGTGCTCTCCTAGGAAAGTTTATTGCATCCGCATCCCCCACAACAATTGTGTGATTGAGAAGGTTTTGTACATCTCGCATCAAGTCACTTTGTCTGAGAGCATGTCTATGGGATCATGCGTAGCCCGTTTCTATCATCTTTTTCTACAGGAGAATGTTTCGACTTCCCGGCACAGGTGACGAAGCCCAGCGACTCCCTGCTCGGGGCCGTGGCCGGGAGGACACGCGGCGGACGGGGCTTCGGTCTCCATCCCAGCAGCCTCAGGCCTGAGGCAGGCAGCAGGCGTCCTTCGCATTGTAGCACAGCCCCAGCTGTATCTCCATATAGTTACAGTATTCCTGACAGAGGCCTTCGCTGGCCCTGCAGTTGACAACTTTGTAATCCGGTCCAGCCTCTGCATAGAGAAATATCCCATGTTAGCCGTCACGACCATCCCCAGGATTCTGTGAGCTGGCGGGGCGGTGGGGAGGACAGCAGTGGTTGGCAGGCAGGGGTCTCTGGTGTATGCGCTCACATTCCCGCGCAACCGTTCTGATAGTACACAAATCAGACCCTCGATTGGGGCTGACCCGTCCCCTTCCCCCTCCCTGGGAGAGGAGCAGTGAATTCAGAGGCCGCCGGAAAGGTGGGGGGCGGGGGGGGGACGGATGAGCTACAAGGCGAACGTGGCACTGCCAGGCCAGGGGACAGAGGAGGACTCTCGAGGTGAGCTGGGAAGGGACACGGCCCGGTCACACACACACGAGAGCAGAGGTCCCCGAGGAAGTGGACTGAGTCCTCCAGGGACGGGAGGTGGGCTATCTAGGCTAGGCCCGGTGAACGGGATGGGGGGTGGGGGGTAACGTTTTAAAGAATTTGAAAAACAACGTCCTCGCTCGCTGGGAGGGAGAGCCTGGAGGTGGCTGGGTCCCCGGAACACGTGCCAAGTCACTGGACGAAGGTGACTGAGAGCTCACTTCGTAGCTCAAGTATTGAAAAGATTAAACATTAGTTTTCTCAGAAATAGTGTATTTTGATGATAACTAGTGGACAAGAGCAAGGGGCAAGTGCTAAACAAATAGAGGGACACAGTGAAAACCGAGGCGCGCTGTCACCAGAAAGCATGGGTGAAGGGCCTGGCTGCGGAGGACCTCACGCCCAGGGTGTTCTGACCACCGCCGGAGGCTCTGCCACCGGTCTGAGATCCGGCCTGCAGACCAACCAGATGCGAAGGGGGGTACCCCCTGCCGTCCCCACTTCTTTTACCAGCATGCATTAGGATGATTTGGCTGGACTAATGAATCAGTCAATCAATTAAAACTATTTCCTTACCATCCATCTTTTTAAAAAGTATATACACAAAACCCTGGACTTAGTGACTGTATGCAATGTGATGAGTTTGGATACATGCATACCCCCATGATACCGTCCCCACAACCCAGGTAATGAACGAACATCACCTCCTCAAGTTTCCTTAAGTCTTTTTGTTTGTTTGTTTTTCTTGTCGTAAGAACACTCAACATAAGATCTACCCTCTTGCCCTGGCCAGTTTGGCTCAGCGGTTAGAGCGTTGGCCTGCGGTCTGGAGAGACCCGGGTTCGGTTCCCGCTAAGGGCATGTACTTCGGTTGCAGTTTGTCCCCGGCCCTAGTTGGTCGTGTGGGTGGCAGCCACTCGATGTGTCCCTTCACGTCGATGTTTCTCTCTCTCTCTCCCTTCCTCTCTCTCCCTCTCACTCTATCTGTACAAAAAAAATGGAAAAATATCCTCGGGTGAGGATAAAAAAAAAAAAAAAAAAAATCTACCCTCTTAACAAAATCTTAACTGTGAAACACCACATTGTTCGCTTACAGGCCTATGTTGCAAGCTGATCCCTAAAGTTTATTCATCTTGCATAACGGAAATTTTATACCCAAGCACCAGCACAAAGCAAGTAGTGTATACATATTATTATTATTACTCATGAAAGGTCTTGGTCATATGGATTGCCACAGTAACTCATAAGACACCATGGTCTAAGGTTATGAGTGTCACGTTACAATAAAGACAAGTTCTTAACAAAATGTCCGTCGAGCAACTTTTTGTGTGAAACCAAACCAATTTACCTGACCGTGTACTCAGTTGTTGAGAACCCACAATGGGCCACGTCCTGTTCTAGGTTGGGCTTGGCATAGTGAACGCAAGTGATCCCTGCCCTCCTGGACCGTGTTCTCCACCAAGGTTCACGTGTCCCACTAGCTGTTTTTACGCCGACGTTGGAGACATAGGCAGAACATCAAGGGGCTGCAGAAGTGGTGTGTTTCAGAGTCTCCAGCAGGGGGATCATGGTCATTAGACCATCTGGAGAGCGTTCAAGGTCAACCTCCCAGCCAGTGGTCTTTGTCCTGTCGTCCTTCCCTGAACTTGGTGATTTCACTAGAAGCAGCCTCCCTCCTGAGGTGTCAACCTTGGCTCATTTAACCTTCTCCTTCTTTCTGCTCCAGGAAATATCCCTGTGTACCCCTCCAACATACACACACACCCATGAGATCAAGTCAATCACTTTTCCTTAGAGGAAAGTCACATTCCTGGTGCAAGCTGATCCTTAAATGGTAAGAACAGAGCGACAGAGGCCTAGCGAACCCACACGACCTCCCTGAAGGCCACTGCTCTGGGCTGCTGCAGGCAGGGCATGGGGGTGATCCGCAACAGGCTCTCTTCCTTGAGGACTCTTCTCTTCTCCCCGCGGCTGGGGGACTGGGGTCTGATACCTCCAAGGCTTAAACGGAGGACAGGAGGACGAGGAGGACGGGGCCAGTTTCCCACTGACGGACTCCATCCCGAGCTGACCTTGCACACATCCCGAGCTGACCGTGCACACATCCCGAGCTGACCGTGCACACATCCCGAGCTGACCATGCACACACACATCTCGAGCTGACCTTGCACACATCCCGAGCTGACCTTGCACACATCGCAAGCTGACCTTGCACACATCCCGAGCTGACCTTGCACACATCCCGAGCTGACCATGCACACACACATCTCGAGCTGACCTTGCACACATCTCGAGCTGACCTTGCACACATCCCGAGCTTGCACACATCCCGAGCTGACCTTGCACACATCGCGAGCTGACCTTGCACACATCCCGAGCTGACCTTGCACACATCTCGAGCTGACCTTGCACACATCCCGAGCTGACCTTGCACACATCCCGAGCTTGCACACATCCCGAGCTGACCTTGCACACATCCCGAGCTGACCTTGCACACATCCCGAGCTGACCTTGCACACATCGTGAGCTGACCTTGCACACCTTGCGAGCTGACCTTGCACACATCCCGAGCTGACCTTGCACACATTGCGAGCTGACCTTGCACACATCCCGAGCTGACCTTGCACACATCTCCCCCTGCTCCTGGCTCCTTCCTCAGCCCCGAAGCCTCTGGGGACATCTAAGGCATGTCATCATGATGCCTCCTGGCCTCAACAGTGTCCCTCTTCAACAGGGCCAAAGGTGACTCCTGCATGAAGCCCAAATCTAGACCACAGAAAGCAGGTCCTCCGCCTCCCTGGACCCTTTGGAACACAGGCCCGTTTCAAAGCAGCCCCAACCTCTCTTTTGCACCAGCCATGTGGAGAGCGCACCTGAGCACCTCCCACCTGTTAGATGTTGGAGGCAGAGGAGACGCCAGTCCACTGTCGCCCCATCCAGTAGGAGACACAAACCCAAGCTCTCCAAGAGAGTCTGCGGAAGGGTGTCTTCTGTGGTCTGTGACGGGAGCAGGGCCCATGCCCTTCCTGCTCAGCTCCAGTGGCCTTCCCAGAGCGGTTCCTGCGAGACCCCGCCTCAACGCCCACTGTCTGACACTGAGGCGGGGTGAAGACTCAAGGTTCGTCTCACTGTGTTTGGTCACCTTTTGTACACAGAATAGTCTGCTTCTCCTCTCACTAGGCTGCCACGAGTCTCAGTGAGGGTCCCTACGCACACCGAGAACGGGACCTATCACAGGAAGGAAAACGAGAATAGAACAGAAGGGGGAAGAAGAACCCACAAGGTTCCACTGGTTTGGTAACTGAATTCATGTCCTCATTCCTTCAGGGCACAATCATTGAGGACGTTCTAACACCCTGCGGCAGAGTCAGGGGACAGTCTCCGGATCAGGGACTCAGAGTGCAGAGAGGAAACAGACATGTAAGCAGATATTTAAATTCAACATCAATCCACAGCAGAGTCTCACGACGTGACTCGGGAGCTCAGGGAACAACTAGGAAAGGTCCCAGGGAAGGTTAGATTTAAGTGGATAAAGCACCTAGGTGTGGTCTCGAGCGAAGGATGACTCGTTCCACGTGGTGTGCAAAGAGATGAGAGAGCGACCGTCCCCCAGGAGCCGGTCGGCCAAGCGCCAGGAGGGGTCGCGGTGGGAAACGTGGCTGAGATGAGCCCAGCCAGGTCGATGCAGACTCTCCGTGGCTAGTTAAGTGTTTTAGGAATTTACTTTCTCAGTCATTTATTTTTAAACTATACTCCTACAGAAGGTGCCTCTCTAGACATAGATAGAAGTATTAAGCCCACGCAGGAAATCACGGCAGCCTTTTCCCGATCCAGAGAAATGGCAGCTAAGAGAGAGCATTGTCTCCTTCTCTAACCACTGAGCTTCCCGCCTGTTTTTTTCCTGTTTCAGGGTCAGGAATGAATCTGGGGTTCAGGGCATCTTGTAAATGACCATCCCCTCGATGTCCTCCTGGCCTGAAGCTAGGCCCAGCAGAGCGGCTGTGGGTTCTTGGACCTTCGTTCTCGCCTGCACTCCTTCCGTCCAGCAGATGACCCCTGGGCCTCTCAGCCAGCCCCGCCCCGCCCCGCCAGCCCCGCCCCGCCCCGCCCCGCCCCTCCCCGCCAGCCCCGCCCCGCCCCGTCCCTGCGCAGGCACCCTTCCCCTGGCACGGGGACAGCCTAACTCGGCCTCGCTGGCTCCCAGGTGTTAGACCTTCTGTGATCCAGCCCCAGGGGTGGCGGGAAGACCCCCCACGACCTCTCGGACAGGTGGGGCAGCCGGAGCCGCCCACCTGGTGTCTTGGGAAACACAGGCCGTCCTCACTCTCAGCCCCCTCAGCCCACGCCCACGACACAGTCACCTTCCCATCCTTCACCCTGCCAGGTCTCCGGAGGGGGTGCACTAGTCACAGGTAACTTACCCCGGTAAGGGGGCGTGCGCGGCAAGAGGTAGCGTTTTGCTTGGTGACGTAGCGCACCAGATGCGTCGGCTCCCGGTCCGCGGGACGCTTCCCTGGGGGCGCTGGGACCCTCGGCGCCTTGGCGGTTATCATGTGGGGCCCTGGACAGCCCTGTGAAGAGTGAACACAGGGCAGAGGATTTCAGAGCCCTCTGTGCAGCCCCGTGAGCCGGGCACAGGTGCTCCCCAGGGAGTGAGTGTGGAGGGCGGGCGGGCATGGGGACTGTTGCACAGTGAGCACAGCGCTTCAGCCGTGCGACAGGGACAGTCCCCGGACCCGCTGCAGCAGGGCCTGTGGCGTGAGCGGGGCGCGTGCAGCTCCAGGCTTGTTAAGAGGTGGTCTCGGGTCGAGCGTTATCAGGGAAAAGCAGACACACAAAGGCCAGGAGGACACTGTGGGGTGTTGGGGATGTCTGTTCCCTTGGCTGTGTGGTGGTGCCAGGGTGTGGGCACAGGTCTGAGCTCACAGATGGCATATGCGTCACCTACGTGCGGCTCTTCCACTGGTGATCACAGATCAGGGAGCTGCTTGAGAGGAGACAGGGAAGTGTGGATGGAGTGTGCTGGGAGGGGGCAAGTGTTGTGCGTGTGTGTGTGTGAGAGAGAGAGAGAGAGAGAGACATAGGGAGAAAGGGACAGAGAGAGAGAGACATAGGGAGAAAGGGGCAGAGAGAGAGAGACATAGGGAGAAAGAGACAGAGAGAGAGAGAGACATAGGAAGAAAGGGACACAGAGAGAGAGAGACATAGGGAGAAAGGGACAGAGAGAGAGAGACATAGGGAGAAAGGGGCAGAGGGAGAAAGGGACAGAGAGAGGGGCAGAGGGGTGGGGAGAGAGCGAGGACACCGGAAGGAGGTGAGCGTGGCGCCTGACATGGAGGCTGAGCTGGCTCTCCCCTAGGGCATCACCAGTGTGGCTGGTGAGCCCCCTGAAATGTAAGGTTCTCCTGGTAGGGACTGTCCTTCCCCGTAAGTGGGAGGGAACGTTGGCAGGATATGCAGGTGGCCTCGGGTGGGAGCCTCCCCGGGCAGCAGAGCATCAGCAGAGTCGGAGTCAATGGGACCCCCCGGCAGGAGACTCTCGCCTGACATCTGCACCAGAAGATGTGTTCCCAGGGCGTGGACCTCAGCCCCCAGCCTGTGGCCCAGCCCCGGAGTGAGCAGTGCAGAGACCCTGGCCCCGGCCCAGGTCCCAGCCCGGTGTACCTGGACACAGCAGGCCCACGAGAAGGGTGCACGGCAGGAGCAGTGGCTTCATGTGGCCGCGGGGACCGGGAGCCAGTCCGTTCCCAGTGTGTGTGTGGGGGGGGGGGGGCATGGGGCTCCCTTTATTGCTGAGCTGCGGCGTGGGCCTGGAGCTGGGGAAGAGCTGTTCCCGAGTCAGGTCCGGTCACACAGGGCTCCCACACACCACCGTCCCACCCCCGGTGCTAGGGACACCAAACCACTGCCCTCCGGAAGCGAAGACCACGCCTGAGCGCCCTGTGGGTTGTGAGTAAGGAAGCACCGGGCCAGAGGAGCAGACAGAAGGAAAGAGGCTACATACATGTCACTGACATGAAATCCCCATCTGAGTGTCGAGCAGGGAAACAATGTTTCAGTGTGACCTGACTTTGCACAGCGCCTTCCCAGAGGTCCCCTCGATGTTTCCCTCCTGGCCTCTCCCTCAGTCTCCCCCTGACTTTTTGGCTTCTCCGCGACTCGGTCGTCTCTTTTATCCTCCCCCTTCTGATTTGAATGATGTGACTCTCCTTCATGCACCCTCTTCTGTTCTTCCCCAGACGCCTGGCTGCCGAGGCCTCGGGTTCGGTTCGAGTCTGCTGTAGAAAATGCCCACGCCGAGCCTGGGTTTCTCCCTCGGTGGTTAGTGAGCAAGCTCTCCTCCAGCGGCTCCTCCTTGCGGGCGTGACGTTTCCTTGGGTGGCGACGTCTCCGGCACGCAGCCGGCGGGGCAGCCTGTTCTGTCTCACCCAGGGCACGGGTGGCATTGTGCACCTCTGTTAGGAGGCACATAAGACAGGCGTAGGCTCGGGCCCGAGGGCTGCCACTCACACGCCCGGCACAGCATCGCTGACTCGCAGAGGGGTTTCCCCAGGTGCCTCCCTCGCACAGCTCGTGTCGGTTCAGAGAAAACGTCTTCGTGCCAGGGGACGTACGTAGACTGTCTCTGGGCAGGTGGACACGGGTGGCAGGGAGGCAGCAGCCACCGCGGAGACTGGGCAGAGAAGAAGGTGAAGGGTGAAGGTCTGGGGCTGCGGACAGAGCGGGCACTGCCGGACCCACCGCAGTCAGCGCTCGAGACAGAGGAGCCCCGAGGTGCCGGCCAGAGACAGCATCAGCGCCGTGGGCATCCTCCTACCTCCAGGCATCAGAAATCTCCCAATCCAGAGAGGACACAGAGATGGGGGGCCCGTGATAAGGGGCATTAGTCACCCAGGTCCCGGCAATTGGATGTCAGAGAAGGTGGACGGCACGTAGAAACTGCTGTTACCTCGACTCAGATGGATATTTCTCTTATTCCTCATTCTCACACTTCTGTGTCCTGGTCAGAGCTACTTCCTACAGTTTTGTCTATATGAAGTACATTTGGGATCTGTGATAAAAGATGCCCGTTTTAAAATATATGGGCAACTTATTTCTACAGATGTTCGTTTTCCCTAAAAAAAAAAAAAAAAAGAGAGGACCCTGGCCGGTTTGGCTCAGCGTCGGCCTGCGGTCCAGAGAGACCCGGGTTCGGTTTCCGATAAGGGCACGTACCTCAGTTGCAGTTTGTCCCCGGCCCTGGTTGGTCGTGCGGGTGGCAGCCACTCGATGTGTCCCTTTCACGTCGATGTTTCTCTCTCTCTCTCTGTTCCTCTCTCTCCCTCCCACTCTACCTGAACAAAAAATGGAAAAATGTCCTCGGGTGAGGATAAAAAAAAAGAGAGAGCCTCATCTCATATTCAGATATTAATAGTGATGGATTATGAATCAACATATAGCGGTATTTTCATAACTACCACCCCGGCATATTCTGTCTCCAGAGTCTGGGGTGCTGCCTCCCCGGGGCCGTGACTGCAGTGGTGATATTAGAGACTGATCCTGGGCACAGCACGGGGCAGGGGGGTGGCAGGTGTCCGACACCATCCCTACGACAAGCCCTAGAGACAAACAGCCACAGGCAGCACGCGGACCTGTTAGGACCAGTTCCCAGAAAGCAGTTCTGATGAAGGAAGGCCCTTCTGGAACACGAGGGTGTTTAACACGCCTCAGCTGTTAAGTTATATTAAGAAGTGAGTGTGCGCTTTGTTTCCAGGTGTGGAGGCAGCACTGTGATTCTGTTTTGTAAAAGAGCCCTTTTCTCTGAGTCATATATTCCCAAGCATTTCCTGAGGGAGTGATGGGGCATCTGGGGTGTTCTTGGAAATGATCTAGGAGCGGAGCTTGGCCAGGGACGAGCTGGGCGGTGATGGCTCCAAGACATTTTCTTGTGCCACCGTGTCGGGCCAAAAGAGCACAGGTCAGCTTGACAGAGCATGGGTGGCATTGTGTACGCCTGTTAGGAGGCACATAATACCAGGCGGTCATTCTTGTTTCCTTCAGTGGCTATTGACATTTATGGGCTACATCATTCTTTCCCTGGTCTTTGCAAAACAGTGGTGTTCTCATTCTATTCTTACTTCATTTATCAGCTGGGCTACTTTTGTAGAGAGAAGCTGTTCATTCTAAATTATTTGGTTTCCCTGAAATACAGTTCGGACGGGAAGGCCAGGTCAGAGGTCCTGTCACTCCGGTTCCTTAGGGCCGATGAGTATTATGTCCACCCAACTGCCCAGACCATGCTGCTCTCTGCTGCCGCCTGCTGGATGTGACCCTCACAGACACCCACTTGGTTCAGCCCCTAAGTCTGCATCCTTTTCATCACTGATAATTTTTTTCTCCCCAGACGTTGATGTTTTGAATTATAGTGTGTACCAAACAAATTGTCCTTAATTTTCAATTACTTTCCAAGTTAAAGAACAAAAGACATACATTACTGCCGAGCAGAACTTATGATCAGAAAAGAAAACCAATGTTATCAAGATCCATTGCTATAATTCACGCGAAACAACAACAGCAAAATGATGTTCACTTAGGCTGTGGCTGATTCAACATCTTTTTAGTTAAGCTTTGAAAGTGTTGAAACTCAGAGTTAACCTGCATCACAGTTAACTCCCTGTCAGCCCAGAGGAGGCCCGCGCGGGCCAGGAGGCCCAGGTCCCGTGTTCGGGGCTCTGCTAGCCCTGCCTGGGCCAGAGGGGAGCTCTCAGCAAACCCTCATGTGGTCAGTGGGTCAGTGGCTGCACCCGGATGTCCCAGCTGTGGGTCCAGCTGCTGGTGAGTCTAGGGACTGGGCACCAGTGGGTTTGGGGATTCTGCAAGAGTCAGTGCGGGTGCCCGCCCCTTCAGGCAGCATGGGTAGATGTTGGGGCACATGCCAATCCTGAATTCCCGGGCCTTACACCTCCTCCGGCAGCGAGCAGTCCCATAGCCGCAGATCCTGCCTGCGTCAAGGTCACCTGTCACTGAAATAGCAAAGGAAGCTGTGGCCGGCTGCACCCCAGGAGGGGAGGCAGGGCATTGGCAGCGGGTTTTCGTGGGGAATCACTGAAACTGAGCACGGAGGGCCCCAGGATAGCATCCGGTGCCTGGGTCTGCCAGGGACAGCCTCCCCTATAAGGCCGGGAAGCTGTAAGCCAGGCACCGGGCTGCACAAAGTGAACTTCGTTCTTTGGAGTGGGTTCGAGGCACCTCATTCTCAGACATGACATTCACTCAAAGCCTTGGTGGTATAATCAGCATTCCTAATTGTGTCTGGCTGCAAGGAGAACCTATTCTTATTAAACTTATTAAAATAATTATATTGATATCAAAAGAAGAATAAATAATAGTTTCTTAATTCTGGAAAGATCAGGCAGGGGAAAAAAAAAATAAGTGTTTTATTTTAGATATCTATGATTCCTCTGCCCATCAGCAAACTTGAATCCAGACTTATAGATAAGAGAACAAATGTATTGGCTGTCCTTAACTGTCTTCAATTAAAGGCATGGAGTCAAGATATTAATTTAGACAGATGTGTGACACCTCAGAGTGTTGGATAAGTAGATTATCTATCTATCTATTTATTACTAATATAACTATCCATCCTGATGTATGTTCATTTATCTCTCTATCCATATATCTATGTCTATGTCTATGTCTATGTCTATATCTCTCTGTCTCTGTGTCATCTGTCTATCGTAATCATTTGTCTGACTTAACAGGTTGTTTGGGGCTGACTTCCTGGGAACAAGCTAGAGGTTTGTTTATAGACTCCTGGAGTCCCCTTTTAAAAGAAATATGAGATGGTTTGGGGACAGTTCTCTTACAGGAAAAAAGAAAAGAAGAAGAATGCAGGAGGAAGGGACGATCCAGGTGAGCCCCTTGTGCTCCCTGTCTAGGTGAAGCACCTGAACAGTGTTAGCAGCCAGGCAGTCATTTTATTGAGGTGTCTTAGAAAAAGGTCGGGTAAGGAGAGGAGGTGGCTGGGCCTTCCGTGGTGCTCCCAGGAACCTTGTCATCAATGAGCATCATTTCTTTGGACTTGGAACATGTCTGGAGAAGCAGGCAACATTTCCGAGACTTCTGGCAGAGAGAAACCAGCTCTTCATTTTTCTGACAAGAATTCACGCATCTCCCTTTAAGCTTGTAGCATTTCTTATCAAAGAACGCGTTCCTGGCTACACAAGGAAGGAGCCCCCCCCCCGCCCCCACGTTAATTCATGTCTCAGCTTTGCCCTGTTGCCAGGCAGAGGCAGGCAGAGAACCAGTTAGTGAGGACGCTTTATGAGTTGGCATGGTGCCTCCTCTTACCAGTCCACGAGAGGGAAGGTTTTCTACTGGTTTTCAGACCAGGAAGAACAGATGGGTCTCCCGTGTTTGCGGGACTTTGGGAAGTTGATGCTATTGTTCATTCATCAAAACCTGTCGGGCCCTGGCCGGTTTGGCTCAGCGGTTAGAGCATCGGCCTGCAGTCCTGAGAGACCCGGGTTCGGCTCCCGCTAAGGGCATGTACCTCGGTTGCAGTTTGTCCCCGGCCCTGGTTGGGTCGTGTGGGTGGCAACCACTCGACGTGTCCCTTTCACTTCAATGTTTCTCTCTCTCTCTCCCTCCCACACTCTATCTGAACAAAAAATAGAAAAAATGTCCTCGGGTGAGGATAAAAAAAAAACAAAAAACCTGTTGGGATAGTTATCAGGTGGTTCCTCCAAACACCTTTAGAGCTAGGGACTCCCCTAACATACCCTCACAGTGCCAAGAGGGCAGGGGAGAGCCCAGCCTGAGATTGGGGGGCGGCCTGAGACTGGGATAAAAGCAGAATAAATATATAGAAGAACAAAGTTTATTGAGCCCTGGCCGGTTTGGCTCAGTGGTTAGAGCGTCAGCCTGCGGTCCAGAGAGACCCGGGTTCGGTTCCCTCTAAGGGCACGTACCTCGGTTGCAGTTTGTCCCCGGCCCTGGTTGGGGTCGTGTGAGTGGCAACCAGTCGATGTGTCTCTCTCACATCGATGCTTCTCTCTCTATTCCTCCCTTTCTCCCTCCCACTCTATCTGAAAATAAGAATGCAAAAATGTCCTCAGGTGAGGATGAAAAGAAAAAGAAAAATGTTTACTGAGGTGGAGTGAAGTGAAGAGACTGCTCAGAAAGAGCCAGCCTGGTTTCTCCTCCACTCCTACCAGCTGCGTTCGAGAGCGAGGAGGGGAGGGGGCTCTCCGAGCCTCCTCCTTGCTGGTCTGCGCAGAGCACGGCTCTGGCCTGCGGACTTGGTCAGCAGCGATCACAGGGCAGCCGGCCTCACGTCAAGGACGACGACACCGCGGAGTCCGCATGTTCGAGATGCTTGCTTTGGGTGTTTGTAATGGAAGGCTCAGAGGTGCACAAACTGCAACTGAGGTCAACATGCAACATCGACATAGGCGAAGCCAGAGGGGTGCCAGCAGGTGACTGGTCACACTCCGTCTCGCATCCACGGATAGTCCAACGAATAAACAGCCCAGGGTTTGACAGCTCAGTGAACTAGGGCGCCCACCGGAGGGGACGACAGTCTCTCCACCCTCCTAA
The DNA here is from genome assembly GCF_014108415.1 of Molossus molossus. NCBI lineage: Eukaryota > Metazoa > Chordata > Mammalia > Chiroptera > Molossidae > Molossus > Molossus molossus. Next base: position 3,963,183 of record NW_023425403.1, read on the forward strand.
CTCGTCAGGCCGTCTCAAGCTAGAGGCATGGACCTCACTCTGACAACAGTCCTTGTCCTGGATTCAACTGACAGTGACGGTCCAGGAAGAGAAGGGCTCTGGAAAGAGAGAGTGTGCCCACCCGGCTCCTAGCGGATCCTCGCACACACCCCTCCAGCGGTCAGTGTGACTCCAGCTCTGTGCACCTAAGACACATCCCTGAGCAAACTTCCATTTACTTAGATACTGATGTACTCCATCTCCACGCGTGATCTGCAAATGACGCCCTGGCCCGTTCCCAGTGTGCGCGTCCACGCCAGCGGAATGGACGGCCCACGGAGTCCCCGCTCCCCTGCAGCCTTGCCACCGTCCGCGTCCACCCGCTTGCCGCACATCCGCCCGCAGGGAGGCGTGCACGGCGGCTGAACATTCTGAGCACGCTCGGGTCTCACTGCCGTCGGCTACGAGCCCGGACTCGTGAATTCTGGAAAGCCTGTTCTCCTGCTCTCTAGAACCGGGGTGAGTCTAGTCCTGGGTTTTAATTTTAGGGAGGATTCCGCCAGCGCCATTGGGGGTCCCTAGGAGAAGGACATGGGGGGCAGTTCTGACTGGGAAGGATCCATCCTCTGGCTGAGGACAGACAGAGCGGGGCTCAAACCCTGGCTCACTCCTGCGTACCCCCAGGACTCGGCGTGACTGCTGAGCCCCTCTGAGCCTTACTTTCCAAACCAAAAGGGACACGCTGAACATCACTGAGCTGGAGGCAGGCACCTTCCCTCGAGGGCACTGACGTTGCAGAACCAAGTGCATCGCCCCGTGTGAGCGGTGGCCACACAGTGCAGCTCACAGCAGAGGGCTGGGCACAGGCGCTTGGCACCGGCTGCCATGGCAGTGAGCAGTGTCCCCACGCTCCGCTTTGTTTGTCGCCCATCTCTTCTTTTCTTACCTGTCATCCTTTTTACCACCACTCTTTTTTAAAAGATCCACAGATGGTTATACCTTGCTTTTCATTTTTTGCAGATTTTCCTTTTGGTTAGTGAGCATGAGACTAAGAATCAAGAGGCATCTTTCCTACCCTGACCGGTTAGAGCATCAGCCTGCAGACCGGAGAGTCCCGGGTTCGGTTCCCGCTAAGGGCATGTACCTCGATTGCCGTTTGTTCCCACCCCGGTTGGGGTCGTGTGGGTGGCGACCGCTTGATGTGTCGCTCTCACATCGATATTTCTCTCCTCGCCCCCCCCCCCCCCCCCGTGCTCTGTCTAAAGATGAATGAAAAAAAAATAAAAAGGCATCCTTCCTGGCCTATCTGTATTTCTGCAAACCTGTGACATCCTGTCCCAGACGATAATGGAAAATGCAAAGAATTTACAGAAGAGGCACAGGGGATGTCACCTCCTGGAGCAAGCGTCCCCTGCAGGGCCACGGCCCAGGGTGCTTTTCTAGTCCATGGATCGTGGCCACACCCTCCCTCAGGCAGACCCTGTGTCTGAGCCACCACCTCTGACACCCTTCCTGCAAACGTGCTCATGTTACCTGGGGCCAGAAAGAAGAAAACAGCAAAGAGAAAGAGGAACATCCTCATGACTTGCAGGGTCTTGAGAGATCAGCTCCGCGTCCGTGAGAAATGAAGCACATGCCCACGTTTATCCATCTTTGCAGACTCAACACCACCTTGATCGGTGAGGCATGTCGGAGCATTTCTGTGCTCTGCTGCATCCAGCCCACACGCCTCGGTGGGGGGCAGCCGGCAGCTCGTCGGGGTTTCTTTTTTTTGATTCTGGAAAGTTCCCAAAAAAGAAAATGGGGGTGTAGGGAGGACAGAGCAGGGTGTGCACGGATGCCTGAGCGTAGATGTGTGAGTCAGCAGGGACCAAAGCGCTGGAGTCTGGCAGCGGGGGCTTGAGCAGCCACTCACTCACATGTAAGCGGACGGCACCTGTGTGCCCCTCAGCGTGTGTGGGCACAGCCGTGCCCAGGACTCGGCGGGAGTGAGTTCCAGCTCGTGCATTTCTGAGCTAGCTGCACACACTTGGCAAATTGCTTTACGGAGCACATATGTCACCATTAATTTTTTCTTTTTTTTTTGGCACATGCCCCTAGCAGGAACCCAACCCAGGACTCCCTGGTCCGCAGGCCGATGCTCCAACCGCTGAGCCAAACCGGCCAGGGCTGTGTGCCGACACTTTAAATGTCACACACGTCATCTCAGCTAATTCTCAGTCAGCTCCTTGGGCAGCTGTCAGCTAATGGGACGTTCGATTATGAGATTTCGTGTGTGTGTGTGTGTGTGTGGTATAGTAGTTTAATTGTTAAATATGTATGTCAATCTAAACATCCTTCAAAATCTTACCTAAGAACAGGCACCACGGGTATTCACATGAATAATCATGACCACGGGTGCTACATTAGAGTTGGGTGGGGGAGGGTACTGTACTATCTTTGCAACTTTTCAGTAAATCTACAATTATTCCAAACTGAACATTTTTTATTTGAAAAGACTATTAGGGAGCGCCCCATCTCTCCTTAGCTTTGATGACCATGGCATTTTGGTTAGGTTTTTTGTGTGCATATTGCTGATAAATGATGACTGCTCCAGTGAAGAATGACACTCCATTCTCTTCCAAACGTCACTTAAAAAGATTTAAATCTACAACAAAAGACAAACTCCCAGGGAGTCTCAGTTCCACACGGTTTAGTTATCTTATTCATTCCCTCATTCTCTCATTTATCTCTGCTGTTCTGAAGAGGGTCTGTGACAGCAAGGGAGGGGGGTGCACACAGCGACGGGGTTGGACCATCGGGACGAGGGCGCGTTCCCAGGGCGGTGAACTCGCGCTCCGGGCCAGGTTCCGGGGCTTCTCTCCAAACCCCGATGCGGGTCTCCGTCCGCTCTGGCTGCTGCTGCAAAATGCCCAGAGCGGCTTCTCCGCTCCAAACATCCTTTTCTCCCCGTTCTGGAGGCTGGGGGTGCCCAGCCCGGCGGGGTACTGGGGGACCCTCTTGCAGGGGAGGACAGACACGCGGGAAGGTCCGGGAGCTGAGCTTCAAGGCCCCGAGCGCTCCTCGTCCCGCAGGACTTGGTGACAAAGCACAGGGTCAAAGACAAAACAGTTTCAGCGCCCTGAGCACGCATTAAACCCGAGGGGGCAGGGCTGTGTGCCACCCGCACTGGCGAGCATAACCCTGAACCCATCCGGCTCCGCTCTGCCAGTTGCCACAGGGATCGGCTTGTGTTGCCCACGCTGAGCTGCTGGCAGACCCCGGGACGTGGTGGCTGTTAGTCGGCACACCAGCAAGAGTCCTCAAAATCAGGACATGGGACTGGGGCCTGGCCAGCTTGGCTCAGCGGTAGAGCCTTGGCCCCGATCACAGATTCAACCGCAGGTACCGCCCTTGCGGTTCCTCCTGGCCCTGGTCAGGGTTGTGTGGGAGGCAGCCAGCCAATCACTGTGTCTCTCTCACAGGGATGTTTCTCTCTCTCTGTCTCCCTCACACTCTATCTGAAGATAAATGGGAAAATATCTTCAGGTGAGAATATATAAAAAAATTGAACTGCCATCTGACCCAGTGATCCCACTAGGAATATACCCTACGAAGCCTGAAGAAGATGTGCACCCCCATATAGCAGGTCTGAGCCAGCGGGAGGTCACATCCACAACACAAGGCCGGTGTAGAGCAAAATGGCTTTATTGCATGCGCCCAGAAGGGTTCAGCCTGGAGTCAGGGTTGGGGTGCCGGTTATATACCCTACTTCTAGCTTCCAGCAGTTCCCGCTGGTGTCCTCTGTCTGGCCCACTGTCCACTTCGCAGTAGGGCTGAGCTGGTATCTCGTCCGCCATCTGCTGGGTGATCCACTGCCTTGCGGATGATCCGGATAATCCTTATCCGTACTCAACAGAAGGCTGAGCAAAGGTCATGCAAGCACAATTTCCAGTTTCCACCTTTTGCAAACTTTTACCTTTACCCTTTAAAACATTACTAACTTTGAAAAAAACAAATACCACATGATCTCACTTATATACTGAATATAATGAACATAACAGTCTGAGGAATACGGTAGCCCCAGAAACATGGAAGTAGGGCACAGACTGACATCCCTCAGAAGGGGGGTGGGGGTCGTGGGAAGAGATAAATCATAGAACTTATATGCATGTACGCATAACCAATGGACATGGACAACAAAGCCAGGGAAGGGGCAGAGGGGGGGATGGGAAGGAGGGTGTCAATGGGGTAAAAAAGGAGAAACATCTGTAACAAAAATAAAGATTAAAAATTAAAAAATATAATAAAACATTACTAACCTTTTCGCTATATTCATAACAGCACTATTTACAATTGCTAAGATCTGGAAACAGCCCAAGTATCCATCAGTAGATGAGTGGATAAAAAAGCTGTGGTACATGTACACAATGGAGTACTACGCAGCTGTAAGAAAGAAAGATCTCTCATCCTTTGAGACTACATGGAGGGACCTGGAGAGTATTATGCTAAGTGAAATAAGCCAGTCAGAGAAAGACAAGTATCACATGATCTCACTTTTTTGTGGAATAATATAAACAAATAAGCTGTCGATCAAAATAGATCCAGAGGAATGGAAGTAGGGAACAGACTGACAAACCTCGGAGGGATGGAGGGTGGGGGATGGGAAGAGATAAACCGAAGAGCTTATATGGAAATATGCACAACCCAAGGACACAGACAATGGTTTGGGGAAAGCAGGAGTGGGGTGGGACTGGGAGGAAGGGGTCAATGAGGAGAAAAGGGGGGACATCTGTAATACTTCAACAATAAGATGGAAAAAAGAAGAAGACATGGAAACAAATTTCTCCAGGCCAGGAAAGTTCTGTAGGAATCAGTGGGCCTGACAGAGTTTCCAGAGAAGTTGGGCTCCAATCGGACAGAGAGATGTGAATGTCGTAGGGGTCCCCCTGGCCAGAAACTCTGATAAGCACTTTGCACCCCTGTTTCAGCACATTCTCTCCGGTATCCTGCGGAGGCATCGTTGTTACATCCTCCGTGTACGAATGGGAGAGTGAAGTTTGAACAATTCAACCATCTGTTCAACGTTATCTGCTTAAAACATCAACCCGGCTGCCGTCAGAGTGTGCACGTGTAACTGGTCCTGCTTTCATTCCGGAAACGAAGGACAGAGCACCGCACAGGCACAGGCTTGGGTGGTCCGCTGCACTGCAGGGGCCGAATACGACGTCGGACACCCGCGCTTCCGATGAGTTCGCAGGATGTGTGATTATGACTTAGAAGTGCTGGCTGGTGCCCAGGGATTCAGCGCTGCCCTGGTTGCTGCCCGTCCTTACTCCTGTGACATTTAGAGACGAAACAAATGGACAGCAGTAGCTCACCTGGCCGAGCTCGGAGCATCGCAGATTTTGGAACACGTCTGCCCCGTCAGCACAGCAGAGCCTCGCAGCCGCCTGGGAGGCCGCACACGACCCGTGTCCCCCTCAGGAAGGTGGGCGGTTCGGATTTGGTAGAGAAGGAGCCTGCTCCTACCCTGGGGGAGGAGGGCACAGCTGTGGGGGCTTCTCCAGCTCCTGGCCTGGTGTTCTTCCCACCGCCCCAGCCAGATCCCCCAAACACAAGGCTTGACCGAGGCCGAGGGCTGTTGTCCATCGGGCCCGCCTTGAACCTGGGAAATGGAGCATGTAAACGGGCTTTCTTTGTTGATCCACTTCACTGACCGCGAGCCGGTCGCTTTCTTTTCAAATAGGAGTGAGCTCCCGTCCCCTCAGGGACACCCGGCGAGTCTGCCACCAGCAATGACCCCGAGCGGGAAGATGTTGTATTTTGTCCTTGTCCTTTTCTTCCTGTTGACTCAGTGTCCGTCAGGTACGGGGAACGGGTGGGGTTTGGATGGCCCGAGCCTGAAATGCGGCGGTTCTTTCCCGCCAGCCTCCGACTCAGGGCAGCCCCACGGGGCCTCCCGTGCGAGCTCTTGAACTTGCTGTGGGATTTCTAAGCGCAAACAGCGATTCCCCTTCGCCTCCTTCTAACAGCGTCTTCCTGGCCTCCAGCAGGGCGAGGCTCCCGGAGGAGACAAGTCTGCAGCGCAGGCCGAGGAGCTGGGGGCTGGGATGCTGTTTCCCACAGGCTGTTCCCCACATTGATGCTCACCTCCAATGTGCTTTGCTTTGACTGCAGGGTGCCAGGCGGGACTGGAGTATTCCCAGCCGTTCCCAGGAGGTGAGTTAAACCCTTTGGGTGCGGGCTACTTTCAGGAGCGCTGGCCTGTCTCTGGCTTCTGGGGACAAGGACGTGACCGGGAATAGTGAACACAGAATGCCTGAGCTTCCACGGACTCTTCTCTTCCTCTTGCGCCCAGCGTCATATTGGATTTTCCATTTCACAGGGAGCTCTCTGTCGCTGGGGGGCCGCAGAGATCTGGAGCTGGTGGCTGCTCCCGTAGCTCCCGGTGGTCTCTAGACCGAGGCCCCAGGATTGAGCCCGAACCGGCCATTAGCTTCGCTCTGGGACGTGCTCATCCGTCCCTCACAGACTCTCTCCTAAGTGCGGCCAAGTGTGTCCCCAGTGCACGCCACCGGTCTGCGCGGGGTCGCGTGAAGGCGCGAGGCTTGCTCGGTGAACACCCCCTACACAGCTGCTCTTAGCAAAGAGCCCCCTGGTTTTCATTTCGTCTCGTTTTGTTTTGTTTTGAGGTGGTCTCGCACAGGAAGGGAGCATATCATACACGGAACAGGAAGAAATATTCTTGGGTAACTGCAAGTGTTAGACAGACTTTCAGAGTGAGACAAGTTAAGGTTGATACTAGTCTTTGAGTGCTTGCTATGCGCCAGGAGGTCTATGAACAACTTTCTGGGGATTATCTCATTTAATCTTCAAGACCGCCCTAGGGGGTAGGTACTCTGATGACCACCATTTTACAGATAACAGAGCAGAGACCTAGATGAGATATTAAGTAACATTGCCCCGGGGCCACACGTAATAGGTGCTAAGCCACGCTTCCAGCTGAGGACATCAGAATCGTGTTCTAATTCTGTGGTCCTCAACCAGGCAGAACAGTGCCCAGCCCAGCAGAACCCTTAGGCAGAGGTGGCATACAGAGTCTTCAGCCGCTGCCTGCGCATTGAGTGACCCGACCACACGCTCTGAAAAGCACAGATGCTGTCACAGAGACTCATTTTGCCTGGGCCAAGCCCTCATACAAACACACCCAGAGAGTTATCGGGGTGACGGCGGGAGAATGGGTGTTCCCGTTCTGCAGCCAATGGGCCCCTCGAGGTAATCCTGGCATCGGGAAGAGCGGGTCAGATGAGGGGTACCAGCTCATTTCACGTCTCGTCTGATTCGAAGGCGACAATGGACCCTCTCCTGCCCTGGGAAGCAGACAGGCTGAGGCACCAGAGCAGATCTAGGTGAGGACGGGAGCCCGGAGGGGCGGGCACAGCGTGGCGGATGCGAGTGCAGGAGCTCCGGGGCGAGGAAGCCCACGGGGTGTAGGAGTAGAAAGTGATAAAATAGGAGCTAGCAGAGAACCGGGAGTTGAGGGGTTTGCGATCTCGCTATCGGGCGGAGGGGCCCGTGGTGGCATCTGCTGTGGGCAGACGGGCACCTTCAGTAGAACGCTCGAGTTTGTCTGCCCGCACGTCCAGTCAGAGTAGGTCAGAATCCACGTCCCCAGACCTGGTGTCAGAGGCGACTGGAGCTCCTGTGTCCAGGTGTGACGCGTGCCCTGTGTCAAGGAGAAGAGGGGGTGATAGAAGCCCCGGCTTGCTAGGGCAGGGGCTCGGCTGGGGGAACGGATTTGACTCCGACGGGGGACTTCACAAATGGACAAAGTAGTCCCCCGTGAACACAGTAAGTTCCAACACAACATAAGCGACACTGAGCACGAATACGAACAACCTTCGGGGTGGTACCCAGGAGTGGGCCCGCTCGAGCTGGGGTGTTGCTGAGCAGTCCTCGGAGAGAGAGGGGCAGGTGGTGAGGCGGGGGACTCGAGGGGCGTGGAGACGGAAGCACCCCTGAGGATGGAGAAGGAGCCCTGTGAGGGTCAGTAGTGCCCGAGGTTACTGGGAAGAGGGGAACAGGAACGAAAACAAGGGCTTCACATAAATGCTGCCCCTAGAGGCGAAGGAAGGAATTTTCCTTTGATGCAAAGACAACCCAGAACTGAACCCAAACCTCTCACTCCTTCTCCAGGGATCTTTCAGGACCACACAGTGTCCCTCCCGCTCTCATCACGAAGCCTCTTGGCCACGCAGGGTTAGCAGCCCGAGGGGAGCAGGGAGGGTACCTCCCTCCGGCTTAAACACAAACTCTCTCCAACCCCATTTTGCAAAAAGCAGAGAGCTCTTTGAAAAATCTCCGCTGGTTCGTGAAAACACCCTCTATAACCATAAACGCAAACCCTCCCCTTTGGTGGCCTCTGACCTCCTCCCCATTCCCAGAGTCCCAGGCTAGGCCCCCGAGCCTCTCTCTCTCTCTCTCTCTCTCTCTCTCTCTCTCTCTCGGCCAGGTGATTTCGCTGCGTGTGAGTCGTGCATGCTGGGCCGGGGCAAGTGCCGGAGGGTGTGCACCGAGGACGAGAAGGCGGTCGGAGGCTGCAAGTTGAACTTCTTCTGCTGCCGACGGAGGGTGTGAGCCGGCCGGCGCCCCCTCTGAAGGAGCCCCCGATAGTCAAAGGTCAGGAGACGTTATGTAGCTTAACAGAGTCGTGCAGTGAGCGAGTGTCCTTCTCATTTCATTCTCCCTTTGTTTTGTGCCTTTGCTTATTTTTCAAGATGATCTTGATAAAAAAAAGCCAGACGTGAGTGGGTACCTAATAGCTGGAAGGCGCGAGTGACTCCTCAATTTCAACCAGATGCTACCACTGCATAGCTGCGGAGGATGTCATCACCGATGAACCCCTTCCCCACGCTCTGCTCGCGTGGCCCGAGGTCTCCCTCTGCGGTGCATGGTGTCATCTCATGGACACTGGAAGAAACTGAGACCCAGAGGGTCACAGCTGAATCAGGGAAGGCTGCACACACCACCGCCACACTCTGTGCACCTGTCTGTGTGTACCAATTCTCACAAAACAGAAAACCATCTGTGATAATGGAGCTCTGTTTCTACAGAAGACAATAAATGACTTCTACCCACACCACTTCTTGGTAGACCACCTTATTGTCCTTTTTTTGATTCCAGTACTGATGGTGTATTTATAAACCACTCACACCTACTCGGTTCATGTCCACACCCTAACTTTGCCTTTTTTTCTTCTCGCCAGTAAATGAAAATGTTAGAGACCGATTTGAAATATTCAGCATGGAGTATACCTGAATTTTGAAATTGTAGCAATGACCTTATTGTGCTAATCCCAACTCCCCTTTTTGGTTCTGAGTGTCATTTCAAAGGCCCCTCTTAATAACTGCAAGGGAATGAAAATACAAAGCAAGACTGATCAGGTTGGGCTGAATTCGCAAAAGGGAGAAGATGTAACATCGAGCATCATTAACTCGCACCTTCCAGCAGAGGCGCTAGACCACAAATGCAAGAAGAGCCAAGAAGTTGACCACACACTGTGACTGGAAACCCTTACCTTTGTGTACACCTGAGGGTATAACAGGAAGCTAAAGAAGGCAGAGGACAGGGTTTCTTTGGGAAATGTTACTGGTGAGCTGGGATCGTGACTTCACGCTGCCCCGAAAGGGGGGGGGGGTGAGAAAACCATCCGTTTCACACCGACCCTATGAGATGGGGGGCCACCCTGTGGTGTGCGTGCCGGACTCACACCTGAAAATACGTGCAGGCAGCGAGGTCTGGTTGGAGTTGTTCAGGATGGCAGGACAAGGGGGAAAATCAGCAGTGGAATAGCTTCTGATTCTAGGCAGGGCAAGGGGTGTGCCTCCCAGGGACCAAGTCGATGCTACTCAAGGTCACTGGGCTGAAACAGTCCCCCATAATGGGACTCATCAGGCAAAGGAACGCAGCAGCAGGTGGTTTTAGAATGTAGCCCTGGGAGAGGGGAATTGACATAAGCTCATAGGAGATCAACCGGAAAGAATATTGACCTTCAGGAAACTGAGCAAGGTCAGGAGCTGCCCAGGAGCCTTGACGGACGGCGTGCCCAGCTTCCCCGAAGCAGGCTTACCTCGGAACCCTGCCCTGGGAAGTCCACCAAGCGCGGCACGCTGATGGGTTATTTTGAAAAGCTCCTGGTTGAAACCCCCGGAGGACAAAGTGCTCTCTCTCTCTCTCTCTCTCTCTCTCTCTCGCTCCTGGTCCATGTCCTTGGGAGCCACACGTCCCTCCCAGCCACAGGGCCACTGGCACACAGACTCTAAACCCCGGCACAGGCAGGTAAGCAGCGAGCAGTGGATTGCAGCCAGGAACACACGCCAAGCTCGCCGAATGCTGGACTGAACCCGGCTTTAATATGGCACAGGGTCTCTGGACATTTGCTCTATTTCTGGCCCTGATTTTCCATGGCAGGACAGATGGAGATGGGCATCCTTTTGATTTTGCATCACAAATACATGTTACCACCAGACCTCATCTTCTCTTGGGGGTCCCTGAAAATGCTTTTTCTCGTGATACCCCAAGAACCCCACATCCACCAGCAACACTTATGGGGAAATTTATAGTTGCAAATGCCTGCATTTTAAAAGAACATCTCAAATCTATAAACTAATTTTCCACCTTTAGAAGCTACAAAGGAAGAGCTAAACCCAAAACAAGCAGAAGAAAGGAAATAAAGATTAGAGTAGAAACAAATGAAATAGAGACTAAGAAAACAAACAAAAAAAAGAATCAATAAAACCAAAAGTTTGTGTTTTAAAATGATCAATAAGATAGGCAAACCTCTAACTAGACTGACCAAGAAAAAAGAAAGAGAACTCTCAAATTCCTACAATCAGATAGAACATGACCATGACCATGACCTTACAGAAATAAAAAGTATTATAAGGCAAGACTGCTAACAACTGTAAAGCGACATTTTAGATAACTTGGATGAAATGCATATATTTCTAGAAAGACATTGTGGCAGCTAAAAAAATGTGAAAACTTTTCCTCCCGCCGTCTAAAATCTTCTACCTGGGCCAACAATCAGATTAACAGAGGAGGATTAACAGGAGGGAAAAAAAGTTTTCAGACATGCACATGGGAATTCATATAAGCACGAACATTCCAAAGACATTGAGCAATAGGAGCAGAAGACGTTCTGGACAAAGGCGAAAACAGGGAACAGAGCGTTAGATTTCAGATGCGAGAAGGGCCGCTTTGTGGGTGACGGAGGAAGAGGCAGGAGAATCCCCCCAGTCAGTGGAGCCACCGCGGGGCGGGGGTGTCCGGCTCCCAGGCTCTGCTGAGTCCTCCCTTTTGCCACACTCAATGCAAATCAGGTAAAGTCACTGGACTCTGTCTGAGGCCGGGCTCTCTGTCTGAATATCTTGGGCAGAAAAGTGAGGAGGATCCATGGTTCTTTCTGAGTCTGTTTCTTCATAAACAACTTGAAATCAATATCCCTAAACGGCAGCCTCTGATGGCAAAATGTGGGGCCCTTCAACATAAATACCCAAACCGGCTGAAAACTAAGTATAAAGTCTGACCAGATGTCTAACAAGTGAAAAGAATGAACTAGTACTAATAAAGGCCCACAGAGTGAACCAGGTTCAGGGGGCTTCTCTGGGGGATTCTAAAGAAGCCCCTCCATTTTCTCTGGCGTGTATATTTTTTCGACAAGACATCCGCTTCAGTCCTTCTCAGTGACCGTCCCCGGGCCTCGTGGCTAATGGCCCCAGGCACAAGCTTCCCTGTGCCAAGCGCGGAGGTGCATTGTGACTTGGTCTAGTTACCGTAGGTGGTGAGTTATTAACAAAGGGAGGAGAGACTGGCCGAGCCGGATTCTGTCGGGGCGGGCAGTGTCACAGACATTCCAGGGAACAGCGGGAGTCACTGTCACAGGGAGGGACGACCACCTTTCCTATCACCTGGGGAGCAACTGGTCAGCCCCCCAGAAGAACGTGGGGGGAGGAGAGACGGTGGGGAGAGGCCTCTGTTGTGTGCGTGCCCAGTGGAAGCCAGGATGGGGGTCGGGAAGGGGAGGAGGCACACCTGGCCACAATCTGGTAAAAAGATTGGTCACCACAGGGACGCACGCCCAGGAAAATCCAGGAAAGAGCTGGACAGTTTGAAAGAGCCTGCTCTCTCCCAAGCCCAGTGAAGTGTGGGGACACTTGACAGAGCCCCCTCCCTCGGTAGCGGCAAGACTGGGGTGCAGCGCCGATGGGGCCCAGCACCACGAAGCCTTGGCTGAGGACGTGCACGGAAGTTAAGTGAGGTGCCCAAGGTCAGCCCTGGGGGCCAGGGTGAGCCCACCTCAGGCGTGTTGTCCCAGAAGCTGGGCTCCCTCCTCTGGGGAGCTAGCCACCCACTATGGCTGAGGCTGCGGGCCTGGCATGCACGGGGCAATGATCACCCCCTCCCAGCCCAGTGCCCAGAGGCGCCTCCGCCAGCCGGCAGCCTTCCCACAGGCTCGAATAAATCTCGCCACGATTCCTTGAAATCTTCACGTGTGTGTGCCTGAAATTCCTTTTCTGCGACACCGTGGAAGAACCTATTTCCAGACGGGTCTTCCTCCAGTAACAGTTTTAAACATCTTTCCCAGCTTCAATTTTTTTAACCAGCGATGGGTGTTTGCCCGCAAAGCACGGGGAGGTGGTTGCGGCCCGTCTACAGAGCTGCAGGCGTTTTATTCCTCGTGGGAGAAGGGTTCACGCAGAGCTTGGTGCCCTTCTCCCCGGGGTTCTTACAGCTTCCCCCACCCGCACCGGGAGGGGTGCTTTCTCAAAACCGTCCGCTCAGTTCCCTTCTCACGTGTGAGCACCAGGGAGGCCCACGCAGAACGGGGATCTGGCGCGCACGCCCCTCGCCCGTGGCCCGGGAGCATTATGTCGTCTTTCCAGTCCACACTCGCTATTAGTGATTCTTCACAGACGTACCTGAATCCTCTGGGCCGGAGCCTGGTGGACTCTACCTCAGCTAAGGGAGCTCATGTCTTACTTCCCTCGGAGATTCCTGTCTTATCTTAGACTTGGGGGGAGTGTTTGCCTCGAAACAGCTTTCTAAGTTCCAGAAACTCTGAACATTTGCTCTCCCCCTGCACGTTGCTCTGTCTTTGGTTGATGTGGGAATGTGGTTTTTATTCCCTCCACATTTCTACATTCTAAGCAGAAGCCATCTTTTGTTTAATTAAATTTTTTTTTGATTTCTTAAAAAGATAAAGAGATGTTCCAATGTTCTGCTAATTCTTGTGTCAATTTTGGTAAGTTGAACTTTTGAAGGAGTTTTTCCATTTTGGGTACGTTGTTGACTGGTTAGCAGAGAGGTGTTCATGCTATTTTCTTGTATCATTTTAGTTGGGAAGGGCTTTCTCAAACTTGCAGTCTTTTGACCCGTAGTCAGCTACACAGAATGGGGTGGGGGCTTGGACCACTTCCTTACCAAGAGATCGAGAGGTTACACGGCCTGCTCCAGGGTTGTCACCTTGTGTGGGCATAGCTTCTGTCTCAGGCACAGAGTATACGCTTTTGTCTTTGCTTGAGTGTGTCTGTCATATGGCACCTAGTGAACCCCACTGTTATATCTGTCCTCTGTGGGGAGGGGGACGGGGTTCCTTCCTCTGCAGCATGAGAGGGGTGCAGGTAGGCAACTTGCCCTGCATTGGTCGATTTTTGAACAGTGATTATTCTAGGCACTAATCAGTAACCGCTCAGCGAACTCTGTAAGAGTGTAGGTTGCATATAAACTCTTAGATAAGAAGAAAAAGAATGGTAGTTATCGATCTTATGGAGGGGCTGGTGCTTGAGATGGGGCTTGAGGGGAAAATAGGAGACAGCTTGGCAGAGACACAGACTAGAGCATTCCAGGCAGGAAGACGGGGTACTCTGCCTTCCTCTCTCATAAATGTTCTGTAGGTAACATCTGATCTGTCCGCCCACCTAGCATTCAATGGGGCATGAAGAACAGTTTATTCTTAATGGACACGGCAAACCCAAGTTGACTGTCGCTCTGTCAGAGCCACAGAAATGGCTTTAATCAGCCTTCCTGCTGAGAGAGCGGGGCCCCAGCGCCGGCACCTCCGTCACCCCTCCCCACCGACGCCTGGCACCACGAGAGTCTTTCTCTTCAGTGTCGCTGTCCTCGTTCTCCTTGCTCCGATGTTCTCAGGTAAGAGGGACATCCTTATGAATGTAAGGACAGCAGTCTGTGAGGAGACAGCTTGGCTGTTAGGAAAGTACATGACTTACCCCGTAATTTAAAAAAAGAGCCCAAGATGAGCCAGTTACTGGAAATCCTTCCCCGAGCTCAGACACAAAACAGTGGATGACACTGACCCCGACCGTCTCTAACCAGAGGGCATGCCCTTCATTTCTCTAAAAGCTCGGCCAGGGGTTCAGACCTCTTTCCGCCAGAGCCTTTCCCTCCTGGGTGACCCCCGCCCAGATGTGCCAATGTGATCAGCCAGAGGAGAGGAAGTCTCAGCGCAAGGTCCAAACGCACTCGCTAATTCAGGGAAGCACAGCCTCCATGACATAAACTTGCGACAACAGGTGCAGAGCAGTCTGTTTTCCCATGTCTCCCTGATTTGTCCAAACCTCCTAGCCTTAGAGGATACCGGCCTCTCTAGCTCGCACACAGCCATGGAAGACTGTATCACTGAAACCACTAACATCTTGACTGGTTTGCTTTTAAGTTCCTGAGTCCTTTGAAAATGGTCTCTATTTGCTCAATTCAGCTAGACTGTCCTTAAGAACCTTTGCTGTCCATCCTCATCAACAGTCCTTTTCTCCTGGTATGAAGCCTCCCCTGGAGGGACTCTCCTTGTGTGGCCCCTGAACCCCACGCTCATTTATTACGCACGCGGGCCTCACAAACCAATAGGTACTGAATGTGTGCCCACCACTTAGGAGAAGTTGTTCTGGGAACTGTAGTAAAGACAGGTCAAACAGAAGTAGAACTATAATTGGAGCATGGCCTTGGCCCTTAATTTGCTTGAAGTTTCTTGGTCTATTATTTCTGTGTTGGTCTAAAATCAGTTGCCTGTGACAATACATAGGCATTTGATGAATTTAAGACAGAGTGAATGCTGAAACAGGAAGGTGTACGGATGCCGAGGTACCAAACGGTTCTCGCAGAAGATGCGAAATCTGAGGAGGAGCCATCGGTGCGGACGTTGGCTCTCACTGTGGGATCAGGAACGGCCTCCTGGGAGGAGGGATTAGCACTGCACTTCTGACAGCTGTCAGGACTAGAAGTGAAGACCAGAGCCGAGAATCATGCCCTCGTACCCCAAAGGCTCGCTTGTAGAATGGTTACTTAGCTTCTGCTCCCGTCCCTTTCCCTGGAGGCTCGATGATGGAGGCAGGCTGGGGAACCCGTCGGAAGCTGTCTTCTCCACCTCCTTTCACCAGGACTCTAGTTCCTAAGAGCTCCCTGTCCCTAACTCAGCTCATACACACTAGGGGCCCCACAATAAGCACAGTGAGGGCACAACGCAGGATGACCGCCACCACGGCCACCACAGAGAATCTCAGCATCGGAAGTGAGCTTAACCATCAGTATAAGAGGTGACGGCCACAGACTATTATGCCAACATTTGAGGTTGATCTCACGTCCAGTCCTCATGAGCTGTGTGAACTCAAGCTCCTTTCTATAGATGGTAATGACAATGTCCTTTCTATGTGATTCATACACCTGTTACAGCAATTGAAGGCCAACTTGTTGTAATAAAGTTTAAAATAGAGAGACTGAAGAAAGACAATATATTTCCCTGGGTCAAAGTCTAAAAGTAGGTAGGCGGGCTAGACTGGGCAGTGGGCTCTTGTCTCTCAAGTCAGGTCAGCATGAAAGAGGAAGGTCATCTCCGCCATCCGACACAGGTGATGATTTTATCTGGTTTTACGAGACCAGTGCTCTAACCCCTGAGCTATGGAGCCAATTTGATCTGGTTTTAAAGGTGCTCTAACAAGCCCTGGCCGGTTTGGCTCAGCGGTGGAGCGTCGGCCTGCGGTCCGGGGAGAGCCGGGTTCGGTTCCCGCTGGGGGCACGTGCCTCGGTTGCGGTTTGTCCCCGGCCCTGGTTGGGTTGTGCGGGTGGCGGCCACTCGATGTGTCCCTTTCGCATCGATGTTTTTCTCTCTTTCTCTCCATCCCCACTCTATCTGAACAACAAAAAAAAAGGTGCTCTAACAAGAAAAGCTGGAAGGTAAGTAAAGAACACGGTGAAAAAGACTAAGAGAGCAGCTTGTCCCTTCTCCTTCCTGTAGCATCGGTCCGCACAGAAACGGGGAGCCAGGAACTGACACCTTCGGCTAAGTATCCACGTGCCCAGCTAAAGCCCAGGGGCCCTATCACTAAAAGTCTGAAGGGAAAAATAACTGCGTGGGGACGGTTTCCCAACCTCTGTGTGTGTGTGTGTGTGTGTGTGTGTGTTTTTCTTTAATCCTCACCCAAGGATATTTTTCTATCTTCACATAGAATGGGAGGGAGAGAAAGGGAGAGGGAAAGAAACATTGACATGAGAGGGACACATCGACTGGTTGCCTCCTGCAGGACCCAGACCAGGGCTGGGGATGAACCGTAACCGAGGCACGTGACCTTGACCAGAATCGAACCCACGACTCTTTGGTCCGCGGGCCGACACTCTACCACTGAGCCAAACCAAACAGGGCCACAACCTCTGTGTTGAAGTAAATAGCTTAAACAGGGCCAGACACACCCTCGGTGCTCGGATAGAGTTAACTATTATCACTGCCTTGTTTTCATTGTCCTTGCCAGTGTTCGTATCATCTGCCAGACTCAATAATTAAACGCTGAATGCATGTTTCCCATCAGCTGATCGCCCTGATGCCTGATACATTTCAGTGATCTATAACTCACAATATCCCCGGTTCAACTTTGCATTACTTAAACATTTTCCCCTTACTTTGAGTGGAAATCGACGTCTTCGCAATTCCTTTCCATTGGTCCGAGTCCTAGCTTGGACGTGAACAAGCCTAATTTTAATCTCTTCAACACGGTCCTAGCTAATACATGTGACAGTTAATATGCACCCTTTCCCTCCCAGAGTTATTGTTTCCAAGAACAAACGTGACTTCTGTTGAGGGTAACGTCCAGTGTTTTCAGCCATTTCTCCTGAGAATACGTAATGTCCGTATCTTCCCATCATTCCTCTCTTGGAATATCTTCATTCTCTCCAGCTTAGTGTCTTCATTCTGATGAACCCCCATTGCTATGTCACTCCAAATTTGCTCACCTGGACCAAGGACACCATTGCGTTGTCCCTCTTTACAGAGCAGGCTAGTGCCATGTTCCCTTTTGTTTTGGACCCCAAACTCCACAACCCTATGCCTGTGGATAGTGCTCATCATTGCTCTACCTACAGCGGAAATAGCAGTCTTCACCTGTTGCTACATGACGAGTGTGGAGACATGAAACAATCAATCATTGGAAGACATTGTTTACGGAAATGGCAAAGTAGATCCTTTTCCTCCCAGGAAGAAACATTCTGGGTCTTGTATCCTAGAAATGATTATAACAGAGGGAGATCTGCTTGTTGGTTTTTCCTCAGTGAACGTCAAGTCAGGACACAGCACAGACTGTACAGGGACCTGAGCCCAGACACGGCTGTTCAGGTGGCACCCGCTTGCTGGAGACTGACACTCTGTCTCTGGGGATGTGGAATGGGGAAAGCTGAATTTGGCCTGGGCGATGTGGTTTGGTCTCGCAGTCATTAAGTACTGGATAACCGCAGACTACTTTCTTTCTTCACTTAGCCAGGGGAGCAGTTATAAGGCAAATACATTGTCAAAGGATGTCCGGTCGCTGTGAAGTCGAATGCCTGTCCTTCGAAACTAAGCTGGGGGGTTGTAGAAGCGAAATGACACCGTTCTGCTGTAAAAAGAGGGAAAGAAATTAACCACGAAGGAGCAGCTGCAGACGGGAAGATGGTGAAGAGACGCCGGCACCGCGATCTCCACGCACGACCCTCTCTGGAGGGTCACACCTTGACCTCCGGATTGTGGGCTCTCTAAAGTGACGTCCTGTCCAGTTTATGGTGCTGCAGGCGATGAGCTTGGGGTGGGGGGCACTGGGTCTTGTTCACCTGTCACCTGCAGTTCCTAGGAGGGGGCCTAGTGAATTTTTTATTAATAAAGTGAGTTAGTGAATCAAGATTAATAGGAGGAATGGAAGGGTTGAACTGTGGCCCCCGTGAACTGACTAGTAAAGTTCAAGTCCTGTCTTCAAACACGTGTGCGCTAGTCCTTCCCTTCCGATATCTGTGCTCCGGGGAGACTGAACTAATTACTAAACGGACTAACTGGGCCCCCGAAACAGCACCGCACACCCCTCCTCCTCCCCTTCGTCCGCGGATTGTTAGAATGTCTTCCACGCGCTGTCTGATCTAAAATGCCAGGTTCCACCAAGAAGCAGGCCCATGTCAACACTGAAGCTGGCCCCGGACCGGGCAGCCCCCTCATTGGGCCACGGGGTGAGAACCTCCAGGTCCGGCCCACGAGCTCTGGTCCCGGTTCTCCCCGAGCGACCCCCGGCCAGCCGGTGTTGCGGGCGGGGTTCGCCCCCCTGGCCCTCGCGACCGTGCTCCGCTGCTTCAGCTTCGCCCCTCGCCCCGCTTGTGCCCAGGACACAGGTCTGGGGAGACGCTCCTTCCTCGTGGTCAGGTGCTCTCAGCCTCTCTCAGACTCCTGCCCCTCCCCGCCGCTTGCTTCTGCTCCGCCCAGCCTGGCTGCCGGGTCCGTCCTGGCGGGTCCAAGCCCGCCCGGGGAGCCCCGAGGTGCGGGGGGCGCAGACCAGCAGCCCCTGCCAGGCCCGGCCCCTCGCTGGGCAGCGCCTCCAGTGCGGGCGGGATCGGTAGTGCGCACAGCCCCCCACTTCTGGTTCCCGGGCGGGCGTGTTCCGGTGGCAGCAGGGGTTCGGCCCAGGCTCCGGGTTGGGCCCAGGCTCCGGCTTCAGAGCGTCCTGGGCAGACGCCCCAGGAGCTTCAGAGGACCCGCGGCACCCAGACCGTCCTCTGGGCCGTAAGGGGACCCGTGGCGCTGTCACCTGCCCTGCCTGGCGCCCTGGCCCCCGGGCGCCCTCCCCTCCGGGTCTGAGCGCGGGCTGCGGGCGCCTCCACCGCGTCTGGCTGAGCCGGGCGCACAAGGCCCCGTCCGCGGGATTGTGAGCTTCGCTCACGTGGTGCCCAGCGGCGCCCTGCCCCGTGCCCACAGGTGCCAGCCGGCCTGCCGCATTCTGAGCCCCCGCCCCCAACAGGGCCTGCCCCCTTTTGCTCCCCAGGCCTACAGGTGGTGACTTCATCCTGGGGTTCCTCATCTCTGTGCACCTTAAGCCTTCCAGGACCCGTGTAACTAATTCCTCGCATGACACCCTCCCCGTTTCAAATACCCAGTGTGGGTTCTGTGTGCTGAAGGGAGCTGGTGGGATAAAACTTCCACACCAACTTCTAGCTCTAACTTCTCGCTGATGTTTAGGAGGCTACTGGTTTCCTCAAAGTGGACTGCTAAACGGCACTCCGAAAGCAGTTTGCCTGTATCACAATGCATCATTTTCTCCAACTGACCTTCATTGAACATTCTAGATCTTAGTAAACCTTGTTATCATTTACTCAGACACTCGGGTTAAAAATAGCTTACTCGGGAATGTGTACATTCCCTCTTAAATCACACAATTCACTCATCACATAAATCTACATGAGTTGTTCATCAATATTCGTAAACAGTATGGTCATTTTTTCCCTCTCTTCTCTGTGCTCTCGGACATTGTTCACGTTCACACCCTCATCATCCTCAGCCCTCACTGTTGATTGCTCTGTGAAACTAATCCACCCTCATTGTCACTGTCCTACTATAAGGTTTACTTACGGTTTGGGGATTGGATGTTACAAGGAATAAAGAAATGTTCCACCTCCTCGTGTTTCACATGTGTGCCTGCATGAATACCCGAAAACACCTCCCCCCACGCACCACGTCCGCTGTACAACCACAAAATCTAAGTATAAGATTTGCACTCCGATTTATATGAATGCTTAGAATGCTAACACATCAGAGCTAGAAGTAGCCTTGGAGGTCATCTCAGTCAATGTTTTCAGGTAGATTGATTGCATTTAGGTAGAATATTCCTGCAAATCAGTGTTCTGGGCTCCGCTCTAACATTCTCATGTTGGGAACTCTTAGCTTCAGAATCTGAACTTTTGAAGCAACAAAATGGGTGGCCTTCTTGCTCACCTCAAGGGACAGAAGCTCTGACTTTAGTGGGGAGGATAGACAGGTGTCCAGCAAACTAACAGAGCATGTGGCAACTTTTACCAGCTGACGGGAGCACTGGGGAGTTCAGAACAGGGGTGGGGGTGACGGGCTTTGACGGGAGTTCTTGGCGTCCAGGGAGAGTTCACAGACAAAATGTCCTGACCTCGTTTAAGCCAACTGCTCAACTGCTTTATCAACCTCTCCGAAATCACTTTAACTGAAACTGAGGATGGTTGTTGATACATTTCCATTTTATGGCCAAGATAATCAGTAGCTTTTGTTCCCATTTGACGATTATTGTCATTCAAAACTGCTCCTTCCATTATTCTGGAGAACTTAGCATCCAAAATGTCGAGGACTCTCTGTCCTCCCTTGAAGACCATTCTGCTTGTATGGGACCCCTCTGTCCCTGGATATCCTTAACAGGTATTAAAAAGTCCTCATTACCCAAAGGCATTCCACCAGCCCTAGTGAGCTGCGGACAGAAGCAAAGCCATCCTCTGCTGTCTCTACAGACACTGTCGTCCACGGAAACTATTGGCGTTCTCTTTGCCATTTTATTATTCTTCAAACTGTTAGCTCTTAACTTCCATATTACTGCCCTAAGCCTCTCATTCCAAGAAACCAAAACCCATCACTCTTATTGTTTAACCTTTCCCTAAGCCTCTCATTCCAGAAAACTAAAACCCATCACTCCAGTCAGGCGGAACGAAATGACGTAACTACCCTAACCCACCCAAAACTGCAAACGGTTGCTCGACAAGAAAAACAAGTTTCAGGAGATCCCAGCCCCCAACCAATCAAGAACTTGGGAGACCCCAGGCCCGACCAGTCAAAGAGGACCACATCGCCTTGGCTGAACGACCGACCACCCCCCAGCCCTGAGTTTAAAATCCCTGGTCTGTACAAGCCGGTTGCTACTCTCTCCTTAGAAGTAGCCCAGCAGGCTGATTCCCAATAAACCTGCACTTCTGGAGACTCTGCACCGCCTCGTTCCACCGCGTTCTTTCACAAACCAAGTCTCAGGTCACAAAACCACATTTATAACAGTCTTGATAAGTTCAGAGAATCTGAGGGCTTGAGAAAATCCTACACCCAAAACACAATCCCCAGGACCTATATGCTGAGAAGGGGCCCCGTGGCACAGTCAGTGATGAGAACGGCAGGCATCTGAACCCTGCTCATCTCTCTGGTTGTGTGAACCACCAGGTCAGGTACAGACTGACTTCGCTAAGGTGCAGGCAGAGACTCTCCAGGTGCTTGGGTCCACATTCACTCCACTGCTGAACCTGACCAGGATCTGAGTAACGGAAAAGGGGGCGTTAACTTAATGATTCTTTATCTCCCAAACTCCTCTGCTTAGTTCTCTAAGAGTTAGTGACTCTAAAATCTGGCAAGAGAAAGGGGCGACAAGGCTCCGTGTCCTCACACAGAAGTGACGGGGACCGACATGTAAGGATCACACTGAGCCAAGGGAGTGAACCCAACGCTGCTCATCTCTAGGGCTTGAGCCTGTCCCGAGGGCTTAGTTTCAGCCCTTGGCTCTTGGCTGCCTTTCCGCCCTGGTCTTCCCGAACAGAACCTACACAGAACTTCCGAGCCCGCTCTCCCACTAGGGTGCCTTTCGCATCCAGGGCAGACACCAGGCCTGGGCGTGTCGGTCACCTGCCCACCCAGCTTCGCAGCTGCTCCCTCCAGACTCCCAGCCTGGGGAGGGGGAAGTGATTGGAAATGTGAAAGGGAACAGGCCCGGAGTTAAAACTTCTGGCCAACTATGTTCAAGAGAGAAGAGCGATACGACTCTACCCCGAAATAAACTGTGTGGGTTTTCCTGAGGAGCAGGGCCTTTGGGTTTAATAAACATGGGCGTGCACACACATGTAACCACGGTGCTGAACTGTTCGTGGCAGTGATTGGAAAGGGGAGGAGAATGGGAAGGGTGGTGATGGTGTGCGGACATTGCAGACACAGATGGAGAAGTCCGTCCCGTTCTGAAGGAGTCTGTTAAGTCTGCCATCAAGTCATTCTGTAGAATTCTCTTCTGTGTTCTATCATTTTACTCAGCAAACTTATTAGGTTTAAAAGGATATAACGAGGGTCCGTTGTGAAAACTGCAGGGAAGTATTTCCATCGAGTAAGAACAAACCTGTAAGAAACAGAGATGCCCTGATCGGTGTGGCCCAGTGGTCAGAGCATCAGCCCCCACACCAAAGGGTCTTGGGTTCCATTCCCGGTCAAAGGTCAAAGGCACGTACCTGGATTGCAGGTTCCATTCCTGGATCCAGTCAGGGCGCATGCAGGAGGCAACCAATCCATGTGTCTCTCTCACTGACGATGTTTCTCTCTCTCTCTCTCCCTCCCTCCCTTTCACTCTCTCTTTAAAAAAAAAAAAAAAAGAAAAAAAAAATCAATGGAAAAAATATCCTCTGGTGATGATTTGAAAAAAAACAAAACAGAGAATATGCAGGGAGGAGAGTGTTGCTCTAGATACTGGGAAAGACTAGAAAGCAGGTGACCTTGTAGTCCGAGGGGAGCTGGTCTCCCCTGACGCCTCGGTGTTAGTCCCATAGGACTCATTTGTTTTGGACTGCTGGCCTTCAAAACTGTAAAAAAATAAAAAATGCTGATGTTTGAAGACAGTTTGTGGCAGATAGGTACAGCAGCAGCAGGGACCCGCATGGTGGAGGAACAGGGGAGTCGAGGGGACACTGCCGTGGAATTCCCAGCCCCCAGGGAGGGAGCATCGCAGTGACAGTGAGCAGCACACACAGATGGCAAGTCATGGGCATGGGGTCCAGGAACCTCCAGGAACTGGCTCTCCCAGGAGACCACGTGGATGGACATACCGAAGGAGGAGGCACCGTTCAGAGGAGAGTCAGACGACAGGCAGAGAGTGGAGGGTTGAAGGAGAATGAGGACATATAAAAAGAGTATATTGAAAACAAGAGAATAATTAACTCTCGGGAGACGATGAAGTTGACTAGGGAAGGGACGCTGAGGCACAGCTCTGAGCAGTATCACAATCACGACAATGTCCGTGCTGAAGACTGACCTGTGCTAGGACATTCGGGGAGATGGGAAGGAGCCTTGTGTGTGTACCCTGAGGGTCAGGGGCAGGGCCTACGCCAAGATCTCGAGTTCCTTCTCCACGCAGCTCCATCTGCCCCGGGAATCTGCTCTACCAGACGCCCTCTCTTCAACTCAGCGAGTGGCCTGGCTAGCCTGATTTTCCCTCTCTGAACCCCATCCTGGAAACAGTCTCTAGATAGCAAGCTGGGTCAATTTCAAGGCAAACTTGGTTGACCAGAACCACAACAAAGCTTTCTGCGTATCCTTGGGAGCCTAGGGACCAGTCTAGACTTCCCAGAAATGTCGGAGAGTTTGTACCTCAGCTCAGAACCCAAGAACCAGCTTTGCCAAAAAGTGAGACAAACAGTATTCTCATGAGTCCACGGAGCCTCTGATAAAAGTTCCAATTCCTTTCCAAGACCCGGGGACCTGTTGTGACAAGCTGGACGACATAGGGAGTGTGTCCTTGGGTGGCCAGAGTTAGCAAAATATTTTCTTTTGTTAATTCTCACCCAAGGATACTTTTTCTACTGATATTTTTTAGTGAGAATGGAAGTAAGGGAGGGAGGGGGAGAGAGCGAGAGCAAGAGAGAGAGAAACATTGATGTGAGAGAGGCACATTGGTTGCCTGCTGCATGACCTCGAGTGGGTCTAGGGATCGAACCTGCAACCCAGGTACGTGCCCTTGACCAGGAATCAAACCTGGGACTCTTTGGTGCCAGGGCTGAGACTCTATTCACTGAGCCATACCAGCCACGGCAGCAAAATATTTTCTAAGTCTACTAGGGGGCCAAGGAACAGTTTCTTAGAATTTTCTTTAGAATTTTCTACCTCATCTTAGAACCTGGAGGCACCATTGGGCATTCACAGCAAGCCAGGGTCCCTGGAAAAGCTAAAAGTCCCCTCGTTCCATAAAACACTTGTGCAGCACTGTGAGACACAGGGTGGCAACTGTCCGCCAACAACAGCGACCTAAGAATTTTCTAGGTCCTCCAAAGAGGACTCCTTGCATGTCTGACAGACAGAGAGGATATCACGCTCCAACCACCATAAACCTTGATATTCAGAGGAAGGTATCAGGCCCCAGGGATCTGATGGCAGGGACAGCAGAAGGAACTTGGATGGCTTAATGTCAGCCACATTCATAACTTCTGAACGTGAGGTGTGGATCTGCTCCCACCTTCTTTGCAGGGTACCCAGGCCTGAGAACCTACTGGCTAAACTTCTGGGGTGTGATGGGCGTCATGTCGTTGGCAGGCTACAGACTAGGTACTTCCACCTCTGTTCCTTATGCCACCTTCCTGGGACGTGCACTCAGTTCCCAAGGTCACCCATCCCTTCATCTGGTTGCTTTGCAATGGTATCGGCTGCTGGTTCCCATCTGGTGGATAATTTCCTTTGTGGATATCTAGGGCTCTGAGTCTGAAATAGCCCCTGAGGATGGTATGGGTACCCGGTGGTACATTCGGGGAGTCTGCACTCTGCTCTCCTTAGGTTGCTGTCAGGGTCACATCAGGGTCACCACCCTCTGCCTGCTGCTGGTGTTCATCATCGTTAGTACCATGCTGCTTATCGTGGACTATTTCGGTGAGTCGCTGTGTGACACTGAATTCAGTCTCTGCTCACGAGGAATGGGTGAAGTCCTGGAGCCTGTTCGGATGCTTCCCCGGACCAGCCTGCACACTCAGGCTGCAGTCTGCCCTGTGGCGCTGGGTCCGCACTCCTGGGGCCAGCCTGTGGAACTGCTCCCTGTCCCCCTCCTGAAGCATGCACCCAGCCATGCGGGCAGGTAGCCCGGGGGAGCGTGTCCTCAGGTGGCTGGGTCTGTAGGGAAATGTCCCAGAGCCCTCCTGGGGGCAGCAGCGTCCTGTGCAGACCTGGGACTCCCAGGGAGCCCGCTGCGGCTCAGGAACTGCTCTTGCCACCCTGGGGAGGCTGCCAGACGCGTGACCAGCTGCCTGAGCATCCTCCAGATGTTCTACCACAGCCCAAAGCCCAGGATCCCCATTGCCCCAAAGAGAGGCACAACACCGGGGCCCTGGGCTCCCCTGAGTCTCTCCAAATGTTTACCGTCCCCTCATCGGCTCAAGAAATGCTCCTGCTTCTCTGCGAGGAAGGAGATTGAGACCTGCTGACCTGATCAGGCCACTGCTGGGTTTTCCTAGTCCTCCAGAAACATCTGAACCTTTCGGGCCGGCCACTGATGCCCCCTGCTGGTCTTGGAGCATCATGCGAGACTGCCTCCTGCGGCCTCCTCTGTGGGATGCTGACCCGGGGGTCTGGACTTCCACAGGTCTGGGAAGGACAGAGAGAGGAACCGCCGCCAGGAGGCGCTACCTGCAATCATGCTAGGGATGGAATGGGGCTTGTGGATGCTGTCGTGTAATTTAAATCAAACAGTATGTCTGTGTTACTGCAGAGGTAAATACCGGAGCCAAAGAATGCATGCCAACATTTTGATTAGCTGTGGCTTTTTTCTTTATGGCCCCAGCTTGTACACACTCTTTGCTTCTTACCTAAGATTCTGTTGAAATCAATAATAAAACTGATCTCGTTTCCATCAGTCATGTTGAAAAATAGATGTCATCCAAGACATCTTAATGATGACGCCATACTCAACTCATTAGGTTCCTTCTCCAACTGCCACAGCAGAGTGGTTTAAAAGAAGAGAGATGTGTTGTCTTAGAGAGGAGATGTCAGAAGTCCAAGATGAAGGGGCCCCATTCTGTCTGAAGGCTCTCGGAGAATCCTGACCTCACCCAGCTGCGGGTGGCTCCTGGCGGGCCTGGCTCAGGACAGCAAACTCCAGGGTCTGCTTGGACGGGAAAGGCCCACTTCGCTGCGTCTCTGCCCAAACTTGCCTCGCTTTCTCTCCTGAAGTGACCAGTCATTTCAAGTAGGGTTTGGTCCAAATTCGGGATGGTCTTTTCTTGAGTTCTTTCCAGTAATAGTATCTGAAAGGGGTCTGTAGGTGTCTCGGATTAGGAGTGACCACACCCTCACCGTTAATCCCCTAGCTTGGAGCTGATTGGTGGGCTCTGCTTCTGGTGATCCTGATGGGCTATAAAAGGGCTGCTGAGACAGCGGAGCCCTCATTTGGAGACCTACCCGGCTCGGGAAGCTTCGTTCTCCACCTGAGCCTTCCCGGCGAGAAAACTCCTGAAGATCATCCCCGGAGACATGGGGGCAGCTTCTCTGCACCTGGAAGATGAGTCGCAGTTCCGTGTCTCTCCGCGGCTCACCTCTGCTTGGTCCTGTGCAGCTGGTGCCGAGGTCCACCGGGGACCCTGTGGACCGGAGGACCCCCTGCCCCCATCCCAGCCCGCGCACAGCCCACAGGACGGTCTGGCTCCCCCCGAGAACCCTGTAAGTTGGAAGAGACCCTGGGGGGTCGGGGCAGGGCTTTCGAATCTGGGGACAACCTGCTACGTGAACGCGGCCCTGCAGTGCCTGACCTACACCCCGCCTCTGGCCAGCGCCATGCTGTCCGGGCAGCACGGGGCAACCTGCCCGAAGCAGACAGCCTGTGTCCTGTGTGCCATGGAGGCTCACGTGATCCGGGCCCGCCTGCATCCTGGAGACGTTATCCAGCCCTCGCAGAGACTGCTCACTGGCTTCCACAGGCACAAGCAGGAGGACGCCCACGAGTTCCTCCTGTTCCTGCTGGACGCCATGCAGCAGGCCTGCCTGCGTGGGCGCACGCCGCTGGACCGGCCCTCCGAGGACACCACCCTCATCCGGCAGACATTCGGAGGCTACTGGAGATCTCGGATCGAATGCCTCACCTGCCACGGCGTTTCGGACACCCTGGACCCCTTCCTGGACATCCCCCTGGACATCCAGCGGGCTCAGAGTGTGACCCAGGCTTTGGGGGTGCTGGGGCAGCCCGAGAAGCTGGACGGGGCCGACGCCTATGAGTGCAGCGTCTGCATGGAGAAGGTGCCAGCCGCCAAGACGCTGACCCTGCACGCGGCCCCCCAGGTCCTCCTCTTGGTGCTGAAGCGGTTCTCGGACCCCACAGGCAGCAAGGTGCACAAGGACGTGCTCTACCCAGAGCGCCTGGACCTGCGGCCCCACCTGGGTCTGCGGAGCGCAGGGCCGCTGCTGTATGAGCTCTGTGCCGTGCTGGTCCACGCCGGCCGGGCTTGTGACAGTGGGCATTACTTCTGTTACGTCAGAGCCGGGGACAGCCGGTGGTTCCAAATGGATGACGCTCAGGTGACCGCCTGTGACGTTTCTTCTGCCCTGAGCCAACGTGCCTATGTTCTCTTTTATGTCCGCAAGAGTGAAGAGGAGGGCGACGCTGGGACTGCGTTCGTCTCGGGAGAACCCGGAGGCCGCGAGTCTGAGCGCAGAGTCAAGGGGTCAAGACAACGGGGACCTGAGAGTCACTCCAACCTCGCGGGTCCTGTGCTGGAGGAGCCTGTGCAAGAGATGTCAGTCAAACACATCACCTTAGCAGAGTGGAGACTGCTCCAGGGGCAAGCCCGACCAAAGCCTCAGTTCAGCCTCAGGAAGGTCCACGGAGCCCTGCCCACCAACGCCGTGGTGATTCACCAGTCCAAACACCACGCCGGTTCCACCCACAGTCATCCTGGGCGGGAGAGCCACCTGCTCAACCATCCCGCCCGGGACTTCCTCCCTCAGGGGGCCCATGTTCTGGGCCCTGTCCCTGGTCCCAGAGCAGGGGCCAGGGTGCACAAGAGGAGGAAGAAGGGCCAGAGGTCTCTGGTTGTGTCTGGTTGTGTCCCTATGACCCCAGCAGTGCTTGGAGGCTGGTGACTGCTGCGGAGCACGCACTGGGGATGGGTCTCGGACTTTCCAGCATCTCTGTGTGAGGGTCAGTGGTGGATGGGACCCGGGATATGCGATTTTTGCAAAGATGAATATATGTGAACCAATGTAATTACATTCAACTATTGAATAAAGAGTGCTTTTGAAAGATGTGGAGAATGGAGTTTATTTTTTCAGTTTTCTAAGGGATGGGGAGTGTTATGTATTTCGGTGGGTCCTGGGTGTGGTGGCCTGGGGAACCTGGGTGGGGGGATGTGGCCCAGGGGTGGGATTCTGCACCTCTCTTCCTCCAGCTGTTAGAATGGAGCATGGACCTGAACTGCCAGTCGAGGCCAGTGGGCCACCTACCATTTCACTCTAAGGACACGGTGTGGTGTCTGCTTCCGCCCCCTTCACAAGGAAGCGAGGACTCAGCCCTGTTTTCTCGTCCAATGTCCCAGAAAGGGGTTCTGGGCTTATCTCTCGTGTCGCCCTCACAGTGAGATCGCGGAAATCCAATGCTCTGGCCGTCGAGAGGGAAGAGGTCACAGTCTGGTGTGTGGACTCATAAGTAAGACTGGTCACACATTCCCACCCGCGCAACCCCCACGCCCTGGCCCGATGGAGAATTTCTTCTTTACCCAGAGTGGTCGTCGGGTGACAGAAGCGTGACCCTGGGTAATGGTTCAGATTCTGGGTGTACCTAACTTGCAAAGTCAAAGTTTTCTGTAAATTTTTAAAGGATGAAATTTTCCAAAGGAAGCAATCTTTTTTTTTTTTTTATCCTCACCCGAGGACGTTTTTCCATTTTTTGTTCAGATAGAGAGGGAGGAAGAGAGAGAGAGAGAAACATCGATGTGAAAGGGACACGTCGAGTGGCTGCCACCCGCACGACCAGCCAGGGCCGAGGACAAATTGCAACCAAGGTACGTGCCCTTAGCGGGAACTGAACCCGGGCCTCTCCGGACCGCAGGCCGACGCTCTAACCGCTGAGCCAAACCGGCCAGGGCCAAAGGCAGCAATCTTAAAGTGGATTTATTTTCTTCAGGTTGGATCATCCTCTGGGATCCTATTTCTGGTTCCTAGAAAAGCTCCCAGGCTCAGGTCACGGCGGGGGAAGAGGCAGGAGACTGGGCAGGTCCTTCATTCCTACGGGGCAGGGGCTGAGGGGCCCTGGAGGGCACCGAGCTGCTGAATGACCCCAAAGGAGGGACAGGTATAGAAGGCGAAGCCTTAAGGGCTGTTCCTGCAACTTGGAGAGGGCGTGTCCTTGACTGCGAGGAGGGGAATACAGTGGGGCCCACAGTGGGGCCCAAGCTTTGGAGGGGCCCAGCCATGGTCGGTAAACTGAGGCAGGAAGCGCAGGCCCCGCAGCAGCCTGGGGCCTTGCATGGCAGACAAGGAGAGTCAGAAGGTCAGGAACCAGAACCGAGAGGGAAAAGCCACAGAGGGTGGCTGGCTCCCTGCGAACTGGGGCGAGCGAGCCGGTGGGAGGGCCGTGGGCGGAGAGGGGCGGGGCCAGGCGGCCTGGCGGGGGACATGAGGGAAGCGGTGACCCCTCTGGAAGGGGCATCGCCCTGGCTCAGGGAGAGGAAGCCCAGCAGCGGACCCGGACCCGGAGCAGAGCGGAGACCGAAGCAGGCGTTCGCTGGGTCAGGGAAGCCGAAGACCTGGGTGAGGCGCGGACAGCGGGAAGGAGGCGCTGGGCCTGAGAAGAGACCCCTGGGAAGGAGAGCAGGGCCCTGGGGACAGGCTCCTGCCTGAGCTTCATCCGGTTATTTCCATCTGCTGTGTGTCTCTGCAGCGATAATGCTCATCCAAATGAGCCACGGGGCCCGGCCTGGCTCCCGCTTCGAAACCACAGGACGGCTGGACTCGGCCGTGTGTGCGGGAAACCTCGAACATTCTGGAAGACCGGACGCCTCTCTCCCAGAGGTCTGTTCAGTGTTTAATCGCCAAAACCACAAAAATCGTTCCTAAGCACAGTGACCATCAGTGTAGTGACAAGGACCCTAAGTAATGTCCCTGGTGACAGAAAAAAATTTAAGTAGCGGTACTAATAATCAGCTCAGTGGACAGAAATGAGATTAGGAAATCCCCCAGGTGGGTGACTGTGGCCCAGGTGGTGACCCCTGAGGTCCCTGGGTTGCACCGCGTCCGTGTTCCTGATGACAGAGGGGTGGGAGAGTCAGGCCCTGGAGCCCTGTGATCAGGACAAGTCCCCTGCAGGTCCCTCTCCTAGAACCGAGTGGGCAGAGGGGAGGGGCCCACCCCCATCTGGCTTCCTCCGGACACTCAGCTTCCAACATGTCCCAAGGTGGCTGAATGCGCAGGTCTCCCACAGAAGGGCGGGAAGCGCCCTGGGCCCCGGAGCCCTGACTGCAGGGA
This sequence comes from Molossus molossus, assembly GCF_014108415.1. Lineage (NCBI taxonomy): Eukaryota > Metazoa > Chordata > Mammalia > Chiroptera > Molossidae > Molossus > Molossus molossus. The sequence continues at coordinate 3,993,679 of NW_023425403.1, forward strand.
CCAGGTGGGCCCAGCCCCACCCCCATCAGCTCTCACACCTGGCTGCCAGCTCCATTGGTGCAGCTGAGAGCTCAGCTGGGGCCTTTCCCACGCCTCCGCGGTTTGGGAGGGCGGCCTCACTCTGTGCTGGCGCCGGCGCTCCAGGCACAGTCGTCTCTGACCACTTCGTAAGGGACAGGAGTGTCCTAGCGGTCGCTCTATGGCTCACAGGCCAGCGCGTGTCCTCTATGGGGCAGGAGAGTGCTTGGAAGTGTTTCCATTTGCTCAGAGGACGGGTTGCCCTCCTGGAGTCTCCCCACCATGTGTGGGACAGTGCCTTTCCCAGAGGGGTCGCGGAAACATCGGACGTCAGCCTGGGCACCACGCCAGGAGGTTACGTCGTCTCAACAGGACTTGCTGTGTGCACTTGTGTCTGGGACGCAGTCGCCCCCCGCAGGAACAGGACTGTGCTCAGTGCCGTGTGACCACAACTGTCCGTCAGGTGGCCCACCCTCAATCATGGGAGAGTACCATGGTCAAAGTGAACATAATGACATAGTACTCAGGGTTCTAATAGCGGTATCCACTGCTTTGTAAGAGATGCAAATGTACAGAGCCCCCCAGTGTACGCCAATGCCCCCATGGAGGGTCTCACCAGGGACTGTTCCCCACGGGCAGGAGGAAGGAGCAGTCACACGCTCCTTCTCGGGAAAGCCTCCCACAGAGCCACAGGGCCTCCGTGAGCCAACTGCGCGTTCCTGGGTGGGGAACGGGGAGCGTGTGGCGGAGGGAGGGCGGCTCTGACCCGCGTGGGGACGGGGGGCGTGTGGCGGAGGGAGGGCGGCTCTGACCCGCACCGGTGTGGTTCTCAGACATGACTGCGCGTTACGTCGTGAGGGGAGCTGTGGAGGTCCCAGCGCCCTGGCCTCGGGAAACAGTCACCGTGTGGGTCCTGGAGCAGGACCCAGGGACATGTGTCCGAGGAAGCTCACCCAGTGAGTCCCCGTGGGCAGAGCTGATCCCATTGATAGGTACACGAGATGTATTTGGCATCGTCAGTGTGTCCATTGACGCAGTCCGGCTGGGCGTGCCCGAGGGTCTACACGTCTAGTAGCCCACCCACAGTCCAGCTGGGTGTGTCCGAGGTCTACACGTCTAGTAAGCCACCCGCAGTCCGGCTGGGCGTGCCCGAGGGTCTACACGTCTAGTAGCCCACCCGCAGTCCGGCTGGGCGTGCCCGAGGGTCTACACGTCTAGTAGCCCACCCGCAGTCCAGCTGGGCGTGCCTGAGGGTCTACACGTCTAGTAGCCCACCCGCAGTCCGGCTGGGCGTGCCTGAGGGTCTACACGTCTAGTAGCCCACCCGCAGTATGGCTGGGCGTGCCTGAGGGTCTACACGTCTAGTAAGCCACCCGCAGTCCGGCTGGGCGTGCCCGAGGGTCTACACGTCTAGTAAGCCACCCGCAGTCCGGCTGGGCGTGCCCGAGGGTCTACACGTCTAGTAAGCCACCCGCAGTCCGGCTGGGCGTGCCCGAGGGTCTACACGTCTAGTAAGCCACCCGCAGTCCGGCTGGGCGTGCCTGAGGGTCTACACGTCTAGTAACCCACCTGTAGTCCGGCTTGGGGAGGCTTCCCATGACTTTTTACCTTTTGCTATGAAGGGTTGTATTAAAGTTCTGTTTTACCAGTTTTGTTCGATGTTAATAAAATTCTGAAAAATATGTCACACTGGATGGGTTTTCATTTCCTACGATTTCTGATCATTTTTAAAACAGTGGCTGTTTGGCAAAGCTCATGTCATTGAGAGTAAGGGGAGTCTGGTGGGACAGTGGGCTACTAGACGTGTAGACCCTCGGGCATGCCCAGCCGGACTGCGGGTGGGCTACTAGACGTGTAGACCCTCGGGCATGCCCAGCCGGACTGCGGGTGGGCTACTAGACGTGTAGACCCTCGGGCACGCCCAGCCGGACTGCGGGTGGGCTACTAGACGTGTAGACCCTCGGGCATGCCCAGCCGGACTGCGGGTGGGCTACTAGACGTGTAGACCCTTGAGCATGCCCAGATGGACTGCGGGTGGGCTACTAGACGTGTAGACCCTCGTGCACGGCCAGCCGGACTGCGGGTGGGCTACTAGCTGTGTAGACCCTCGGGCACGGCCAGCCGGACTGCGGGTGGGCTACTAGACGTGTAGACCCTCGGGCACGCCCAGCCAGACTGTGGGTGGGCTACTAGATGTGTAGACCCTCGGGCACACTCCCCTGGACGAGGTGAACCCTTCAAGATGCCAGAGGGCCACTGGGGAAGTTTCCGGTCCTCCTAGGTATAAGCTGGTTCAAGGTCACATGATGGTAGGAGGGGAGCATCTAATTAGCATGTCCCCTGGGAAGGAAGTGTTGTAGACTTTGGTCCTTTAGCATTTTAAGGTGTTTTCATGGCACATGGACCGTGTTCTCACTGCTATGCATGCGTGTCTTCTGAGGGGAAAGGCGTATTTGTGGGTACACCTGCTATTTCCTCCTGCACTTTGCCTTGTTTAAGGTGGTGAGACGGGTGTGAGATAAAACATGCAGTGATGCGGGGAGTGCGGAGTTCCGTGGCATCAGCCCGTCCACACCGTGGTCCACCTCTGCAGCTTTTCACGTTTCCAACTGCAGCTGGGTCCCGGTGAAATCGCTTCCTCTTCCTCCCCTCGCTGCAGACAGGACCCTGGTCTCCCGTCTCCTGGCAGCGCTCTGTTCCGGGAAGGTCCCAGGGGAGAGGCGGAAATGTTGTCCTTTTGGGACTGGGTCAATTTGCCCTTTGCCCGGGGCTCAAGTCATTGTCCCTGAGTCGTCCCTTGAGGACACAGGGTGCTCAGTGTCACCGCTGGTCACAGTCTTTCCCTGTGGTGCATGTACATGAACTGAGACTTGTCCTGTAGCCTCTTCTGGTGGCTGTCACTTGCTTCTCTCATCCGTCTCTCTTCCACTGTTCATCTGGCCGTGGATAGTTGGAGACACCGTCAAGGATTTATTAAAGGTCACAGAGGAAAGGAAAAGAGAATCACCCCATTGGGGCATTTTCTACTTCACTCCAAGGAGCGTCATGTCCTCCAAAGCAAGTTGACCAATCGCATCCCCACTGGATCCGCATAGGCTGGGCATGTCCGGTTTGGGTCCTGTGGGCACTCAGGGTAGTGTCTGCATTGTAGGATGTGCATGTATCTGAACGCCCAGTGACCTTTCTATTTATCTTCCATCTATTATTAGTGAATCTGTCCCCCATGGTGACCCTGGAACCCTGGCCCCGCCCTTTGGAACCCTTAACTTGGGCAGCAGGAACCCCTGGGAATTCCCCCAGCTGTCTGGGCCTCCACCTGCCCACCCCGAGTCCCAGGGGCTGCCTGCCCCAGCTTGTTCCACACTGACCCACCTTAACTCTCCCGAGCCCACCCTCACCTGGACAGGGTGGGACCGTCAACGCTCAGAATCACCCTCCCAAGTCATAATTACCTGGGTCCCGTGTGAAAATAAGTCACTTTTGCTGTGGAAATGATACAAAGCTGCATTCCCATGTTGGTCTATTTCTTTTCATTATCAATTGTTCAATTTGCTCCTCTTCTCTCAGATGGAATCTGCTGGAATTTTGAATGCCACCCAAAATGTTTCTGGTGAAAATTTTTCCCAACTCTAAATATGCGTTAACGCCCTGGCCGGTTTGGCTCAGCGGTTGGAGCGTCGGCCTGCGGTCCGGAGAGACCCGGGTTCGGTTCCCGCTGAGGGCACGTACCTCGGTTGCAGTATGTCCCCGGCCCTGGTTGGGTTGTGCAGGTGGCAGCCACTCGATGTGTCCCTTTCACGTCGATGTTTCTCTCTCTCTCTGTTCCTCTCTCTCCCTCCTGCTCTATCTGAACAACAAAAATAAATAAATATGCGCTAACTATCACTTCTCTGATGTCCCATTTCACTTAGTGGTGTTTCACATTTTCTCTAAAACACTCTTAGTAACTGAACATGACTTTCTAATGTTACACCGATAACTGTCCAAGTCATGAGGTCTCTGGATTTCCCACCACAGATACAAGGTGTCTGCAGTGACGTGAAGGCTGGATGTTTAAAGACCTTGGTCGTGGGGGCCCTTTCCTGCCGACTGTGCAGAACGAATCACCACTCTGGACCCTGGGTGACGATGGCCTGTCGTGCCGCAGGTTCACCCTTAGTAAGACAGGCCCCTCTGCTGAGTGATGTTGGTGATGGGGAGACAGTGAATGGGGGGACGGGCAGCAGGTTCACCCTTAGTAAGACAGGCCCCCCTGCTGAGTGATGTTGGTGATGGAGACAGTGAATGGGGGGACGGGCAGCAGGTTCACCCTTAGTAAGACAGGCCCCCCTGCTGAGTGATGTTGGTGATGGGGAGACAGTGAATGGGGGGGACGGGCAGCAGGTTCACCCTTAGTAAGACAGGCCCCCCTGCTGAGTGATGTTGGTGATGGGGAGACAGTGAATGGGGGGACGGGCAGCAGGTTCACCCTTAGTAAGACAGGCCCCCCTGCTGAGTGATGTTGGTGATGGGGAGACAGTGAATGGGGGGACGGGCAGCAGGTTCACCCTTAGTCAGACAGGCCCCCCTGCTGAGTGATGTTGGTGATGGGGAGACAGTGAATGGGGGGGACGGGCAGCAGGTTCACCCTTAGTAAGACAGGCCCCCCTGCTGAGTGATGTTGGTGATGGGGAGACAGTGAATGGGGGGACGGGCAGCAGCTCCACCCTTAGTAAGACAGGCCCCCCTGCTGAGTGATGTTGGTGATGGGGAGACAGTGAATGGGGGGACGGGCAGCAGCTCCACCCTTAGTAAGACAGGCCCCCCTGCTGAGTGATGTTGGTGATGGGGAGACAGTGAATGGGGGGACGGGCAGCAGCTCCACCCTTAGTAAGACAGGCCCCCCTGCTGAGTGATGTTGGTGATGGGGAGACAGTGAATGGGGGGACGGGCAGCAGCTCCACCCTTAGTAAGACAGGCCCCCCTGCTGAGTGATGTTGGTGATGGGGAGACAGTGAATGGGGGGGACGGGCAGCAGGTTGACCCTTAGTAAGACAGGCCCCTCTGCTGAGTGATGTTGGTGATGGGGAGACAGTGAATGGGGGGGACGGGCAGCAGGTTGACCCTTAGTAAGACAGGCCCCCCTGCTGAGTGATGTTGGTGATGGGGAGACAGTGAATGGGGGGGACGGGCAGCAGGTTGACCCTTAGTAAGACAGGCCCCTCTGCTGAGTGATGTTGGTGATGGGGAGACAGTGAATGGGGGGGACGGGCAGCAGGTTGACCCTTAGTAAGACAGGCCCCCCTGCTGAGTGATGTTGGTGATGGGGAGACAGTGAATGGGGGGGACGGGCAGCAGGTTGACCCTTAGTAAGACAGGCCCCTCTGCTGAGTGATGTTGGTGATGGGGAGACAGTGAATGGGGGGGACGGGCAGCAGGTTCACCCTTAGTAAGACAGGCCCCCCTGCTGAGTGATGTTGGTGATGGGGAGACAGTGAATGGGGGGGACGGGCAGCAGGTTGACCCTTAGTAAGACAGGCCCCTCTGCTGAGTGATGTTGGTGATGGGGAGACAGTGAATGGGAGGGACGGGCAGCAGGTTGACCCTTAGTAAGACAGGCCCCCCTGCTGAGTGATGTTGGTGATGGGGAGACAGTGAATGGGGGGGACGGGCAGCAGGTTGACCCTTAGTAAGACAGGCCCCCCTGCTGAGTGATGTTGGTGATGGGGAGACAGTGAATGGGGGGGACGGGCAGCAGGTTGACCCTTAGTAAGACAGGCCCCCCTGCTGAGTGATGTTGGTGATGGGGAGACAGTGAATGGGGGGGACGGGCAGCAGGTTCACCCTTAGTAAGACAGGCCCCTCTGCTGAGTGATGTTGGTGATGGGGAGACAGTGAATGGGGGGGACGGGCAGCAGGTTGACCCTTAGTAAGACAGGCCCCCCTGCTGAGTGATGTTGGTGATGGGGAGACAGTGAATGGGGGGACGGGCAGCAGGTTGACCCTTAGTAAGACCGGCCCCTCTGCTGAGTGATGTTGGTGATGGGGAGACAGTGAATGGGGGGACGGGCAGCAGGTTGACCCTTAGTAAGACAGGCCCCTCTGCTGAGTGATGTTGGTGATGGGGAGACAGTGAATGGGGGGACGGGCAGCAGGTTGACCCTTAGTAAGACAGGCCCCTCTGCTGAGTGATGTTGGTGATGGGGAGACAGTGAATGGGGGGACGGCAGCAGGTTGACCCTTAGTAAGACAGGCCCCTCTGCTGAGTGATGTTGGTGATGGGGAGACAGTGAATGGGGGGACGGGCAGCAGGTTCACCCTTAGTAAGACAGGCCCCCCTGCTGAGTGATGTTGGTGATGGGGAGACAGTGAATGGGGGGACGGGCAGCAGGTTCACCCTTAGTAAGACAGGCCCTCTGCTGAGTGATGTTGGTGATGGGGAGACAGTGAATGGGGGGACGGGCAGCAGGTTCACCCTTAGTAAGACAGGCCCTCTGCTGAGTGATGTTGGTGATGGGGAGACAGTGAATGGGGGGGACGGGCAGCAGGTTCACCCTTAGTAAGACAGGCCCTCTGCTGAGTGATGTTGGTGATGGGGAGACAGTGAATGGGGGGACGGGCAGCAGGTTCACCCTTAGTAAGACCGGCCCCTCTGCTGAGTGATGTTGGTGATGGGGAGACAGTGAATGGGGGGGACGGCAGCAGGTTCACCCTTAGTAAGACCGGCCCCTCTGCTGAGTGATGTTGGTGATGGGGAGACAGTGAATGGGGGGGACGGGCAGCAGGTTCACCCTTAGTAAGACAGGCCCCCCTGCTGAGTGATGTTGGTGATGGGGAGACAGTGAATGGGGGGACGGGCAGCAGGTTCACCCTTAGTAAGACAGGCCCTCTGCTGAGTGATGTTGGTGATGGGGAGACAGTGAATGGGGGACGGGCAGCAGGTTCACCCTTAGTAAGACAGGCCCCCCTGCTGAGTGATGTTGGTGATGGGGAGACAGTGAATGGGGGGACGGGCAGCAGGTTGACCCTTAGTAAGACAGGCCCCTCTGCTGAGTGATGTTGGTGATGGGGAGACAGTGAATGGGGGGGACGGGCAGCAGGTTCACCCTTAGTAAGACAGGCCCCTCTGCTGAGTGATGTTGGTGATGGGGAGACAGTGAATGGGGGGACGGGCAGCAGGTTCACCCTTAGTAAGACAGGCCCCTCTGCTGAGTGATGTTGGTGATGGGGAGACAGTGAATGGGGGGACGGGCAGCAGGTTGACCCTTAGTAAGACAGGCCCCCCTGCTGAGTGATGTTGGTGATGGGGAGACAGTGAATGGGGGGACGGGCAGCAGGTTGACCCTTAGTAAGACAGGCCCTCTGCTGAGTGATGTTGGTGATGGGGAGACAGTGAATGGGGGGACGGGCAGCAGGTTCACCCTTAGTAAGACCGGCCCCTCTGCTGAGTGATGTTGGTGATGGGGAGACAGTGAATGGGGGGACGGGCAGCAGGTTCACCCTTAGTAAGACAGGCCCCTCTGCTGAGTGATGTTGGTGATGGGGAGACAGTGAATGGGGGGACGGGCAGCAGGTTCACCCTTAGTAAGACAGGCCCCCCTGCTGAGTGATGTTGGTGATGGGGAGACAGTGAATGGGGGGACGGGCAGCAGGTTGACCCTTAGTAAGACAGGCCCTCTGCTGAGTGATGTTGGTGATGGGGAGACAGTGAATGGGGGGACGGGCAGCAGGTTGACCCTTAGTAAGACAGGCCCCTCTGCTGAGTGATGTTGGTGATGGGGAGACAGTGAATGGGGGGACGGGCAGCAGGTTCACCCTTAGTAAGACAGGCCCCCCTGCTGAGTGATGTTGGTGATGGGGAGACAGTGAATGGGGGGACGGGCAGCAGGTTCACCCTTAGTAAGACAGGCCCCTCTGCTGAGTGATGTTGGTGATGGGGAGACAGTGAATGGGGGGACGGGCAGCAGGTTCACCCTTAGTAAGACAGGCCCCTCTGCTGAGTGATGTTGGTGATGGGGAGACAGTGAATGGGGGGACGGGCAGCAGGTTCACCCTTAGTAAGACAGGCCCCCCTGCTGAGTGATGTTGGTGATGGGGAGACAGTGAATGGGGGGACGGGCAGCAGGTTCACCCTTAGTAAGACAGGCCCCCTGCTGAGTGATGTTGGTGATGGGGAGACAGTGAATGGGGGGACGGGCAGCAGGTTCACCCTTAGTAAGACAGGCCCCCCTGCTGAGTGATGTTGGTGATGGGGAGACAGTGAATGGGGGGACGGGCAGCAGGTTCACCCTTAGTAAGACCGGCCCCTCTGCTGAGTGATGTTGGTGATGGGGAGACAGTGAATGGGGGGGACGGGCAGCAGGTTCACCCTTAGTAAGACAGGCCCTCTGCTGAGTGATGTTGGTGATGGGGAGACAGTGAATGGGGGGGACGGGCAGCAGGTTCACCCTTAGTAAGACCGGCCCCTCTGCTGAGTGATGTTGGTGATGGGGAGACAGTGAATGGGGGGACGGGCAGCAGGTTCACCCTTAGTAAGACCGGCCCCTCTGCTGAGTGATGTTGGTGATGGGGAGACAGTGAATGGGGGGACGGGCAGCAGGTTCACCCTTAGTAAGACAGGCCCCCCTGCTGAGTGATGTTGGTGATGGGGAGACAGTGAATGGGGGGACGGGCAGCAGGCAGAGGCAAAATACCTGCACCTTCCTCTCAGTTCGGTTGTAAACCCAAAACCACCTGAGAAAAATAAAGTCATTTAAAAAATCAAGCAGAAAATGCCAACACTTGAAGAAACATCATTTTTTGTTGTTGGCTAAATAATACCTTGCATAACTTCCATATAAATATTACTGAGAAAACGAGAGCATTCCACTAAAAATTTATCAAATATACATTTTATCAAACTCTAACACAGTATTGGTAATGTAAAGTAGAATATATTAATAGTCTATCCTAATTTGACATTAATAATGTATTACTTTTAATACTGGTTTTATATTAATAAAGGATTAGTTTCAATAATTACTGCAGAACTCAGCATTACTGGTATCAGCATACACTATGTAAATTGTATTAATGGAACTGAACTTTACCACTGGAATATCCCATCACGCTTTAGTGTTTTAATTGATCACTGTATCAGTGTCGTGATTACTTTGTTATCCCGTCGCCCTCCATCTACTGGCAGGCGCGTTGGCACCTGCTCTGCCGGCTCCTCTCGCGGACGCGTCTTCAGGCTGCAGACACGGCGCAGTCGGCTTGCGTCAGCCCTGCTGCTCTGGGGGTGAGGGCTCTGCCCCGCGGCCACAGGGAGAATGTAACTGCTTCCTAGTTAATCTCGTTGGACTTCTAACATTTTAATTAAAGCAATCTTTAAAGTGAGAAAACCCCTAGGAATAGTCCCTTCAGTAAGGACTAAGGAAACGGGTGCCTGTCCACACGTGTGGTCAGGCACCCCCGTGGGTGACCTTCCCCGGGCTAGTGTTCCCCAGGGAACGGCTGTGCAGTTCATCTTCAGGCAGACACACGAGGAAGGGATCTTCTGAATGTCACCGGGAGCGGTGACATCAATCTTGTGAGCACAGCGCAGGGGTCGCCCAGACCGCCTCCCCGGGGGGATGAGACTGGGACCTGGGGCTCGTTCTGGCTGCAGTTCAGGCTGGTCACGCAGCCCTGTGACTGGGCTCCGGGCACAGGAAGGAGGAGGTCACTGGCTGGAGGACTAGGAAGACTCATGCGTGGAAGCCTTTCTCCCTGAGTTGGCACCAGAACCAGTTTTAAAGATGATTCTAAATGTCCTTCAGCATCTTACGTATTTAAGTTGAAGAATGTCCAGGTCTTACACGTTTTGAAGAGGAAATTCTCAAGGGATCTGAGGACCCACTTTCTTATTTGGGGGGGTCTTGTCTGAGTGCAGATGTGTGTCATAAGAGAACACACAAGGGGTAGAAACCCTCATTCCATGGATCACCTGAGAATGGAGGGGTGGGTTGCTGACTCTCCGCCTGCCGGGGGCGGGGGGGGGGGCAGGGGGTCATCACCACACAATGAACTACAAGCAGACACAGCTTTGAGTGACGGGGAGCATCCGCGGGAGCACGTGCTCCAGATCTCTGGATGCAGTCCCATTTCTTTTATTAGCAGTTCCCTAGGTTACATGGTGATCTAGGTAATTAGGTCCTTGAGATGGTATCTCTGCTGACCTTACAGCCAAGCCCAGCCTACTTCCTGTTCCAGCTGTCTCCGGCTGATTTCGGAGGAGATAACAGACACATTCACGCTTAGGTGATAAGCCCACTGGTGTTTTCAGGGCGGTTTTCCAAACCCAACATGCATCCTTGTCTGTTCTCATGAATCCTATACATTCAGGGCAGCGGCCCAGCCCTATCAAGCATACTCTGATTGATACTTTCAGGAGACTTTCCAGGCCCAACATGCGTACTTTATCTCTTTGCATGTACACCTGGATCCTTGGCTGGCCAGACCATAGGAATGCACACCTCAAGGTTACACTGTGCTCATCCACCAAACCCCCAACCCCACAGTGAGTGGCACGGAGTTCACCGATGCGCAGTAATGAAAGTACAATATGACAAGAAAGCAGATTCATCTGTTCAACTAGTGACTGGTAAACAGATATCCTCAGCTTGTCCTGGTGCCAGCTAGTGTCTGCAAGAGTGTGACGCGCCCTGCTACCCCGCCTCTGCTGCAAGGCTCAGGGAAGAGCCCACCGGCCCCCCACATCGGCCCAATGGGGCTGCTACCCTGAAACAAACCCATCTACTTGGCCCTTGTGCTGGTCAGCTAGCTGCCTTCTGCAGGAAGGGTGAGGGCTGCGACCCGTGCAGCACACCAAGGGCCCTTTCCATCCCTATGTGGGGGGAATGGTCAGAGGCCCCCCAGGAACATGACCAAAACCCTGGCACCTCACACTAGCCCCTTGTGATAGGCCCAGTGAAGGAGGCTGGTTTATTCTGTTACATGAGCAACTTCCTTTGTTTTTATTATTTAAACGTTTTTATTGATTTTTTAGAGAGCTAGAAACACTGATCGGCTGCCTCCTGCACGCCCCCCTCTGGATATCGAGCCTGCAAACTGGGCATGTGCCCTGACTGGGAATTGAACCGGGACCTCTCAGTCCATGGGATGATGCTCAATCTACCGAGCCATACAGGCTGGGCTGAGCAACTTCCTTTAAAAAATGTTTATGATGATATATGGCAAGTCTGGCAAGATGTCTTCCTTTCAAGTTCTTTGATATTTTCATTTTGGAGACCAAATGACTGCATTTTATTTTTTATATGAACATGCCCATCTTTTAGGTATGAAAAAAAAAATCATTCTAAAAACAAGACTGAAAGTGCTGTCAGCAAGGTGGCGGGCTTGGAGGTTCCCATGCTCCTCTCCCACAAAAAAACAAAAGCCAAGACAAAGACTCGTACAACCTGATGGAAACGGCTGTGGGAACGCAGCAAAAACCCTGCAGAGCTCGAAACCAAGGTGGCCACTTAGACAAGTACAGGAAGCGCTGCCCCCATGCACCCCGTCCCCGAGCCCAGAGCAGGAGGGATCTCCACGGCGGAAGTGCATCCCAGGAGCTGCCGACCTGTATGTAATTGTCCTCTGTCCACCCCACGGCCTTGATCGCACTGCAGCTGCTCAGCATTCGTACGCGTGCAGGTCAGTGAGGCAAACCCCTCTGGCATGGATCCCAGGAATCCCAGGACCAGCACACACATTGCCCGCACGGGACCTGCCCTCCCCTCCTGGAGACACACTGGGAGGGGTGTGGTTCCTGGCACCAGACAGGTCTCACCTTCAGTTCTTGCCCAGGGACACAGCTGAAGTCAACTACAGCTTGGGGGTAAATTATATGTTGTCTTAAGGAGATCGATATGTAATCATACAACCTGATTTTATTTTAGAAAAGATTTCAATGTGAAATTGAGATAAATGAGAGTGGTACCCAGATCTCAGGGGAATTTGTAAACTATTTATTTGCAAACACAAAGTGCCCCCCACCTGCAATCATCAGTACATTAGTGCTCATAACAACTCCAAGATAAAGGCACTAGGCTACTTCCGTCTCTGAACAGAGGAAGCTGAGTCACAGAAAGGACCAGTAGCAAGTCTCCTGGGCTGACAGTGGAAAAACCACGGGGTCTGTCATCATGAACTGCTCCTTGACCCTTGTGGACACTTGCGCGTGTCCCTTCCTGGTCACGAGCTCCGCCTCTCCAGCAGGTGCCAAGATGCGCAACTTCGCTCGCTCCTCCTCCTCACACACGACCTGACTGTCTCCACCCTGCCGCACAGAATCACTCGTGGTTTGTGAAACCGCTTTTCCTTGGGGGAGGTGCATTAACGAACGGATAAGAAGGCTTATGTGGTGTCCGGCAGGTCAGGGCCTCTGCTTGCTGGGGGTTTCTGTCCAGGGTCGCGGAGGGGAGCTCAGCAGCGGCTCAGTTGGGTATGGGTGTGTGCGCAAGTCAGGGCTCGTCTGAGTAAGACGCAGGGTGGGGCTGAGGGTGGACCTGATCCAAGTCAGAAGCATCATGGAAATCATCCAAAAGTGCTTGGCCTGGAAGGGCCCGTCCAACAGATTATACTAGAGGTTTCTGGCGCTGCCCCATGGCCGCGCTGGGTTGGGGTCGGAGCACACTGGGAACCTGTCACGGGCGTGGTGAGGTCCCTGCTGGCACCCCCAGGGCACAGCTGCCGGCGAGCTGTGTGAAAACGGCTGTGGGAGAAAGAAAGACTCAGAGACACAGGCCGAACTTACCCACAGCCGCGGAGCGCAGACTCACGTCTGCAGGTTCACAGCACGTAAGGAACAGGACTGCAGCGCAGATGTTTTCAGCAACGGGGTCTGCTGTTCACTATTCACCAGCAATGACCTACTGAAGAAGTTTCATCTAATTTCTTACAAAGTCCTGCATCTCCTGTCCCCAGATCGCGCTATCTTGCACTGTGTGCCACGTTTTCCTGTGGAGAGTTCTGCTCAGCATTCTGGCTCCGTTCCTGGACAGTTTGGTAGAGGCGCTCTTGGAGGTTAGTTTTCCCCAGCGAGCTTTCTGCTGTGAAATGCAGCGAAGTCTCTCCATGTGAGTTTCGGCTGCTCTCCTCCGTGGGGGCTGCAGAGCTGACGTGACGGCTGATCACCAGAGACTGTCCTTCGTGACACCGAGTGCTCTGCAGTCTGAGTGTCCACGAGCCACAGCGTTCCTCTGCGAATAAAGGACTTCTCATAAGCTCCACCAAATCACTTCCCAAGGATAACTGGTTGGTATTCTCAAGAGGTTCTGGCCCCTGCATCCTGTTTTAGAGACTATTCCACCAGTCTCTGGTGCACACCGTGCCTGAGCGTGGCTAAATGTCTCTTCACGGCGATGACAGACCCAAGCGTTCTCCCGCGGGGTTTGCTCACTGTTCACCGGGAACCACGGATGACAGCATTCCCAGTGGCTGCAGACCGAGGGCTCTTCTCTGGTGCAAGGACGGCGATGACAGACCCAAGCGTTCTCCCGTGGGGTTTGCTCACTGTTCACCGGGAACCACGGATGACAGCATTCCCAGTGGCTGCAGACCGAGGGCTCTTCTCTGGTGCAAGGCAGAGAGCTGCTGCCGCAGACTTCTGCACACCTAGGCTTCCGGTGGGAGTTCCCGTGTCCCCACGGTCAGACCACTGACTGGAGGTTTCGCCAGAGATGCCACAGAAACGGATTCTCTCCCATCTACCTTTGCACACAGCAGATGAGCGAGGAGTCCGCAAGATCTTCCATCAACTCCAGACGGTCCCCCCGACGGGTGGGTCCTTGGCGTGTGCAAACGTTCAGCTGACTGAGGTTTCCTCCACATGCATCGCACTTAATGCCATGTCATCTCAGGGCGGAGCACCTGCTGAAGGCATTCACAATGTCCTCCCCAGTGTGAGTCCCTTCGTGTCGCCGAAGGGCGGAGCACTGGCTGAAGGCTTTCCCGCACAGGGGACATCTGTACGGCTTCTCTCCGGTGTGCGTCCTCTCGTGGCGCCGAAGGGCGGAGCACTTACTGAAGGCTTTCCCGCACTGACGACACCCATAGGGCTGCTCGCCAGTGTGCGTCCTCTCGTGCTGCCTGAGGTTGGACGACTGGCTGAAGGCCTTCCCACACAGATGGCATTCGTACGGCTTCTCTCCGGTGTGCGTGAGGCTGTGCTTTCTCAGGTCGGAGCTCTGGATAAAGGCGTTCCCACAGATGTGGCATTCGTACGGCTTCTCTCCAGTGTGCGTCATCTCATGTCGTCTCAGGCTCGAGCAATTACTAAAGGTTTTCCCACACAGGTGACACTCATACGATTTGCCTCTGGTGCAAATCTGCTTATGTTGACTCAGACAGGACTGGTCACTGCGGGATTTTTGACACTGTTTGCTGATACAGGGCTTCTTTTCCATGAGAGTTAACAGATGCTGAGTCCCTGTGGGGCTATGAGTGAAGTCTCCCAAATCACCATATTCACAGGGGCCCTCTGGAGGGTGAGACGTCTGCTTCGGAGAAGGAGATGAAAGGCTGTTAGTGATCTGCCCGCACAGGTTCGTACATTCGCTTCTCCAAACGTGAGTAAGAAGTCCATCTTTCAGTGATGGTATCAATTACACCCTTCCCAGCGTTCCCTGCACACAGCGCACCTTACCCCCCTCCATTCACAAGCTTTGTCCTCTGCCGCGTCCCAGCTGCAGAGCCGAGACCGCCTGGAGGAGCCAGTGCTCCACGACGAGGCACAAGCAGTGCTCAGTGCCGCCGTCCTTTCTATCATGATCTCGGCTTCTAGTTTTGAGTTTAGGTTAATTTCTTCACCAAATTCAAACTACCCAAAACTTTTGCTCAGAAGAAGTTTAATCCCAAATTAACACAAACCAGGGTATTGTGCTCAGTTCTCACCCCCCCGCCAGGTCTTCAATTTGGATGACCAGGGCCAACACCCGTGAGACTTACCAGGGGCAGGATTATAAATGTGTCCTTTCTGATACTGTGCTGTGTGGTTATCATTTCTTGTTTTTCAGTGGCACTTTCCCTGCCTAAAATAATTGAAAAAAAAATCAGAACGACATCAGGGGAATGGAATGTTGGAAGTACAAGCCCATGTGCCTATGTCTCAGAAATTGGCATTCTGATGGGGAATATTCTAGGAGGTAGGAACACATTCCAGGGCAGTGACAATTAGCAAAGACTTTCTGGGCTGAAACATGAAAAAGTAAAACAGAGATGAGCTGTCAGTAGGTAAGAGAGGAAAACCCTCGAAAAGAGAGGATCAGAACGAGAGCAACAGAATGTGCCTCCCCCCACGCCTTCCCTGGGCACTGTGAGGACGCACTGAGCTGATGTGCAGGGACAGTGACAGCACGGGGAGAATGTGCCCTCCCCCCAGGCCTTCCCTGGGCACTGTGAGGACGCACTGAGCTGATGCACAGGGACAGTGACAGCACGGGGAGAATGTGCCCTCCCCCCAGGCCTTCCCTGGGCACTGTGAGGACGCACTGAGCTGATGTGCAGGGACAGTGACAGCAGGGGGAGAATGTGCCCTCCCCCCAGGCCTTCCCTGGGCACTGTGAGGACGCACTGAGCTGATGCGCAGGGACAGTGACAGCACAGGGAGAATGTGCCCTCCCCCCAGGCCTTCCCTGGGCACTGTGAGGACACACTGAGCTGATGCGCAGAGACAGTGACAGCACAGGGAGAATGTGCCCTCCCCCCAGGCCTTCCCTGGGCACTGTGAGGACGCACTGAGCTGATGCGCAGGGACAGTGATGGCACGGGGAGAATGTGCCTCCCCCCACGCCTTCCCTGGGCACTGTGAGGACGCGCACTCACTGAGTGGGCACCATCCTCCCAAAGCACCTGCCGCTCACCTGCCCACCGGCCAGGGAGAGTCCCAGCGCCTTCAGTCCACAGCTCTTCTTGCCCCCGCTGGAGAGTCAGCTCGGATCTGCAGACCCCACACCCTGTTTGTGGAGAAAGTATGCGGATCTGAGTCCTCTGCTAATCAAAGTGCACTGTCATCAAGTCCAGGACAGGCTACAGGGGAAGAATAAGATCACTGGAGGTCACCCAGGCACCGTCACCTTGAACAGAGAAAATGGGGAAGAAATCCAGATCGCGTGTCCGCAGGGGTGCGACCTCTGGGTGCTGAGTCCATGCCCAGATTCAGACAGAATGCAGGACCCTCAGCTGTTTCGAAATGGGCAAATGGGATGTCTCCAAGGGGGCTTGAACATTATTTTCAAAAAGATGCCGATAACAATAAGCTCCACAAGAATAATCAAGTTCTGTGGTTATTACACTCCTCTGCTCTGAAGCCTCAGCATGGTGACTACAACAGAACAATTATTTAGAAATATTTAATCAACTTATTATGCATTCAAAAATATTCGCTGAGTTCCAGTTAAGCTCTGGGTGTTGGAGATTATAATAAGAAAGACATTAAGTGGGGATCAAGATTACATTCTAGTGGGGTGTCAAACTAGGTGTAAGTCAAGGAAAAGAGACAACTTCCACATAGGTCTGAGGTCTAAGAAAGAATCAGGGTAGAGAGTGGAGCGTGCTGTGGAAGCTACTCTAGATACTTGCTGAGTGAATAAACGAATGAATGAACGAATGAACGAACGCCTGCCTGCCTGCTCACATGTATACATGCATAAAGGCTGACACACTCACCCAGGGAGACCAGGTGACTGATGTTCTCCAGCATCACATCTCTGTACAGCTTTCTCTGGGGCGTGTCCAGCAGAGCCCACTCGTCCTGGGTGAAGTCTACAGCTACATCCTCAAATGTCACTGATTCCTAAAACATCATGGACAGTCCGCTTTAGACAGACCAATCCCGCCTCTGTGCAGAGGAGGGGGGAGATGACAACACTGGGGAGGGGGAGGAGCTGGGTGTGTGGGGGATGGGCCCGAGTCTGGGTTCTCAGGGCCCAGCTGCCCCCCCTCGGATGCGGTCTGCACAAACACGCTTCATTGACAAGGACTGCCCGTGAGCACGGTGTAACAGCCCGGGACCATCCAAAACTGGTCGGCATGACTTCCAGACACGGTTATAAACACTGCCCCTAAAGATTCCTAACTAGAACTCTCTTCTTGATTAATGTCAGGTAACGTTAGACTTATCGTTACGGCGAACAATCACCATGATGTGCCAGGTTTAAACCATGACGGTGGTTACATCATTCCCTAGGTCAGCGGCTCTCAACCTGTGGGTCGTGACCCCTTTGGGGGTTGAGCGACGCTTGCACAGGGGTCATCTAAGACATAACAGTAGCAAAATTATAGTTATGAAGTAGCAACGAAAATAATTTTATGATTGGGGTCACCACAACACGAGGAACTGTGTTAAAGGGTCGCGGCATCAGGAAGGTTGAGAACCGCTGCCCTAGATGAACCTCAGACTCCTCGTGTACAAAAGGGTTTAATCACTTGTTACGAGTGTTGAAAGATCCAATGAACTGATACATGAAGTTCATCCTATCTAAGTAAACTTACACAGCACGGGTCTATTACTGAAGTGTCCACGGTCCTTGGAGGTATCTCCAGGATTCCCCAGAACTGAACAAGTCTATGCAGGACTTGGTACCAGTAGGTGTGTCTGTCTTGTTGCTACAGGACTCGGGTGTTCGCTACAAACAACAGTCAGATGCTCAGCAGCACAAGCCGGGGCTCGGAGAGGCTGTGCTGAAGGACAGTCCCAGCCTGCCCGTCCGTGGGAGGACACTTCTCATTCTCGACTGCAACTGGGACTTCGAACAGCAGTTATCACTGTTTGCTTTGTAGCTTTATCTTGTCTCCAGCTAAAGGATAATAGAAGATTCCTGACTGGTTTCAACCTGTCTAGTTCCTCAGAAACTCCCAGGTCTACTCTGCTCTCCCTGCTCGCGTGCTCAGCAGAAGCCAAGGAATGACGCTCCCTACGCGTGAAGTCCAGCTCCCAGGTATGGAAAGAAGTCATCACTAAAAGGCAACGTGCATGACTGGGGACAAGAACGATGATGAGAACTTTATTAATCTTTTGAAGAACTCTCCAAAAGTGCACATATCTTTTGTCAGAACCTTAAATTCTGAAATGGAAAAATATTAAATGATTGGTTCCTCATACTTTCCGTGGCCCTCACCCTGTCACATTCGCACAGGGCCCGAGTGAGTGACTGGCCTCCCTGATGAAGCCACGGCCTCCCTGCTGGACTGTGATGTTCGGCTCCTCCATCGCCACCCGCCACCCTCACACCACTGTTGCATATCGTGGTTAATGAATGAATTACTTTCTGGGAAGGCCATGGACTGAATTAGAGAAAGAAAGCTACTAATGAAAAAGATGGCTCTTCTGTAGATACACAACCTGCTGGATAAATTAGTACGATGTCAGCAAGAATATCAGTCCCTGGGGCATTCCTGACCCAGCACAGCCTGAGTCCTGGGAGGCTGCACCGGAGCCCCCATCTCTGAACACTCCTGACTGCTCAGGACATGGACGCCAGGAGGAGAAGCCTGCCCCCTGCTGTCGACAGCGGTGTGATTTCAGTAGAGAGGCATTCCCCACTCACCGGTGGCTGCATGGTCAATGACTCAGCTGCTGGGTGACTTTCTCTGGGTTTTCACTCACAGACAGTCCAAGCACGAAGCAGGCAAAGCTGGGGACAGAGAAAGAAGACATGAGACCCCAGACTGGTGCACCATTTCCAGACCTTCCAGCCATGAAGCCCAGTGCCCCCTGGCTGTGACTCCCAGCCTACCCAACAAACACGCAGTCACTCGATGAGAACTGTGCAGAGGACCCTCCTCCCCCAGGGCCAAAAGAATGAAGACCACGACTAGAGTTGGTAATGAAAAGAATAGAAATACAGAAACCTCATGGATAAGAATACAAAAGGTATTGCGCTTTGTATGTTAATTAGGCCAGGCCATCTAGAGTTATCCAATTCCCTCCCTGATTCCAAAGCATAGAGATCCCTGACTCACGCCATATGTATGTTGGTTTCCACCTGCAGGTAAGCACTGTGGAATTTCTCAGGTGTCATTACCATGGCCTTACACACTAGCAAGGGTTCTCCAACCTCCTTGGAGCCCTCCAGACCCTCACTCCCTTCCGGCTCTCAAGTTCCCCAAGCAACTAAGGACCTGTTTTATGACAGACCTCAACACTTTACCAACTCATCCCGTTTGGAGGGCCCAATGGTGTCCTACCCAATCAGGTCCTCAGCCTCTCTGCCAATGGCGTTCATCCCCAATCAAGTCCTCAGCCTCTCTGCCAATGACATCCATCCCTGATCAGGTCCTCAGCCTCTCTGCCCAATGGTGTCCATCCCCGATCAGGTCCTCAGCCTCTCTCCCAATGGCTTCCATCCCCGATCAGGTCCTCAGCCTCTCTGCCCAATGGTGTCCATCCCTGATCAGGTCCTCAGCCTCTCTGCCCAATGGTGTCCATCCCTGATCAGGTCCTCAGCCTCTCTGCCCAATGGTGTCCATCCCCGATCAGGTCCTCAGCCTCTCTGCCTGATGGTGTCCATCCCCAATCAGGTCCTCAGCCTCTCTGCCCAATGGTGCCCATCCCCGATCAGGTCCTCAGCCTCTCTGCCAATGGTGTCCATCCCCAATCAGGTCCTCAGCCTCTCTGCCCAATGGTGTCCATCCCCGATCAGGTCCTCAGCCTCTCTGCCAATGGTGTCCATCCCCAATCAGGTCCTCAGCCTCTCTGCCCAATGGTGTCCATCCCCAATCAAGTCCTCAGCCTCTCTGCCAATGACATCCATCCCTGATCAGGTCCTCAGCCTCTCTGCCCAATGGTGTCCATCCCCGATCAGGTCCTCAGCCTCTCTGCCCAATGGTGTCCATCCCCAATCAGGTCCTCAGCCTCTCTGCACAATGGCGTCCACCCCCAGTCAGGTCCTCAGCCTCTCTACCAATGGCGTCCACCCCCAGTCAGGTCCTCAGCCTCTCTACCAATGGCATCCACCCCCGGTCAGGTCCTCAGCCTCTCTGCCAATGGCGCTCCATACCTAGGTTTTTCCTGAATATCACCTTTGATATTAATAATCAGAAGCCCCACCCTGCTACTAAAACCTCTTCTGCTTACTTTTCCACAAAATCACCCCTCCAACTTGGGTTCTCTGCCACATGGGGAGTCCAGGGACTGACTTTGCCTCCCAGACATTAGGCTGCAGCCCTCATTTCTCCTGTCCAGCACTTACTCATCTCATCAGACATTTAGGAGGTAGCGCTTTCTCCCACGTCCCTTGGACTATGAACCACTTTCCCATCAAGATCCTGACTCCGTGTTCTAGCCTTTTCCGGGAATGATCTCAAACAGACGACTAGGGTTGACCTGTCTAAACACAGTCACTACTCCTAGTGGTTTTCAAACATATCTGGCAACTCTACTATGTTTTGTGAAGTAAATCATTCTTCCGTGCTCCACAAATATTTCAAAATCTTCTCCTTGCCTTTTGGACCTATACATTCTCATCGTTGGTACTGATCTAATCTAAAAAGCCACGTCAAACCCAAAGCCACCTAGATTTTTTTTCGATGTTTTCTTCTAGTAGTTTTATAATTGTGTGTTTTACATTTAGGTCTATTATATTTTCAGTTAATTTTTGAAGAGGATACAAGGTTTGTAGCCAGATTCATTGTTTTGTACATGGACTTCCAGTTGTTATGCTCCCCTTTTTGAAGACTCTTTTCTCCATTGTATTGTTTGGACTATATTTGTGTGGGCTTGTTTCTGGGCTCTCTATTGTGTGTCAATGATCTATTTGTCTATTATTTTACCAACAGATTATGTCCTTAATTATTCTCCTTTTAAAAGTCTCAAAAGCCCCTTCATCTCTTCCCCAAAGCCTCGCTGTTTATGGGTTTTGGTTATGGGAAACGCTGTGGAGAAGCCAAAGCAAGGGGTCCATCCTGCTCTTTATTTCTAAGAGGCTCGTGATCTACTGACAGCTTTCAGGCTGTGAGTACCAGGCTGACTCCATAAAAGTAGAAATGTTTGCGTTTAAAATATATATTCAAAGGACGTATTTTTCAAGCATATAGAATCTGTACATATTACCTCCAAGAAACAGAAAAACAGTTCACCACAGTTTTATTTTAGTCGGAATTAGCTAATGATTAAAGACTGAAAAACCCTACATTTCAAAATATTAGGGCTTCCCAGAATAAATGATTTAACTTCACTATTGATTTTCCTATAAATAGGATGTGCTTTAACTATTTTTGAAAATATTAACACATGAAAGGCTAGGACATAATCTTAAGAAGTATGGTAATATAGAGAAATAAAAGAACAAATTGTTTTTGAAGAAAAATCATGTAATATATATTCATTTTAAATATAAGTATTTGATTTTTAAAAAACTGTCATCACCATCATCATCATCATCATCATCACCATCAGAGAGTACTAGTGCCCGCCCCAAGGCCAGAAGAATGTTGAACCAATTTCTCCTAGACCTGGATGGCCCAGAGGTCAAGGGCCCAGGCTACAAACTCAGCCTGCCAGGGCCCCAGCCAGGCTTCCCCTACTTGCTGGTGATGTACAAGTGGAGAGATGGCCTATACACCTTCACAGGTTAGTGAGTGCAAAGGGCTCACACTTGGAACACTATGGGTCACTGCTGTAGTGACTTCTATCTTCTTACCAACATCCTTAATTAAAGTCAGAATGACTTCAGAACCATTTATGCCTCAGACCCAGGTAGCCTCTCACACTCAACCACTGGAACCCTGATCCCATGTATGTCCAGAAGAGATGCCTTATCACAGGGTCCTCTCCTGAAATAGTCACACAGTCTGATCATCAAGGAACTAAAATTAACTGCTTTTAACTTAAACCAGGAAGTGGAATGATTGATGTTCAAGGCCTGGATAATATCAGAGCTCCACTGATCCATCATATACGCCCATTCCAGGAGCCCAGGATGGCTTCTGGGTGAGAAGCACCATGCCAAGTACACCAAGAAGTCCCTAAAGATGTTTCGAAACAGGGCCCATACGTACCCTGTAAGGTGTCAGGTACACATCTCCATAATTCAGAATGTTCAATGAGCATCTTCCAAAGCTGAAAAGCTCTGCAGAAGAAGGAAACTGACATTCATCTCCAAAACCGAGGGGAGCCCAACATTGCACCTATGACCCCATGCTGTCCTCCTCCATGTCACAAGGCCAGAAAGTGGTTGCAGCCTGCTCCAATTGGGCCCTGTACTCCCTCTTAGGGCGCTTGGACTGGCCCTGTACTCCACACCCCTCCACCACTGCCTCTAGCCCGAGCTTTGAAGAACCCACTGCTCTCAGAACAGCGAAAGCATGTGCTCCCTGGATGTTGGTCCGTACCTGGAAATGCGGATCTTCTCTGTAACGCACAGGAAGGAGAGTGTCTTCAGCATCACAGAAACAGGCAGTGTCGGGGTGGTTGCCAGGCTCTGCTCTCTGCCCACTGTATGCATGTACAGTGATAAAGAACTTGAAGCTTTCCTTCTCGGCGAGTGAAGGGGCTGAGGCACTGGAGAGTGGTTTAAATGTCTGAGGGATGACGGCTGGGTTCTGGGCAGTTTCCTCTTGTCTTCCTCTGAGTCACTCAACAGGGAGGACAGAGCTTTCCGTCAGCTCTGAAAGGGAAGCCCCAGGTCAATGCAAGGATCTGATACCTGGGAAAAGTAGCCACTCTCCAGGAAAGCGCACAAGGCCCAAGATACTCCATCAGCATGGGTTACCGACTTGAGTTACCCAGAGAACAGGGAGAATCCAAGAAGAGGGGAGGAAGAGCTAGGAAAACCAACAAGGCACTGGCCAAGGGATTATGTTGGGCTTCGATTTCAAGACAAATTTAGATTGAAATGTAAAATAATCTTTTTCACCTCCGGAATGTCTCTTCTAATGAAATGCAGGGATGCCCAGGGAAGCCCTGCGCACACAGAACAGGAGAGCCCTGCGTGTGGGAAGAACGCACCTCGGAACCACTGTGCTTGGCCTGTGCTTCCAAGTGGCAGGCATCGAAGGTCATGAGCCGATGAGAACTGCACACGGAGCAGCCTCTCAGGAGCTGAACTTGCTTCGATTGTGGAAAACCCCAGCCAGGTCCCACCAACGTTCCAAATGCCCTGTGCTCAACTGTCACTGTGTTGAGCCAGGAAGAGTTCCTGCCACAGCACAGCCCTGACACCTGTTCCCTCCAACCTGTCACCATGAATTCATGCAACTGAAGGAGAAGTCAACGCAACTAAAATCGCTTGAAAAACAACACGAATGCAGTAACTATTAAAAAGTCTAAAGTGTAGCCCTGGCCGGTTTGGCTCAGCGGTTAGAGCATCCACCTGCGGTCCACAGAGACCCGGGTTCGGTTCCCGCTAAGGGCATGTACCTCGGTTGCAGTTTGTCCCCGGCCCTGGTTGGTCGTGCGGGTGGCAGCCACTCAATGTGTCCCTTTCACATCGATGTTTCTCTCTCTCTCTCTCTTCCTCTCTCTCCCTCCCACTCTATCTGTACAAAAAGTGGAAAAATGTCCTCGGGTGAGGAAAAAAAAAAAAAAAGTCTAAAGTATAAAAGAAGTAGGAGTGAAAAAGTAATTGAATATTAATATGCAAGGAATCCTTTGCCTTGGAGCAGATCATTTAAAAATTATCCAACAACTTCAGTAATGGATGGCTCACAAAGTATTACAAACCTTAATTAATGGAACTCCAAAGCAGAATTACAGGAATGGAAGTCACATATTTACAAGACAAGAAAAGGAAAAATGATCTGGCAGAGCACAAACGCTTCCAGAAGTAAAGTAAAACCGTTTAAGAGAAGAGACCACGTTGGGAAATGAAAGGAAGGGAAACAGACAGGAACCGCTCATGCATGGGGATGGCAGGCTTTAAAATAACAGAAAAGGAAAAAACTAAGTAAAACCACTGAAAGTATTAGAAAGAAATTGAGATCTGTGAAAGACAAGCCCACAATTATCCTGGTAAAGGTAAGAAAATGATATGACAAAAATAATTTTTTATTTTACTCCAACAAAGAAGACCAGAACATAGATAAGTGAAGAAAGAAAAAAAACAAAAAACAAAAACCACAACTTGAGGAAATTCACAGGAGGGAATTTACATGGAGTAGTAGAAAATACATTATTTATAAGCCAAAAAAGTGGAGTAAAAAAATAAGATGTAGATCAATATGCTCAATGGAACTTTCTTTTTCTTCTTCTTCTTCTTTTTTTTTTTTTGGTACGTGCACCTAGCGGGAACCGAACCTGGGACTTTCTGGTCCGCAGGCCAACGCTCCAACTGCTGAGCCAAACCAGCCAGGGTTCCATGGAACTTTCTAATGAAGAAAATGTTCTACATCTACATAGTACCATTCAGTAGCTCCCAGAGAGATGTGGTTACAAAACACCTGAAATTTGGCTGAGGACATGAATTGTAGTCATTTAATTTGAATTCATCTAAATGTAACAGCCACATGTGACCAGTGGTTATCATATTAGACGGCACAGATCTAGACCCTAAAATAATGAAATAGAGTCAAACAAAAATGGAAAAGGGACACAAAGAGTCCAAAATAGGACATGAGATTGGAGAAGTAAATGTTGACACAATGAAATTTAAAGATGATAATATGTTGCTTTGATATGAGAAACAGATAGAGCAGGGAACCAGACACACTGGGGCTCTATGAACATGAAGTTCAAACTCCCTGCAGGAAAGACGGACTTAAGTATAAAATGGAAGATGAATAAATATGAAAATTCGCAATACACATTTTGATGTGACAAAAATAAACTAGTTTACTAGTATGGAGGAATGTCACATAGAAACAATGGCCACATAGTACTTTCAAGAACGTGTTAAGAATGTATTAGCTTGGCCTTCACCTTCAGGGAACATGTTTCATGGAGCAGACCTAGGACTTTGAGGTAAACCACCTCGAGGCCTGCTCTGAGCATCTGGTCCTTCACTTGGAGGTCTAGATTCTATTTTCCCATCTAGTTAGGTTTTTTATATTATCGCCCTCACATAAAGACCATTATCATTATTGTTGTCCATCACCATGATTATAAATATTATAATAATTATGATTTATCACTGTTGTTGCTGTTAAAAACACTGAATCAATGTTCGCTATCAACACAGGGTGTCTGGTTTACAGAAGGGAACTAAAAAGGATTCCCCCAAATACATACAAGTACACAAATACTTCCAGGTCGCTCCTGGTGCCCTTCCCAGAGATCAATGTCCACAAAGCTTCCAAGTTTCCTTCCAGACTCCTGCAGTGACCATTTTGACAGGGGAGACTGGGCAAGAGCATCTTGGCCTGCCTGAGGCTCTGGAAAATACCATGTCACGTCAGGGACAAACAACCACTCATGCCTGCATACCGGTCCCAGGGAGGGTATCCATGGCCCGCCAGGCTACGGAAAATTTTCCTAAGACCCCTCAGGGCTCAGGAATAGATGGAATAAGCATGGAAGGCTAGAGAGGAGGTCCCTGCCCTCTGGAGCCTTTGCAGGATTTTCTCAGTGTACCCCAGAACCAGGGAACTGCTCGTGCCACCCTACAGACCTTCGGAGCAGGGCAAGGAGGGACCAACCCAGGCTCCCACCAGCAGGCCAGGCTCAGAGGCAAGATGCCAGAAGTACATACCTGAAGGCGGCAGAGTGGAACACAGGCAGAAAGTGGAACAAGTCAGGGTCTGGAAAGGCTGTAGCCTCAATGTTCAGAACAGGTGGGACTTTACAGGGCTGGTGGGCAGGGCATGTCCTTGAGTCTGGCCACCTTCCTGGAAGCCAGATTCCCTGCAAGACACACACAGAAACATTGAAATGAACCAATATAAGAGCTGTCTCTGAATGCAGTTTGTTTTCCAGATATATTTTTATATCCTGTCATTTTTTACTCATTTCAGCATTTTGGAACAATTAACACATCTAAATGAAATCCATTTAATATTTTTAAAAGAAAATGATGACATGAGTATGGATTACACAGGAATTCAAATGATTGCTTATTCTAAAATATCCTTTTTGCAAATCATATAGCACTTAAACTACATCCAGGCAAGAGGGGTTTTTACACTAAATTTGATGTTTTCATGTATCACTCGGCCTTTTGACAGAAAACAGTTCAATGAGAGTTTCTGCTGGCCCTAGATACTTTTGCTTCTATTGGATGCTACTAAAGAGGATATTCATGTTGTCTAATAAAGTTTCTATGACTCATCAAATATTATGAACTTATCAAAACTCTTTGCCACAACTGTTGATCTTTCATAATATCTCAGGTAAGACATCAAGCATCTCATAGATACCCTCGTTTAAACAACAGCTCTATAAAATTGATAGTTTCATTCCATTCTAAAAATATTGCAAGAAGTTTAGTAAGGCCAAGTATGTACCAAATTTTCTCCTGCTCCTAAGCTTTTCTGTCTCCCTCCCACTCCCTGATCCTCATTCTTATTCCTTCTCCAAGCTCTCTTCACGGAGGCAGCACCCCTCCTCCCTCCTCACTGGGGAGATACTTTTTATGTTTGCTCAGTTTTAAAAGTCTGGGACCTCCCCCAAGCTCCTGTGACTGTAGGGCAGGAAGGCGGTCAGCTGGAGAGGCCAGCAGAGAGGGGCAGCACTGTCCTCATAGGAATGACAGGCCTGGATGGGCAAGTGGCAGGGTCTGCCCTTCCCACTCCCACCCTTCAAAATGACAGGTCATATTTCATACATCTGAGCAGGAGGGTTCACTTCTTGTGCATGGCTTTAATCACAATGATCTCAAGTATTTAACTCCTCTTTCCCAGAACATCACGTAAACTATCACCAATTAGGACTGCAAGCAGACCTCATTAGCATCCCTGGAAAACATGGAAATAGCTCCGAGCCATGTGTGCACCTTGAGCAGATGGCCTTTCTTCCCACAAAATCCCAGGCCAGCCCAGCTCATCCTTGATCGTTTTCAGAGACACACAAAGAGAACATGCATCTAGTTGGAAACTTCAGTCCACTGCTCGCTGAGTGGAAAGATCACACTCGCGGGAGAAAAATGCTGAACGAATCGGTTCAACTAGGTTTTGACTGTTAATATTAAAAAAAAAAAACCACTAACCTCCTTACCAAGAACACACTGAAATAGTGTAACATTATCTACTAAGGACTAGTGTCTTCGATACAAAGTAACGGCTGGAAAACCAACCAGAACCTCGTAATCTGAACCGGACACAGTGCACTTAAAAGGGGCGACGACCTGGAGGTGAAGGACAGAGCGCGAACGCAGGGCTCGGTCCTGCCCGCACTGCGACCCCGGGCCGCACCGGCTCGGCGGCCGCTGCCAGCCCCCTGCGGCCCCTCCCTGGCCCTTCCATCTCCGCACCACACTGCCCTGCGCGCCGGCCTCCCCCGTCCTCTGCTTCCTCACTGTCCCTCGGGGCGTCCCTCGCCGCCCACCCACGGCGCGTTCACGGCAAAGGGGCGCGCACGCGCCGGGCGGGAACAGCACTTTCTGGCGGGACAGGGGCGTGAGCGCAGCCTGACAGGTCGGCCAGTGGGCGGGGCTTGTGGGCGGAGGAACCGGAAGTGCCCCGGCCGGCGCCAGGATGGGGCGGGGCCTCGCCGGGGGGAGGCTGCGGGGCGGCCCGCCCGGCGCGGGGAGCGGAGGGGAGACGGTGAAGAGACCCGCGGCGGAGGCGTCGGGGCGGGGTCCGGCCGCGGGGCGACTGTACCTGAGAGTGACGCAGACGCGGCTGCACAGCGTCCCCGGGACGCCGGACTGCAGTGTGGAGGACGCGGCGCTGGGGGCAGCCACGTGCGAGTCAACTGGAAATACGATCTCGCTCCAGGAAACGGGGTCCTCGAGCTGGGAAGTCTGCTTCCGGGTCGGCAGGAAGCTGCGAGCCCGAAGGGGCGGGGCCTGCCCGGCTGAGCCGTGTGGGCAGCGCCTGGAGGACGGGCTCGTGGTGGGCGGGGCGACGTGGGCGGGGCTTGCGTCGCCCCGCCCCCGGCCTGCACTGTTACTGGCAGAAGCGGAGCGCTCCCGTTTCCTTGGAATGTGCGGGGTCACGTGGGCTCGCGGCGCCCACCGGGCCACAGGTTCGGGGACTTGGCTTTATTGCAGGAACTTGGAGTTGTGGCGGCGCTTATGCCGAGGGCGGAGGTGTCAACGACTTGCAAACAGTGGCGATCAAAACCCTTTTGTGAGCGCGGGCCCTCGGGTGGGTCGCTGTGCGTGGGTTCGGAACACCTGCGGCGCCACCCCTCTTAACTTGCTTTTTCCTTTTCCGATGGAACTGGGATGTGGACACCGACCTCGCCTGCAGGACAACCGCGGAAGTTGGTTTGCGGGGCCCGGGTTGACCATGATGGCTTTGAAAGAACAAAATCACTCCCTGCGTGTCTGTACATGTGTGCACATGTGCGTGTGCACGTGTGTGCACATGTGCGTATGCATGACTGCCTTTGTCTTTTACATTTAATTTGTTATATTTCACCAGTCTTGAGAGTTATACATACAAATACCTCTGAGGCAAATGTAGATGACATCCTACTACTTGCCCAACTCATTATTTTCTGAATATATTGTAATTTCACATTTTTCCTTATCTTTACTCCCAGTTATCTGAGTGCTTTTCATTTGAAAGATGAGATATATTAATCTATGTTTTTGCTTTCTTTTTCTGAATGTTGTGTGGATAAGGAGGCTTGTGAAAAGTGCGCTCCTTAGGAGATAGGTAGATTTTGCCTTCAACTAATGAAAGATCGTTGTTGTTGTTTTTTTATTTTTAGACACGTATGATTGGAATATCTACTTTCTCACACGAACATTTAAAAGCAGTATAAAACTGGGTGTTCACATTTCAGTTGCCTCATTTAAACCCTTAATAAATTTTAATATGAAATATGAGTTAAAACTTCCTTTTGTAAATTCTGAATTTCATGCTAGAGGAAATTTGGCAAGACTCCATCCCAACTCTTCATGCTGCAGACGCTTCTTAAAGAGCATTTCCAAAGAAGAATCCTGTTTTTCTCATGTCTAACACAAGTTTCTCCAGCTTTTAAGATTTTTAAAAAAATATTTGGACTCAGTTGGATTTAAAGTCTGGAAGGTAACATTAGACAATAAAAACTCTGGGGTTCGCCCTGGCCGGTTTGGCTCAGCGGTTGGAGCGTGGGCCTGCGGTCCGGAGAGACCCGGGTTCGGTTCCCGCTAAGGGCACGTACCTCGGTTGCAGTTTGTCCCCGGCTCTGGTTGGTCGTGCGGGTGGCAGCCACTCGATGTGTCCCTTCACATCGATGTTTCTCTCTCTCTCTCTCTTCCTCTCTCTCCCTCCTGCTCTAGCTGAATAAAAAACAAAACAAAACAAAAACTCGGGGGTTCATGCCACTGCTTCACCAGGTCTCCAGGGCTGAGATCATTTAACCTGACCTCATCTCAGTTCTGTGGGGAACTGGACACAGATTAAGAAGTCAAGACTATAAAGAATTTGAGGTCAAGAAATACAGATATCTGAAGCCCTCCACCATTTAGTTTTTCTTCATCCACCTCTTTCTTTACATAAAAGATGAGCCCAGCCAGTGTGGCTCAGTGGATCAAGCATGGTCCCATGGACTGAGGTCCAGTTTGATTCCCGCTCAGGGCACATGCCCAAGTTGCAGGCTTGATCCCCAGTAGGGGGCCTGCAGGAGGCAGCCGATTGATTGATGTTTATATCTCTCCTTTTCTGTCTTCAAAAATCAATCAAAACATATTTTTTAAAAAGTGAGCCCTGGCTGGGTAGTTCAGTTGATTGGAGCATCATCCCATACACCAAAAGGTTGCAGGTTTAATTCCCGGTCAGGTCAAATACCTAGGTTGTAGGTTCGATGCCTGGTTAGGGAGTGTACAGGAGGCAACTGATTGATGTTTCTTGTTCACATCAAAGTCTCTTTCTCCTTTCCTCACTGAAAAAAAAATAAAAAAAAATATTCTCTCTTTGGGTGAGAATTGAAAAAACAAGAAAGTCAAGTGACAGTTCTGACTAAAACATCCAACTCCAACCCATCTTCATCACCTCTTCTGTGTTCTGGTTTAAACTGTGAGCTTTAGGAGGCTATAAGTCAACTACATTGATTCCTCTCGGGTGCACATGGGATTCGTGTTGTTTGCAAGTTCCCTAATTAGAGAATTAGAATTTTCTAGCAAGTGTTTAACAGTCCCAATGCTCAGAACTCACACAAGAATTGACTAAACGTATACCTCTGAGAGAAGGATCCAGACATCAGTAGTTTTTATTTTATTTATTTTTAATCCTCATCCGAGGACACTTTTCTATTTATCTTCAGATAGAGTGGGAGGGAGGGAGAGACTGGTTGCCTCCCACACCACCCCGACTAGGGCCGGGGACTAACTGCAACCAAGATACATGCCCTTGACCAGAGTCAAACCTGCAACTCATTGGTCCACGGGCCGACGCTCTAACCACAGTGAAATCAGCCAGGGCTTTTTTTTTTTTCAGACATCAGTTCTTAAATCTCAGGTGAGTCCACTGTGACCCACTCTGTGTGCAGGTCACTTGCGGACATTGTTGACATGTACGTGATGACACAGCAGAGCTGGGTGGTGCCTGAGAGTCTGTATATTTAATAAGCTGCAGGTCCAAACAAACTTCTCTTTATTCTCTGGATGAATAAAAGTAATTTTAAAAAGATTAGCAATGTTTAGAAATCAAAGAATCTATAGAATGTCATATTTGGGAGAAGTTTATTAACATTAAAATTTTTTTTAAGCATTTACAATGACCGATAACCAAAATATACGAGGCCAAGAGAATATCCCCTATAATTGTTTCTATTAAAATACTTCCATGATACCAAAACTCATCTGAGCTCAAGGTGCTGTTTGGAAGACGCAGACGCCAAGGCGGGTTTCCCCAAATCCAGTCATTTACACACGTGCACATGAGTTTCACTGCTGCCAATGTACATCATATTGTAGTAGCTCTGTGTGTGGCCTCGGTTTCTTCCAAAATTAATTAAACGTGTAGATGCCAGTTTGGTAAGTTCTATTTTAATGCAACTTAACATGACGTGGATAAAATGGACTCTGTGCACACGTCTGGCGGCACCATCTGGAGTCCCGCCGTCCCGTACACCGCAGCTGAGGATGTGTCCATCACCAGACGCTCCCCACACCTTTCCCGTCCAGGACGCCCGAGAGTCGATTCTGAGTCTCCCTGGTCGCTCCCGGTCACTATCCTCAGGAGACAAGGGACCAGGAGGTCCTCTAAGAGGACAATCCCTGGACACGGACAGTGTCCCTCAGAACCCTTGAAGTCATGAGGACTTGAACTAGGAGAGGGGCTTCTCGGAAAGCCGGAATGAGGGAGCTGATTTGGACCTGGAGCTCCACCATCCATCGTCTGATCTCAGGAAGACCAGGGAGATGCTGGCCTGGGACATGGCTGGATGGTGGGAGACGGGACACAGTGCAGGCCTGCACGGTCCGCAGGTGAGGTCACCTGTGGGGAGACTGGAGGTGAGAGCTTGGCATCTGGGAAGGTGTCTCATCATTTGAGGTAGTCTTGGGATGAAATCCATTTCTACTGAAGGGAGGCTCAAGCATGTGGAGAGCCCAGCAGGTGGTCCCGGGAGTCTGAAGGAAGCTGAGACCCAGGCTATCAGGAGTGTTGAAAGTCTGCGTGGGGATCTGGGCAGCTCTCCTGCCTGGTGCCTGAGTTTGCAGTCTTGGACCAAACTGTGTGGCAGGGTATGGGCTGGGGTGTAAATTCACATCAGGGTACGTGGCTTGTGCCTGGGGACAGAGGACGTGGTTAAGGTCAAGTGCAGGGTGGCAGCTTGGAGAACATGGGAGCCTGTTTTGTTTACAATGAGGGTAGGGTCCTGGTCAAAGTACTTGGATGCTGGCTGGTGGGATTCAATGTCACCCCCTGCCTGTACTTTCTGTCTATGAGGAGAGAGGCCATCCAGGCTAGAATAAGAGGTTGCTGGCACCACAAGGGGACTTGGAAGTGTTGAGAGGCTCAGCCAGACCAAGGGCACCCTCCCTCTGACTTCCTGACATCACGAGCCATCCCCTGCCTACAGAGGGGTCTCAGAAAACCACGACGCCATTCATAACTTGTCTGTGCCTGCAGGAGCTGATCCTGTGTCCCCACGTTGACTTAGACAATTTTGTGG
Organism: Molossus molossus; assembly: GCF_014108415.1. NCBI lineage: Eukaryota > Metazoa > Chordata > Mammalia > Chiroptera > Molossidae > Molossus > Molossus molossus. The sequence goes on from NW_023425403.1 coordinate 4,025,837, forward strand.
TGACTCCGATGGGCTAAGGATACCCTCAGTGGAATTTGCAAGCCAGCAAAGGTGGTTGCTGGGTCCCCCGGGTGCTGCTACGTTGTTCCAGAGGCTCTGGAAGGGCAAGGACAGCCAGACCGTCAGGGACAAACATGGGAGCAGCTGGGCATACGTGTCCGTCGTCGTTTCCTGGACCCAAACTGCCTGTGTAAACAGAAGCTCTATCACTGTTGTTTGCACACCGCAACAATGATCCAAGCCAACAATGATAACAGTAAAGATGAATGATGAATAACAGCCAGGACTATCGTGATGATGCACAACATAATCCTAAATACTACTAATTTAAAACATTATACTGATATGAAACTGAGGAGCCAAGATTAGGGTACACATTTCCCTAGGTGAGCAGCAGGCACCGACAGGGGTTAGTTTGAAATGTGTCCCATGATTACAAATGTGAGCGGCGGGAGGGAAAGATGAACAGTTCTCAGGAGGGTGTGCCAAGCACGGGGACCTGGGCATGAGGCCTGGTGGAGAGGAACCCTGGACAGAGGTCTGAGGACCCTGGTCCTGCCTGCCACAGGACACTCAGCAGGGTTCAGGAACTGGCCCAGAGGGGAGGCAGGAACTCCAGAGCCCATCTGTCCCACACAGCAGCGCTGCCTGAAGGGGACGCTGAGCCCCCGTCCCTCAGCCCCACCACCTGACTGCCCTCTGCCACGGGGGACCTGCCCAGGCCCTTCAGGTCAGGTGTGCAGTTCCTGGTCTCTGCCCGTCTGTGGGAAGGCGTGGTCCTGCGTGCTCCCTGGCCAGCAGGGGCCACTTGGGCCAGCAGACAGAGAGTTCTGCTGCCCAGGTGGTGGGTGTCCATCACTGTGGCTTTTAGCGCAGCTAAATGGAGCCTGTTCCCTGGAGGGGGCTTAACATTCCCAGAACTTCAGCAACAAAAGACACGTCATTTTTCAGTTATGGCAGCTCCCAGAGTATAACACTGAGGAGAAAAGTTTGAGGATGGAGGGCCTGGGACACCCTCTCCTGTCCTTCCACGTAGGAACCAGTGGTCTGGCCCCCCGAAGGGATTTGAAAAAGTTCCCCGAGTCTCAGGAGGGTCCTAGATGCTACTCGCTGCAGTCCACGCGGCCCCAGGCGTGGGCTCTGGGCCGAGTTAACTTAGAAATTCTGTTTTGTGATGGTTCTGGCAGGGCAGCGATGCCCTTGCTTTGGCCTCCGGCCGGGACACGTGGTTGCTGGGCCCTCGAGGGCACTTCTTCTTGTTTGCAGAGGCTGATCCTGAACAGAGACGCTCTCCCCAAACCTGCTGCCGGCCTGAGCATCCCTGCCCCCAGCCGGGACTTGATCACTTCAGGAAACTCATCCCTTTCAGGAGTTTTGTCAAAGAAAACGTATTTCTAGCTCAACTCAGGGGCCCAGAAAGCGCTCCTGTCTTCCTGGAAAGACTGAAGAATTGTCTGTGCTCAGGCCCCTGGGGGCTGATATTTTCTGAGGTAGGTGCATAGCGAGGGAGCGCACCAAGCCTCTGGAGGGCGCACGCGTTTCCATGGCGCCTCTGGAGGGCGCACGCGTTTCCATGGCGCCTCTGGAGGGCGCACGCGTTTCCATGGCGCCGCGAAGCGCTGGTGCCTCTGGAAGGCGCGGGGTGGGGACCTGGCGGCGGCTCCGCTCAGTGCGGAGGGTCTTCCTCGAGATGGCGCACTCCCGTGGATGTTAAAGGGCTTTCCCTCGCCGCGTGGACCTGTCCATGGTCCACCATCCATTGCTGGAGTATCTTCATGGAATGTGAGCTGGCTCCCCCCAGAGGGACGGTTCCGGTAACGCAGGGCTGAGCTGGACCATCCTGACGCCGAGCCTCGGAACTGACACTCATCATGTGGGCACTGCCCTTCGGTTACACCTGCCCCCCTTCATGTGCAAGGGGCACACAGGGTCTGGACACCAGGGTGGAGATCAGGCAGACCCGTGTGGGGGCTGCCCCCCGGGGCACCCACTCACTGTCTGGATCTTGATACGTGTGGTTACTGTAGCCTTTGGGACTCAGGTTAAACATGTTGGATTGTTCGCACGCGCCCACTCTCTTCATCCATCACTTATGCCCCCAGGATTTGGACCACAAACGTTTCCCCTCCCTCCTCTCTGTGCAGCTTGGAGCCTCCCTGAGTCTCTGTTGCTGCAATAGCCCTCTTCCAAATAGCTTGCTCTTCCGGTTTACTTAGCCATCCAGGCCAGCCCCGAGTATCCCCGGTACAACTAGAATCCTATTGTGCGTGGATTAAGGTGTGTGCTTCACACACACACACACACGTTGTTATCACTCATAAACACCCAACATGACATTCATTCTAAGTCGCAGAACTTTCAATCGTCTGATATGAGAACTAGGAAGCAGCCTAGAGGTGACCTAAGTCGGTATTTCCCACCGAGAGCCCCAGAATGAGGTTCAGAAGGGCTACTGGGACGTGTTGATGACACAGAGCTCCGGGTCCCCTCCACCTCGCCACACTGTGTCCTGGGGCGGATCCACGTGTCCGCATTTCCAAGCCACGTTCCCAGGTGGTTTCATGCACAATAGCGCCGGAGAGTCCCCTGCTCTAGTTCGACAGGTGCGGCTGCGATTCCGGAGGACCGTTGTCCCGCCCGTGTCCAGAGCCCCGTGTGGCATCAGGTCCAGAGAATTGGAACCTGAGGCCAGACCTGCTGCCTCAAGTTCCGCAGCATCTCGCTGCCCTGAGCGTCCACACCTGCCGAGGAGGGTCCCCGAGGGTGCAGCCCAGGACCCCGTGTTCCCTTCAGCTCAGGGAGCAAAGCACGGTTCCAGCAAGTGAGGGGCTCACACATCCGGGGAGGGAGAGCAAGTTCAGCAAACGACCACACGGTGCGGTGGGCACTAGGCCGTGAGCAGAGCACAGGCTGTTCAGACCAGGGGCGGGGGCGGGGTTAATTATTAGCAGGACTTGTCAAGGTTGGGAAGTGCTCACCCACAAATGTCTGAACTGACTGCCCCGGCGGGTTTCCCAGCCTAGTCCGACGCACTGTAGCTCCACACAGAGAGCGCTTTGTTCGCAGCCTTTAATCTGCTGCCAAAGTGTTTGTAGACGATGTCCCCATTTCACAAGGATTTCTGGTCAACATCACGCGCCCACGTTGTCCTAATGACCTGAGTGTCCAGCAGAACAAGGATTGCGGGGTCCTTCTGAAGGCCACCGCGTATCTCTAGACTGCTCTGCCCCCGGACATCCCTAATGAGGTACAGAAGGCACTGACCGCAGACAGGCGTCCGCTGGTGCCAGGGCCACAGACGGAAGTCTCCTCTGCCTCCTGGAAACGCAGCCAAGCTCTCTCCTCCCTGCAGCCATGAGGATCGCTGTCACCCTCTTTACCATTCTCTTCTCTATGAGCCAAGTCCCGCCAGGTAACACAACTCTGCGGAGGCTGTGGTAAGAGCAGAGTGCCTGGACCTCCCGGGGTCCAGAAGCCCCCCACTTGGGCCCGAGGAGGGGTCTCCTAGCAAACCGGAAGCCCGGTGGCTGAGAGCTGAGGGCAGGAGGACCTGCAGCCAGGTCTCGGCAGGTCTCCGTGGGCCTCTCGCTTATATGAGGCGGTCAGGCTGTTTCAAGGGCTTGCAACTCCACGTCTCCATCTCTAAAATAAATTTAATTAGGCGAGTTTGCTAGCAGTTTCTAGATCTAGATAATAACAAAAACAACAACGAGAAAGGTGCATTCGTCTACGAGACCTTGACCTTCAGAACTCCTCCATCTACTTTCAGCTAAAGGCTTGCACAGGCTGAGTCCTCCCAAGATGCTGGTGTGACAGCAATGCCAGTCAAAGCCGTAGGACCCCAGGCAGAAGGGATCCGTGAGGGGGTCTCTGTGAGTCTTAGAATTCTCCCACTCACTGTCCCTCCATCGTGTTGGTCCCTCGGGCTCAGATCTGCCCCATGATGCTCCATCTCAACTCCAGGTGTTTCCTCTTCCTTCTCAGCATCTGCTCCTCTAACATCCTCCTTCTCAGCATCTGCTCCTCTAACATCCTCCTTCTCAGCATCTGCTCCTCTAACATCCTCCTCCTCAGCATCTGCTCCTCTAACATCCTCCTTCTCTGCATCTGCTCCTCTAACATCCTCCTTCTCAGCATCTGCTCCTCTAACATCCTCCTTCTCAGCATCTGCTCCTCTAACATCCTCCTTCTCAGCATCTGCTCCTCTAACATCCTCCTTCTCAGCATCTGCTCCTCTAACATCCTCCTCCTCAGCATCTGCTCCTCTAACATCCTCCTCCTCAGCATCTGCTCCTCTAACATCCTCCTCCTCAGCATCTGCTCCTCTAACATCCTCCTCCTCAGCATCTGCTCCTCTAACATCCTCCTTCTCAGCATCTGCTCCTCTAACATCCTCCTCCTCAGCATCTGCTCCTCTAACATCCTCCTTCTCTGCATCTGCTCCTCTAACATCCTCCTTCTCAGCATCTGCTCCTCTAACAATCCTCCTTCTCAGCATCTGCTCCTCTAACATCCTCCTATCTCAGCAGCATCGGCTCCTCTAACATCCTCCTTCCTCTAGCATCTGCTCCTCTAACATCCTCCTTCTCATGCATCTGCTCCTCTAACATCCTCCTTCTCAGCATCTGCTCCTCTAACCTTCCTAACTCCTCCTTCTCACATCTGCTCCTCTAACATCCTCCTTCTCAGCATCTGCACATCTAACATCCTCCTTCTCAGCATCTGCTCCTCTAACATCCTCCTCCTCAGCATCTGCTCCTCTAACATCCTCCTTCTCAGCATCTGCACATCTAACATCCTCCTCCTCAGCATCTGCTCCTCTAACATCCTCCTCCTCAGCATCTGCTCCTCTAACATCCTCCTTCTCAGCATCTGCTCCTCTAACATCCTCCTCCTCAGCATCTGCTCCTCTAACATCCTCCTTCTCAGCATCTGCTCCTCTAACATCCTCCTTCTCAGCATCTGCTCCTCTAACATCCTCCTCCTCAGCATCTGCTCCTCTAACATCCTCCTCCTCAGCATCTGCTCCTCTAACATCCTCCTTCTCAGCATCTGCTCCTCTAACATCCTCCTTCTCAGCATCTGCTCCTCTAACATCCTCCTTCTCAGCATCTGCTCCTCTAACATCCTCCTCCTCAGCATCTGCTCCTCTAACATCCTCCTCCTCAGCATCTGCTCCTCTAACATCCTCCTTCTCAGCATCTGCTCCTCTAACATCCTCCTCCTCAGCATCTGCTCCTCTAACATCCTCCTTCTCAGCATCTGCACATCTAACATCCTCCTCCTCAGCATCTGCTCCTCTAACATCCTCCTCCTCAGCATCTGCTCCTCTAACATCCTCCTTCTCAGCATCTGCTCCTCTAACATCCTCCTCCTCAGCATCTGCTCCTCTAACATCCTCCTTCTCAGCATCTGCTCCTCTAAACATCCTCCTTCTCAGCATCTGCTCCTCTAAACATCCTCCTCCTCAGCATCTGCTCCTCTAACATCCTCCTCCTCAGCATCTGCTCCTCTAACATCCTCCTCCTCAGCATCTGCTCCTCTAACATCCTCCTTCTCAGCATCTGCCTCCTCTAACATCCTCCTTCTCAGCATCTGCTCCTCTAACATCCTCATCCTCAGCATCTGCTCCTCTAACATCCTCCTCCTCAGCATCTGCTCCTCTAACATCCTCCTTCTCAGCATCTGCTCCTCTAACATCCTCCTTCTCAGCATCTGCTCCTCTAACATCCTCCTCCTCAGCATCTGCTCCTCTAACATCCTCCTTCTCCTCTAACATCCTCCTCCTCAGCATCTGCTCCTCTAACATCCTCCTTCTCAGCATCTGCTCCTCTAACATCCTCCTTCTCAGCATCTGCTCCTCTAACATCCTCCTTCTCAGCATCTGCTCCTCTAACATCCTCCTTCTCAGCATCTGCTCCTCTAACATCCTCCTTCTCAGCATCTGCTCCTCTAACATCCTCCTTCTCAACATCTGCTCCTCTAACATCCTCCTTCTCAGCATCTGCTCCTCTAACATCCTCCTTCTCAGCATCTGCTCCTCTAACATCCTCCTTCTCAGCATCTGCTCCTCTGAAGCAGACCTTAAGCACAGGATCGAGATGACATTGCGCTGGAGTGTACCCTCCTGCCCACAGCATGTACACATGGATCCCAGGTGTGAGGCATTTCTGTGCATCTCCTCGATCTCACCCAGGAGGTGACCAGAAACCCCAGATGTATAGATCCAAGGATGAATCAGCAGCCTGATGTTCTACATGGAGGGAAATAGCTCCTTGTCTTTTCCCAGAATTCAGGGCCTCGAGGTTTGGGGCGTAGTAACAAAGTCGTCAGCCATGTGTAAATGTGGACAGTCCTTTTAGAGTCGAAGGAATTCCCGTGCTTTCTGTTGTTTGAAAAAGGACACGTCCCAACATTTTCAACAGAAAATATACTGGGGGCATGCCTATTTTTGGTGAGTCCAGACCTGCCTATCCAAATCTGTGTTCCAAAGGACTATTATGGTGGACGGGCGGATAGTAGTTCAGGTCGGGGTGGGGTGGGTAGGTTGGGCGATGCAGCGTGTGCAGCAAATCTCAGCTCTGTGTTAGGAGATCTACCCTGGATGAAGGGGGGTTGCCGTGGAGGGAGACTGGAGGTGGGCAAATGGTTTATCTCTCAGGGATGTGTGAATCCAGCACCTCTCTGCGCCTTTACTAGGAAGGAGCACACAGAGAACAAAAGATATGCTCGCCCTTGACTTCCACGCGGTCACAGTCTGGCCACCTTCATTCTATATGCTTCGGGCTAGAGTCAGCAGCCCCAAAGCAGAGCATCAGCACAAGGTGGAGGAGAGGGCTCCTCAGTGAGAACTATGAGAAATAAAACACGACCAGAAGAAAGGCCAAGCGAAGAGCAACACAATATTTGAGAGCTCTGCTCCCCGAGCCTGGAAGGACCTGAGTGGGGGAGTCAGCTGTGCCAGCTCCATGGCACCCCCGTAGCACTCGGGGTACCTGAGGCTGTCTGTCCAAGCTTGCCACCTGACTCCCCCTTAGCGACAGTCTGCGTGCGCGCACATGCGTGCCCGTGCGTCTCCGCACATGCGCGAAGTGTGACGATTCCCCCACACTCTATAAGGGTTTGGGGACAAATGGCAAAAAAGAAAGCAACAGTACCCTGGATGTGACTTGGATTCTTACACACAAGTCACACGGGTCCTATTTTTACGAAGCTTCTTTGTGATTTCAAAGGAAAGGCCCAGCAGTCAACAGCCACAAAACGGCACCCTTCACCCCAGGCCGTGTGCATCCAAGTGACAACAAATCTGTGCACCGACGTGTCGCGGGGCGGAAGGGAGTTCTGCATCAGCCAGTCAGTCCTCAGCCACTGCTAAGCGCCTGCTACGGGCTGAGACTTGAGCCAGGTTCTGGGAATAAGATGTGGCTTCTGCCCCCAAGCAGGGACGTCCCAGACGGACTTCCAGCATGTCACCGGGCACGTCCGTGCTCCCTCCTCTGACACACTAACCTCACATGACCCTTCTAGTGGCAACGGGCCACTTCTAGGCCAAGGTCGTGGGGCGGCAGATACAGTAGCTGAGCTGGTTATAGAGAGGGAGTGAAAACTCAGATTCCAAGTCACGTCCACAGAGTTGCTCAACAATGTCGGCGACTGGCGATCTAAAAAACAAACAAACGTACCCTTAGCATGATCCCCAATTCACATTGTAGGTAAAAACATGACATTTCCTAGTTGATCTCCATGGGCGTTAACCGGGTGCTTTGGGGACGCGGAGAGAAATTCAGTGTAGTGCACCGGGGTTCAGAGGCATTCGCTGGACGCACGTAGGTGCTCTGGACTGATGGGCAGCCAGCCACGAATCAGCCTCGGGTCCGGGATAGAGAGACCCAGGCGTGCTGGTTCTGATACGTCCCTGACTGCCGTCAAGGAGCCTAAGCAGCTGTCCTGGAAAAGGGGCGCTTTGTTACACGGGGAGACCACGCAGAATGAATCCACTCTGAAACAGCTTCACAGAGTGTGTGGCCCACACCCCGTCCAGTGACCTATTGGGACATAGATCACATTCTAGTCAACGTCTCTAGCGAGTATGTTCGTTCTGCCCTCGGGAAGAACTCCGAAGGCATGCTATGGTTTCTGGAACAGGATTCCCGCCCCCAAGACCAGTGCCAGCAGCAGGGACAGAGTCCCTCTCCCCCCGCCCCGAAAACAGCCTCCGCACAATTTCTAGGAGAGCCATTGTCTTGTAGATCCTTTTCGGTTCCACTCGTGACAGATATGGAGAGGGAGGGAGTGGGAGAGAGAGGAGAGACTTCTCTATAAAGTCCCCTGTGTCTCGGACAATCAGTGTGCAGGGCTCTTTGAAATGGAGACAGACCTGTGCCATCAGCATGAGGAGACACTTGGGAGGAGGCGAGGCGGGGACCAGCTGGCGTGTGTCCGCCCTGGAACTTCCAAAGGGGTGGGCGACCCAGTCTGGCCTGTGGTCACTTAGAGGCACCTGGCATGGCCAGATCTCCAAGAATGCCCCAAGTCCCAATTTTTGTGTGAAAGCCGATTTTTAAGTAGTGGCTGAAGAAGTCAAATCACAACAACAGTCATCCACACAGGATCATTTCTGGACAGACACTCTCTCCCTCCATGTAACTGGATAGGAATTCAGGGAGACTGCTACATAGTTACAACGACCCTCTTCTCTGCGCAGCCGGGGGCAAACTCAAGGAGGTCTGCCAGCGTCCCAATGGCTCCTGCCGGGAGTACTGCATCCAAACGGAAATCCACGCTGGCTGGTGTTTAAATGGCTGGTTCTGCTGCCTGCCCTTGGGGCATCAGCCTCAGGTGGACCCTACGACACCAATGTGGACGGAGGCCAACTGAAGATGGGTCTGCTCGGGTGTTTCCCTCTCTCACTCCCACTCTCTCCTGCTCTGTCTCGTCTTTCACAGCGATCCTTGCGGAGCGCTCAATAAATCCTAAAGCAGGACTCACAAGCGCAAGCCTCCTCCATGCACGCGACATGCACGTGTTCCGCCGCCGTCTGGTCTGAGTCAGCTCCGGGCGGAGCTCTGGGCTGCATGGGACACTTGCCACCCCCACGTGTGTGCGCAGCCCTGGCACCCTCCAGCCTCCGGCGGGGGCACTTCTCCGCTGGGAACACGCGCTGCCCGGTTCGCGCAGCCTGGTGGGGCTCCGTCGCTGCCCACGGGCGCAGGGAAGCCGCAGCCAGACCTCCCACGTCAGCGAGGCATCACCAGAAAGCTCGTCACGGCCAGGGCCACGCCGGAGAAAAGAGGGGTGCACACCCTTGTCAAAGGCAGCGCTCGGGGCCTGTCCATGTGCCCCTGGCCGAGACCCACGGAATGCCTCTGGTTCCCGCCTTTCCCGGGCAGGGCCTGGGTTTTCCCTTCCAGCCGGAGACCATGGCCTCAGCCTCCTCTGCCTGCCCCAAGGAGTCTCCGCGGCCGCGGCGGCCTGGAGCCATGTGGTCGCTGGCAGGTGCAGGGAGGAAGTGTGACAGGCATCGCAGAGGGCTGATCTCCAGCTCCGCCGCCAGGGCTGCGGTCCTGCGGGAGGCTGTCCCCCTCCTCCGTGTCCTGACATTAGTGGGGTGGCTCCCTTCATCACCAGCGACCAGGCCTCCTACACCCCCACACTCTCCTGCCTCCCTCTCCCCCTTTTTGAACCCGAGTGATGCCCTTGGGCCCATCCGGGTAAACCAGGGCCGTCTCTCTATTCTAAGGTGCTACATTAGCAGCTTTAATTCCACCTTCAACCGCATTGCCCTTTGCCACCTCAGGTGACGTGGTCCCCGGTCCCAGGGGAGAACGTGGCCACCTCTGGCTGAGGAGACGTGACATTATTTTACCTGCAACAGCCTCTGAATGTTTCACCGCACGTCACCCTCTGTTCCACCTGGAGATGATTTCAGTTACTTCGTGTAAAGAAACTGTCATCCTCAGAGTCTTCTTTTGGGTGGAAAGTCGCAGAGGCCTCCTGTGGTCACTGGACGAGTATAGAACAAACCAATGTGTGTGTGTGTGCAGAAGTGAGTCCTCTTCTAGCTGAAAGTGCGTGTCCCCCGTCACCGTGGGTTCCACTGCTGCACATCCTCCATGTGCGCGCACACGGTATTTGTCCTTCTGGGTGGGGCTTATTTCGAGTAGTACAATGTCCTCCAGGTTTATCCATGTTGTCGCAAATGAAGGATTGCCTTCTTTTTTTCAAGGCTGAACAACATTCACATATGACATTATATATCATGCATAATGCACTTGTACGTAAGTGCTGAATAGCTCTATGTTTTGAGAAATCTCCCTCCTGTTTTCCATGACGGTTGTATCAGTTTACGTTCCCACCAACGGTGCACACGGCCCCTTTCCTCCGCATCTCCACCACACGTGTCCCCGCCCGTCTTTTCGATGACAGCAGGTGAGAGGTGAGCTCTCTCCGTGGCTTCGATGTGCATTTCCCTGGCGAACAGTGATGCTGAGCACCTTTCCAAATACTGGTCGGCCAGCTTACAGCTTTTTTTTTTTTCCCCAAAAAAATATCTATTCAGGACCTTTACCCAATTTTTGTATCCTTATATATTTATTGCAAAATGCTTACCATAGAAAGGTTCTCTGACACACCATCACTTTCCGTTAGTGTGTGTGTGTGTGTGTGTGTGTGTGTGGTAAGAACACTTACGATCAGCTCTGAACAACTTTCAAGTACACTGTTGTCATCTATAAACACCACACTGGAAAGTGCATCCCTAGAATGTATTCATCGTCTAACTGGAAGTGTGTACCCTCTGACTACCTTGACCTATTCAGCCGCCACCCCCCATACACAGACACACACAGCGGGGACCAATCTACTGGTTATTTCCATGTTGGGGTTTTTTTGTTTTTGTTTTTTTTAGATTCCACATATAAGTAAGATCATATGGTATTTGTCTTTGTCTGTCTGACTTATCTCACTTAGCATAATGTCTTCAAGGTTCATCCATGTTACAAATGGCATGATTTCTTTCTTTTTCATGGCTGAATAATATCCCACTATATATATATTTGCTTTATTCATTTATCCATCAATGAACACAGGTTATTTCCATGTCTTGACTATTGTAAATAATGCTTCAATGAACATGGGTATGCAGATATATCTTTGGGATACTGATTTTATTTCCCTTGTAGATATACCAGTGGAATTGTTGGATTATAGTTCTACTTTTTTAAAATCCTAACTCAAGGATTGTTTTTATTTATCCTTAGATAGAGTAGGAGGGAGAGAGAGGGAGAGAAAGGGAAAGAGAGAAAAACATCGATATGAGAGGGACACATCAACAGGTTGCCTCCTGCACAGCCAGAGCCAGGGATGAACAACCGAGGTACGTGCCCTTGACCAGATTCGAACCCGCGACTAATCTGCTGGCCGACGCTCTACTGCTGAGCCAACCTGCCAGGGCTATAGTTCTAGTTTTAATTTTTGGAGGAACCTCCATACTGTTTTCCATAGTGGCTGTACCATTTTTAAAAATGTGTGTTCAGGTCCTCTTCCCATTTTTAAATTATTTATTGTTTTGTTATTGAGTTGGATGAATTCCTTATATGCCCTACACACATTAGATGGATAAACAAGCACTATTAGGCATAATTTTCTATCCATAGATTCAACAACTTCGATGAAAATGGGCAAATTCTTTGAAAGAAAGAAATAGATAAGAAAGAAGAAAGCACCAACCATAGGGACAGAAGACACGTGGGGGTCAGGGGCTGGGGACAGGAGACGGGCACAGAAGGACGTGAGGGGAATCTGGGAAGTAAGCACTGCTCTAGGTATTCACTGTGGTGTGGTTTGCACAACCCCATGCACTTTCCAACACTCACAGAAATGTACACTCGGTTTTAATGACCGAGACCGTGTGTGAAGTACAGGTCAATGAATCCGACTTAACAAAACAAGGATCAGCTCCATGCTCGGTCCCCCTGGCTGCTCCCATTCTCTGCCTTGGCGCCAACAGCCCATGGCTCCTTCTCATCGGCCTTGAATGTGTGATGAGCTCTTGTACGAGACTGTGCTGCACGTGTTACCCTAGGGGTGTTACGCGACGTGAAATAAGTCCGACGGAGCAGATACCTGTGATTTCCCTGACATGTGGACTCAGAAAACAAACAAGTGAACAAGCAAAACAGAAACAGGCCCCTAGAACCAGAACAAACCGACGGCCTCCGGACTGGAGAAGATTTGGGGGCTGGGTGGGAAAGGCGAAGGGTTGGGAAGGAGAGATTGTTATCGTTAGAAAACAATCGTGGGAATGGAGAAGGACTGCCCAGGGACAGTCAATGAAAGTGTGATAACTATGGCAGGTGCCAGGTGAGCGCTCGACCGGTCCGGAGAATCGCTCTGTAAGTTATATGAACGCCTAGTCCCTAGACTGCACACCTGGAACCAAGAGTTGTGCGCGTCACCTGTAACTGAATGTCCTTTAGGAAAGAAAATAATTTGCTAACCCCCCTCCCAGAACAAAGCCTTCCGGAAGAAGCCTAGCTTCCACCCCCATAACGTCCCTGTACCTTTGAGGCCGGAGGAGGTCCGGTCGCACAGAGAAGCCCACATGCCCTCTGTCTCAGCCCCAAGTATAGAGCAATGTGCACTGAGGCAGAAAAGCCCTCTGCCCGGCCCTGCTCCTGCCCCATCGCATAACCCCAGCTTTGCCCGGGTTTATTCGAAGTCCACTGGGGCCTGATGACCCTAAAGCCAAACCTAAGGCCTAAGAATTGTCCACATAGCTAGAGAAAAAGAAAGAAACCCTAGCCTGGCTGGTGCGGCTCAGTGGTTGAGCGTCGACCCTGCACCAAGAGGTCGCTGGGTCGATTCCTGATCAGGGCCCAGGCCCAGGCTGTGGGCCCGATCCCCAGTGGGGGCGTGCAGGAGGCGGCCAATCAGTGTTCTCTCTCATCGATGTTTCTGTTTCTCTCTCCCTCTCCCTTCCTCTCTCTCTAAAATCAATAAATGGAAAAACAAAATAAAAACAAGAGGAAAGAAAGAAAGACTCCGTGCACGCGGATTTAGATGCTGTGCACCAGAGTTCTCAGGTGCAGATGCTTTTCCCCGCAGCACACAATTGGCAAAGTCTCGATCTCCGCTGGCTGGTCGCTGGTCACCAGGACCTGGTCACATGGTCTTCTCATAGGCTGCTAGAACATGGCAGCTGGCTTTACCCAGAGCCAGAGGGCACGAGAGGGTTCCCAAGACGGACAACAGTCTTCCTGTAGGCCAGTCTGAGAAGTGGCATCCCGTCCCACCTGCTGGGTACACGGGTTAGTCCAGCCCGGCCCCGCGGAAGGAGCTCACACACGGGTGTGATCACAAGGAAGCAGAGAACGCGGGAGGCCAGCCGGCCGCTGACGGCTCCAGCATCCCGCAGAGCCGATTCTTACCCAGAGACGGCAATTCGGGTGAAGACAGAGTACAATTCTGATGGTGACTATTCTGCGACGACCGCACAAGAGACCTCTGCTGGGAAAAGGTTTTAAAACGTACAGCTGTGGTTACATTTCGGCAGTGGAACTCCGAGAACTTAATTTTTCTTTCTATGTCTTCTACATTTTCTGTACTGCGCCAGGTTTTAATACAAATATATACATTGATAAAAATGATAAAAATGTATTTCAAAAGGCCGCAAAGTCTACAGAGAGGCTGAAAAGGGCTTTCGACGTAACAGTGTTGCTGGACGGATACACTAGAAACTGTTCTGCAGCGAGTCCTGGGCCATCCTTTCTACGAAGCCTCTCCTGACAGTGTCGCCACCCCTGACCCACCGCGACCCCTCGGTAGGAAGAACCGCAGTCTCCTTGGGGCTGGCGTGTCCTCACATCCACTTAACTTGTTGTCTCCCATTGTCCGACTCGATCTAGCTGGTGTAACCTTGTTTTTCAACACCACCCCGCACAGAATAAGTCACAAAGTGTGGCCAGTGGTCACACACCCAGGTGCCTAAGGAAAACAGGAGAGAACGCAGCTGACAGGGAGGCCACTGGACCCCTGGGAAGTGGGCACGTTGACTGCGACTTTCTTGTCCATCAGGTCCTGGCACAGTGTGTGGCTTTGTGCCTGGAGGTTTCCCGTGGGAGATGGAGTCGTCCTCCTTGTCAGGCTCTGCTGACCAAGAGCAACCGCAGGCCCCAGGAGCTTCATAAAAAGCTGGGGGCCTGCCGTGCTCAGAGGCGCTGGGCTCCGACCATTCTGATGCCTCTTCTCTTCCCTGGCCGGCCAACCATGAGGTGCCGTGTGCTTCTCTCCACTCTCCTCCTCCTGACGCTCCTACCCCCAGGTAAGGTGTTGGCTGATCTTTGGGGTCTGCATTCAGGAGGCTACTCGGCAGGTCAGGCAAGACCTTGGCTTCAGTCTACTGGATCCATAGACCTGACATCAACAGCCCCACGAGGGCTGTCACAGAGTAAAATTGGAAGGCGACCACTCTCTCTCTCGACCAAGTTGCCTGATGAGGTAGCCTCCCGCTGTGTCCATGCTTTGATCTTCAGGTGCATTGGTGAGGCATGCTCCCGGGTTTGCAGGCAGGTGGGTTTGAAAGGTTCGATGGCACTAGCATCTATCATTCTATCTCCTTGCTGTGTAGAAGAGACGGGCAGAACCTTTTCAACAGGAGCTGGTGCTAAGGGCATGTCTTGGGGACCTCTGCCGTGAGGTGTTTGGCTCCTAAAGGACTAAAGATGAGCTCTCACTATGGAAGAGATATGTCCCTAGTCGTTAAAGGAGGCTGTGCATACACCTGTTTTAAAAACCAAACTAGACACTTCTGGAAAGTCAAGGGACCGCTGTTATAACTGTACAAGAACAACAGGCACAAACCAGAACCATCCCAGCCCAACTGGCCGCGCGGTCACTCTCGGTCAATGGCACAGCCCCTGGACTGGGTTTCAGAAAGGGGAGGGGCTTCTGAGGAGACGAAGCGTTGGTCCGCATCCTAGGAAGGGATTCCCATGTTAACTGACAGTGGCTTCCAAAGCCTAGAGCTAGTCCTGCGAAGCGAGGCTGGAACGTGCTTTGGAGTACGATGCATCCGTCACGCAGGAAGAGAGCAACTGGCAGGAATGGAGACGTAAACAGAAGGCGGTCCTCTGCGGTCACGGACTGTCCTGCTCGGTGACCAGGGTCAAAGTCACCACTTCCAGGTGCGTTGACAGGTCCACGGCTGCACTCCACAGTTCTGCCGTCCACGTATCCATACGTCCACCCGGAAACCGTCCAGGCCGCAGAGGCCCGTAGTCAATGACGTGGAAAGCGTTCAGAGAGCAGGTCAGGCTACGTGGCCGAAGCAGGACAAGCACATATGGAAGACACGTATTAGCCCAAATAACCTTTAAGTCTGCACTGAGAAATATTTTAGTTTGCATCGAAGAAGGGTTTGTTTAGAATGTCCTAACTGCCAGGTACCCTGCTGAATTTCATCCTGGCTCGTGTGATGTCGACGGGGACTGTCTAAGGCCAGAACCCAGACAGAGAAAACGCTGCTGCTTGACGTGCAGCTGCCAGTGTTAACTGTGCGCTGTGCCCAGGCGGCGACGTGAACTGTGACGGCGCCGAGGATAGGCACACACGTGCCGTGTGGATGCCCGTCCCCACGATGGAAGCAGGCGCCCACAACAGCCAGGGCCGCGTGGGGGTTCCTTCGTCTCCACACCCCGGTGCAGGAAGGAGCTCTGAGACCCAAGGGGGCCAGATGAGTCCTCCCTGCTCTCCCTCCTGGTGGTCCCAGCTCTGTCACCTCCTCCCCACCCCCAATCCTGGTCCTTGCTTCTTACGTCCTCATCCTTCACTTTGATTCTTCCTTCTGGGTCCTCTAGGGGAAGAGGTGCCATTTCTGGAGCTTGCTCCTAACTTCTCCACTGCAGACAGTCATTTGAAAATATCTGTTCAATGAGTTGTCAGTCAAGCCTAAAAGGGAATGATCACCAGAATGTGACTGAGAGACAGTGCAACCGGACAACACGGTCAGGGGAGAAGAAGGGGCCTTGTGAGGGGGATATGCCAGAGTTCCAACTGATCGTACTGGAAGAAAGGAATGCACTGGAAACCTTGGGCTCCTGAATAGAGTAAAAAAGCTTTAACCAAGACAGAAAATACGTAATGGAGAATATCTGTATGTTTCCTGGTTTTTGAGATTCAGACAGGAACAAAATGAGGTCCACTCTTTAAAAAGTATATATATAACTGACAGTATTACAGATGTCCCCATTTCCACTCTCTTTGCCCCCCTCCCCCTGCAGGCCTTCCCCACAGAAGAACACTTTGATCAACCTCTCGAGTCCTGGGAACCTATGCATTTTTCACGCGGAAATATGTGCATTGAAAACATAAGCCTGGTAGTCAGATGAGAAAATTCTGGGAGAGTCGTATCGTATTTTATACTAAGTGTCTCAATATTCAAGAGTAGGTGGGAATGCCCAGGGGAAGCAAGTAGCACGAAAAGAGAAAACAAAATCGAGAAGATGAGAAAATGGACCCAAGAGATGAGAGAATCAGAGGGGACAGGGGAAGACCAGTGATGGAACCATGAACACCACCACACGATGGAGCGAGCGGAGAAAACTGCTGAGGATCTGCCAGAGAATTTAAAAACAAAACAAAACAAAAAGCCACTGAGCCCTGGCTGAATAGCTCGTTTGGCTAAAGTGTCCTCCTGATATGTGAGGGTTGGGGGTTCAATCCCTGGTCAGGGTACATACAAGAATCAACCAATGAATGCATACAAAAGTGGAACAAGAAACCAATCTCTCTCTCTCTTCCTCTCTCTCTTGTTCTCACCCCTCTAAAAATCAATCAACAAATAAAAATTAAAAGAAAGCATCGAATTAACATCAAACCAAGTCAATAGCAGCAACACTTTCAGGAAATCACATGACACCCAAAGATTCAGTAGAGTTGTTAACTAAAATAATGTCATAAGGTTCTTTTTCCCCCAAGTTTTCCCAGCTTTGTTGAGATGGGGTTAACCAATAACACGTGTGTGCATGTAAAGGTGTACAACATATTGAACGGATAGATGTATGTATTTGCAATAATGTGAATGAACCTGGAGGACATCATTGAAGTGAAATAAGCCAGACACAGAAATAGAACGGCACCTCACTTACAGGTGGAATCTGAGAAGTTAAACTCTTGAGGCTTTGAGTAGAATCGGTTTACCAAAAGCTCGGTGAAGGAAAAGGTGAGGTGGCAGTTTTCATGACGGTCTCTTTGTATGTAGACATCTCCATGTAAACTACTGCTTTTACCATTCACTGCCCACCACTGCCAGGTCCCGGTGCGCCAGTGTGCCAGTCTCCCTCATGCCCTTGTCAACAGCTCTGGAGTCCTTGTGAGCAGCCTCAAAACCATTATTTCAAGGGTCATTTGATGGAAATGGACTCTTATCTGGAAGAGAATGTGGTTCACGCTAGGTGGCAATGACTTCCACCTCTGTCCCAGTGTTCAATCAGAAATGAGCTACAGTGTCTCATCAACTGGGTATGCTCGATACCCAATAAATATGTTTTAGCAAGAAAGAGAATGGGGTAGCCCCCTTTTTTTGAAATTTCTGTTATTTCCCATGAGGGTCATAAGAACTATAACTCATCTTGTCATTTCCCAACCCTTTCAACAGCAGCGTCTGTAAAACCTCAGAAGAAACCGAAGATAACCTGGAAACCAAAAATAGCACACTCTTTTAAGAATAAATATAAGACGTTTTAGAGATGCCCAAGAGGCGGTAAAACAAATATTTCAGTGAAAGGAGACTATAAGAGGACATTCAGCATATCTACTTCCTTGTTCAGAAATCACCCAAAAGCAACACGAAGGAGGAAAGTATTTGAAAATGGGATCTACGGCCAAAGTAGGATATGATAGAAAGTGAACAAAAAGAGACGCCTGACCCCACACTTAAGGAGGTTCCAGCAAGAACACTTCCAAAAGGTCAGGGGTACAACCCAAGTACAAACTCAAAATCACTCCTTTGCCACATAGGAGCTGAATTCATGGACTGCTCACACCCACTAGTGACAAGCAGAGAATTCAGACCAAACCACAAGGGGTGTAACAAGTTATGTGTGTAATACATAATCAGCAGGTAAAGAGTCATTACATCACAAATAGCTGTATGTCTGCTTACGTCTTTTGGTTTGACTAAAAAGAGTTTAAATAACTAATATAAGATATTGGTTACTGAAAATAAGCCCTGGCACATATCCCACACAAAGCTTTTGGTCCAGGAAAAACTCATCTCATTAAAAAAAAAAAAAAAGAGTAATGAAAAAGTTAAAGTTAACAGTACTGGATGTAAACAAACTTTATTTCTTAAATCATGAAAGATGAACAGACAACAAATTAAATTCTTGGACCCAGCAATGCATTTCAGTAGAAATAGAATCTACCGACATACCTTAAATATATGCTAAGTGGTGTGTGTGTGTGTGTGTGTGTGTGATGTTTATCATCAAAGCAGTATCTGTAAGAGCAAAAGACTGAAGACCACTGATTTCCATCAGTTAAAATGTGGTTAAATAAATAATGAACTAGTTATATTTAATTAAATACTGAATTATTATAAAACAGAATGACTACTCAATAGGACAAGAAAATGAATTAAGTATAAGAACTAGAAATAAAAAACATTTGACTCTTTGTTTACAGTTGCTACAACAATCATACAACACTTAACTATTGCAATGTTTATGGAAATTTCATTTTTTTCTGGTTGCTGGCTTTTATAATTTTGCTGTAAAAATTCTTGCATATATGTCTTGCTTTCCCTAGGGTGCTGTCTGAGGAATGGAACTGGGTCATACGATATGAATCCTCAGCTTTACTAGGGGAAAGGAAAACTTATTCAAACTTCAATAAGCCAATTTAGAAACCCACCAACAGTATTTGAAAATGGTAGTAATTAAAACTATATGTAGAATTAAAATACTTGACAACAAAAGTATATAATTGAGAGGAGTTAATTGGTGACCACAAAGCTCTAATGAGATTGTATCATGTAAGAGCAAATGTTTGAATTAATATTAGAATTTCACATATTAAGAATATATGTTTTAATTCTGAAAACACTACTAAAAATAAAAACAAGGGTTTAATTTCCCAAATAATAAAAGAAAAAATATATTTAAAATAATCTAATATAAAAAAGTGAGAGAGACAAAACAGAAAACAAACTAAGATGACAGAATTAAATGCAAATATACCAGTGACCATGAGGAAATCATATAAACTAATTTTCTAGTTCAAATCAAAGATAGCACTTATTTTAAAAAGAAAGCGAATAAACCCAAATACATGGTACCAAAAAAATATGCCTAAAATGTAAGCACTCAGAAAGGTTAGACATAAATAAATGCTATTATGGGCTGAATTGTGTCCCTCCAAAAATTCTAATCCTCAGAACCTCAGAATGTGACCATGTTTAGAGACTGAATCTTTATAGATAGTCTTGAGTTAAAATGAGGCCATTAGGGTGATGAAGTGTCTTGGTGTGGACCTCTTTGGGTTCATCTTATTTGGGACTCTTTGTGCTTCCTAGATGTGTGTGTTTGTTTCTTTTACCAAGTTAGGGAATTTTCTGTCATTATTTTTTCAAATAGGCTTTCAATTTCTTGATCTCTCTCTTCTCCTTCTGGCACCCCCATGATGTGAATATTGGTATGCTTGCAGAGGCTCCTCACACTGTCTTTATTTATTTATTTTTTTGATTCTTTTTTATTTTTACTGTTTTTATTGGGTGCTTTGCTTCCTCATATTCCAATTCAATAGTTTGCTTCTTGGCTTCACCTATTCTACTATTGATTTCTTGTAAATTATTCTTTATTTCAGTTAGTGCATCCTTCATTTCTGACTAATCCTTTTTCATGTTGTTCAGGTTCTCACCAAGTTCCTTGGAGTTCTTCTTAAGTTCCTTGAAGGTCTCACTAAATTCCTTGAGCATTCTTATAACCAGTGTTTTGAACTCGGCATCTGATTGATTGCTTGCTTTTCTCCATTTTGTTTAGTTCTTTTTTTTTTTTTTTTTTTTTGTAATTCATTTATTTCCTCTCTGATCATCATTATATTTTTTCTTCTACTTACATTTTGTTTTTGTTTGTTCGTTTATTCATTTATTTATTTTTGTTACAGACGTTTCTCCTTTTTCCCCCCTCCCTACCCACCCTGTCCCCTGCTTTGTTGTCCATGTCCATTGGTTATGTGTACATGCATATAAGTTCTGTGGTTTATCTCTCCCCTCCCCTCACCTCCTCTTCTGAGGGTTGTCAGTCTGTACCCTACTTTCACATCACTGGGACTACCCTGTTCTTCAGACTGTTATGTTCATTATATTCCACATATAAGTGAGATCATATGATGTTTGTCTTTCTCTGCTTGGCTTGTTTCGCTTAGGATAATACTTTCCAGGTCCCTCCATGTCGTCTCAAAGGATAAGAGATCTTTCTTTCTTACAGCTGCATAGTACTTTATTGTGTATATGTACCAAAGCTTTTTTATCCACTCATCTACTGATGGACACTTGGGCTGTTTCCAGATCTTAGCTATTGTAAATGGTGCTGCTATGAACATGGGGGTACATATATTCTTTCTGATTGGTGTTTCAGGCTTCTTAGGGTATATTACTAGAAGTGAAATCATTGGGTCAAATGGTAATTCAATTATTAATTTGCTGAGGTAACACCATAGTGTTTTCCATAGTGGCTGCACCAGTCTGCATCCCCATCAACAGTGTACTAGAGTCCCCTTTTCTCCACACCCTCACCAACACTCGTTTGATGCTTTGTTGATGGCGGCCACTCTGACAGGTGTGAAGTGATACCTCATTGTTGTTTTAATTTGCATCTCTCTGGTGATTAGTGATGTTGAGCATTTCTTTATAGGTCTCTTGGACATTTGTATGTCCTGTTTGGAGAGGTGTCTGTTTAGCTCCTCTGCCCATTTTTAAATTGGGTTCTTTGTCTTCCTTTTGTTGAGTTGTATGAGCACTCTATATATTTTGGAAATTAACCCCTTATTCGATGTATCATTGGCAATGATGTTCTCCCATACAGTGGGTTGCCTTTCCATTTTGATGATTGTTTCTTTTGCTGTGCAGAAGCTTTTTAGTTTGATGTAGTCCCACATGTTTATTTTTCCGTTGTTTCTGTTGCCTTAGGTGATGTATCAGTGAAAATTCTGCTGTGTATGATGTCTGAAATTTTGTTGCCTAATTTTCTTCTAGGATTTTTATGGATCCATGAGTCACATTTAAGTCTTTTGTCCATTTTGAGTTTATTCTTGTGTATGGTATAAGTTGATGGTCTAGTTTCATTTTTTAGCATGTAGCTGTCCAATTTTCCCAACACCATTTATTAAAGAGGCTGTCTTTACTCTATTGTATGTTCTTGCCACCTTTGTCAAATATTAATTGAGCATAATGTTTTGGGTCAATTTCTGGGTTCTCTTCTATTCCATTGATCTATGTGCCTGTTCTTGTGCCAGTGCCAGGCTGTTTTGATTACAGTGGCTTTGTAGTATAACCTGATATCTGGTATTGTGATCCTGCCTACTTTGTCCTTCTTTTTGTTCTGTTCTTTCACTTGGGACATGTTTCTTTGTCTCCTCATTCTGGCTGCTTCCCTGTGTTGATTTCTATGCATTAGGTAGAGTTGCTATGTCTCCTGGGCTTTGTAGGGTGGGCTATTGTTGTACATTGTCACACCAAGGCACATCACCATCAAAATGCCAAAGATTAAAGACGAAGAGAGAAACGTTTTTTCTTTTTGCACTTATTTTCAGATAGAGCAGGAGAGAGGGAGGGAGGAAGAAAGAAAGAGAAACATTGACGTGAGAGAGACATATCGACTGGTTGTCACCCACACTACCCCAATCGAGGCTGGGGACAAACGGCAACTGAGGTACGTGCCCTTATCAGAAACCGAACTGGGGACTCTCTGGTCCATGGGCTGACACTTTAACTGCTGAGCCAAACTGGCCAGGGCCAAAGAGAGTATCTCAAAAGCAGCAAGAGAAAAGCAGTTCATTACATAGCAAGGTGCTCCCATTAGACTGTCAGCCGATTTCTCAAAAGAAACTTTGCAGGTCAGAAGAAAGTGGCAAGAGATATTCAAAGTGATGTATAGCAATGACCTACAACAAAGATTAGTCTATCCTGCAAAGCTATCATTTAGCATCAATGGGCATATAAAGAGTTTCCCAGACAAGAAAAAGCTAGAGTTCATCACCACCAAACCAGTATTATATGAAATGTTGAAGGGTCTTCTTGAAGGAAAAGAAGTACAAAAATATGAACAATAACATGGTAAGAAATACATATCTATCAACAATTGAATCTACAAGCAAAATGAGCAAGCAGAACAGAAACAGACTCATAGATACAGAGAACTTTTTGTTGCTTGCTAAATAAGAGGGGGATGGGGAGATGGCTTAAAAAGATGAAAAAATTGCCCTGGCCAGTTTGGCTCAGCGGTTAGAGCGTCGGCCTGCGGTCCTGAGAGACCCGGGTTTGGTTCCCGCTAAGGGCACGTACCTTGGTTGCAGTTTGTCCCCGGCCCTGGTCGGTTGTGCGGGTGGCAGCCACTCAATGTGTTCCTTTCACATTGATGTTTCTCTCTCTCTCTGTTCCTCTCTCTCCCTGACACTCTACCTGAACAAAAAATGGAAAAATGTCCTTGGGTGAGGATAAAAAAAAAAAAAAAGATGAAAAAATTAAGAAGTACAAATTTGTTGTTAGAATGACAAACCTCAAAGGGAAGGGGGGAGAGAGGGCAGGAAGAGATAAACCAAAGAACTTCTATGCATATATGCATAACCAGTGGACCCAAACTATAGTGTGGGGAAGGCAGGAGGGGGGCAGGATTGGGGAGGAGGGGGTTAATGGGGGAAAATGGGGGGGGTGGCATCTGTAACACATTCAATGATAAAGATACATTTTAAAAAGTGAGGCCATTAAGGTGGAATTCAATCTAATATGACTGGTGTCCTTATAAGAGGAGGAAAGTTGGATTCAGACACAGAGAACCCAATGTGAAATCACAAAGAGAAGATGCTCATCTACAAACCAAGGAGACAAACCTGCACCTGACCCTTCATTCTGGTCTCTCAGAAAGAATCACTGCTCTTGACATCTTGATCTCAATGTCTAGCCTCCAGAACTGTGAGAAAATTAATTTCTGTCATTTAAGCCACTGGTACATAGTACTTTTTATGGCAGCTGAAAATTAATACAGACTCAAAAACATATTCCATGGATGTATTAATCAGCAAAGAAGTTGAAAACATTTCTATAAATAAAGGCCATTTTATATTGTTCAAAGATTCATTTAATCAAGAAAATGTAATAAATGTACATTTATATGTACCGCATAACAGTCTCGTATAAAGCATAAAAATGACAAAACTCTGAGGAATTAAAAATCCATGGTATCATTATGAGATGAAACAACACTTACTGATTTTTAGAGAAAGAGGAAGGGAGGAAGGGAGAGAAACATCAGTTTGTTGTTTCACTTATCTATGCATTCATTCACCGGTTGATTCTTGCGTGTGCCCTGATTGGGGACTCATCCTGCAAACCTTGGATACCAGGATGACACTCTGACCAACTGAGCTACCCAGCCAGGGCCACAATGAGCTATTGTAACATATCCTTCTCACAAATTAATAGGGTAAAATATCAGTAAATGCATAAAATATTTGAATAACATGATTAGCAACCTTAGAACACCACACTCCACAACTATAAAATGATTAACAAACTTAAAGGACCATATCCAACTATAAAATATATATTTTTTAGCGCAGCCAACACATTTATAAAAATGGCCATCCACTCAATCATAAAGCAGGCATCCAAATTTCAAAAAATTAAAATTTACCACTATATCAAATCAACAAGTATACTTTAAACTTATACAATATTTTATATCAATTATATCTCATCACTGGAAAAAATGAAATAATAAAAATTTGATGTCCTGGCCGGTTTGGCTCAGTGGTTAGAGCGTCGGCCTGTGGTCCGGAGAGACCCGGGTTTGGTTCCCGCTAAGGGCACGTACCTAGGTTGCAGTTTGTCCCTGGCCCTGGTCAGTCGTGCGGGTGGCAGCCACTCAATGTGTCCCTTTCACGTCTATGTTTCTCTCTCTCTCTCTGTTCCTCTCTCTCCCTCCCACTCTACCTGAACAAAAAATGGAAAAATGTCCTCGGGTGAGGATAAAAAAAAAAAATTGGAAAACTATATTTGAACTTAATTTTGCTTAAGCTAGAAATAATTAAAAAAACAAACATTTGGAAATTAGGAAATATACTTTTACATTAAGCACTGTCAAAATACAAATTGGAAAATGAGTTATACTGAAATAAGCTAAATGTTGAAACTTTTAGAATAAAGGTAAATTAGAATTTAGAGAAACAAATGAAAGAGAAACAATACCCATAAATAAAAAAGTTGGCTTTTTAAAGACATACTTTGTAACACTCTATTATACTTTCTTGACATTGATCAAGGACAAATGAGAACATACTTAAAGTAACCATCTCAGGAATGAACAGGTTGACATCACAGTGGGTGTCCTAGAGACTCAAAGAAAATAAAAACATATTATAAATCTGTGCACTATATTCCATCCCCTTTTGTGTACTTAGAGCTCTATCTGCAACAATCCTCTCTTCACTATAACATTGATTTTCTTTCTGCAGGTTTATTAGCATCAGCATACAAACATGCTGCTGTTTCTCTGATCGTAGGGAAAGAATGTTTTTGCTCCCTTCCAATGCCAGCTATCACCCTCTTTACCCCACTTTGCAGTAAAACGCCCCCAAATAGTTGTTCATACTTCCTGTGTGCATTTCCTTGCCTCTCATTCTTCCTTAAATACATACCCATCAGGCGCTCTCCTGACCCCGTCCCCTGCTACTGAACCTGCTTTTGTCAACGTCACTGAAAATCCCCACATGGCTAAACCCAATGGCTATTTCTCAAGGTGACCTTCTGGGCCCAGCCACATCAGTATTTGACGCAGATGGTCATGCTTCCGCTCACCTTCTTCCATTGACTTCCAGAATGGCTCCCCCCTTGGTTCTCACCTGCCTCGCTGGAGGAGCATTCTCAGTTTCCTTTGCTGACTCCTCCTTCCCCGTAACTCTTTGGACTGGAGAGACCCAGGGTTTGGTTCCTGGCCCTCTTCTCTCTACATCCAGTCTGTGGCGTTAGTCTTATCCTTCGAAATTCCCCTCCTGGGTCTCCCTTTTGAACTCCAGACTTGCAATGAGTATCCAACGGTGTAACGTATATCTCTATTTGGACGTTTAATTTCAAAATTTATGTATCTCAAAATGAACTCCTGAATTTCCCCCCATGAACCTCCTCTGCATATTCCCCCATCACAGTGGGCCGTGGCCAATATTCCACAGAGCCTCCTGGCTCTTCTTCACCCTCCCACGCTCAGTAGGCTCCACGTCTGCACCCTGGAAGGTGCGTCTCAGGGCTTCTGTCCCACAACCAGCCTCGGGCAGCAGCTGGCCCATACTCAGCAAAAGGCCAAAGTATTTACAGAAGTTCTCTCTTTTGTGGCTGAATAGTATTCTATTGTTAGATAAACATTTTCTTACTTCATCAATGTATTTAACACCAATGGATTCAACATCTGTCCTGATGATGGACTATTAGGTTGTTTTTATGTCTTGGCTATTGTGAATCCTGCTACAATGAACATGAGAATGCAGATATCACTTTGAAATAGTGATTTCTTCTCCTTTGAACATATACCCAGAAGTGGGGTGGCTGGACCAAATGGTAGATCTATTTTTAAATCTTTGAGGAACCTCCATATGGTTTTCCACAGGGGCTGCACCAATTTACATTCCACCAACAGTGCAAGGGTTTCCTCTTTGCCCCGTCCTCCCCGGTACTTGTTATCTCTTGTCTATTATCATAGCCATTCTAAGAGGTGTGAGGTGATACCTCATTGTGGTTTGGATTTTCTATTCTCTGCAAATTAGTGATGCTGAGTACCTTTTCATGTACTTGTTGGACATTTGTTAGTCTTCTTTGAAAAAAATGTCTGTTCAAGTCTTCTCACGGTTTAATTGAATTATTTATTTTTGTTGTCGTTGAGTTATATGGGTTCCTTATATAGCTGTATATTAATCTTTTATCAGATATATGGCTTGCAAATGTTTTTTCCATTTTGTAGGTTTTCTTTTCATTCTGCTGGTAATTTCATTTGCTGTGAAGATTTTTAGTCTCATGCAGTCCCAGCTATTCATTATTCCTTTTATGACTTGTGTTTTTGGTGTCATATCCAAAGATCATTGCCAACACCAGTGTCAAGGAAATTTATTTTTATGCTTTTTTCTAGGACATTTATGACTTCAGATCTTATGTTGAAACTTGTAATCTATTTCAAGTTAATTGTTGTGAGTGGTGTAAGATAAGGGCCTGATTTTATTGTTTTGCATATGGAAATCCCGTTTTCCCAACACCATTCATTGAGGAGATTATCCTTCCCCATTGAGTATCTTTGGTTCTCTTGTCATATACATCAGTTTATTTCTGGGCGCTCAATTTAATTCCATTCGTCTATTGTGTCTGTTTTTAGAGTAGTACCATATTGTTTTGATTAACATAGCTTTGAAATATAGTTTGACTTCAGGAAGTGTGATACCTCCATCTTTGTTCTACTTGCTCAAGCTTTCCTTGGCTATTCAGGGGTTTTATTTGTGGTACCATTTGAATTTTAGGATTGTTTTTTCCAATATGCTCCATCTACACAGGCTTTTCTGTTTTTCAAATAAACTAAGCTGGGAAAATGAATGTCTTTTTTATTTCCATCATTCAGATGTCAGTTCAAATGCTACATCCTCCTCAGAAAGCCTCTCCTGTCCATTTTATCAGCTACATCGTCCAGACCTTTCTTGGTCCATTATTGTATTATTTTGTTCTTAACACTTGCCACTTTCTGAAATTATCTTATTAATCTATTTCTGTATTGTCATATTTTCTTTATTGAATATAAGTGCTGTGAGAACACAAGATATTTCTGCCATTGTCACTGTTGTAAGTACAAAGAAAAATCTCTGGCAAATAGAAAAAAATATAGTAAATCTTTGTGGAAGATCCATATAAAGGAGCAAGTGAAGAAACAGGTGCATTTAAAACATATATATTTGTCCATCCTCTTGTTGTTTCACTTTGCCATTTACCAAAGTTATTTTTGAAGCATAAGTGAGCAATGCCAAGAACGTACAAGAAAGGGAGGGGTGTTGTTAACACTCAGGCTGTTGGGTGGAAAGGAGAGACTGTGGACGAGATGGAGCCACTGAACAGAGCCTTTGTCTGGCTCATCTCTGCGTAAAAATGCTCAGTCCAGAACTCCCCAGTTCTCACACTAAGAGTGGATTCATGCATGGACTAATGATCTCACTGACTCTTTCTCTTTAGTAAGAAGTGGTTTGGGTGCTTCTGAAAACCATTGTCTCAATCTGGCCGGCATTTGCAGAAGAGACAGCTGCAAAATAATCGAGGATACAATTGGTGGCTGCCGAAGACGGTGGAAATGCTGCAGAGCGTGGTGGGTCCTGATCCCAATCCCCACACCACTTGTGTATTCAGAGTACCAATACCCCGTTGGTCCTAGACTGAAATGAAATGAGGAAAAGAAAGCATCCAAAGGGAAATTCTTTGCAACTAAAAACATTCGAATATATATATCTTGATTCATTCCAACTTTTATTATCTTGTGTCAATAAAAACGAATAAATATTGATTTAAAATCTACCCAGATGCTACTTCTTTGGACTCATTTTCAGATCCAAACATTATCTTTAAAACTGAGAAAGCCCATTTATTAAACAATAAACATGCTTTTTAAATTTGTCATTGAAAGACCATAAGGTTGTCAAAGAAGTTACAAAGGTGAAAATATCATTACGCAAAACATAATTAAATAGACACACAGAGAAAATGCAAAGGCAAAATACAGAGGAAATCTAGAAAATACCAGGGAAGGGAAGATGTAGGTAAGGCAAGGGAGGAAATTGGAAGAGGACAAGAGGAATAACGGGATGATACAGAAAGATGGCAAATGTGTAGCAGATACTGGAAAGAGATGAAAACAAGGAGGAAGAGAGAATGAGAGGTTGAAGACCAACAGAAACGCATATTAACTTCTCTAAAGGATAAAACCTCAATAATCATTTAAGTTCTCAATGTTTTATTCCTCTAGACACATCCTTCTGGAACATTTCACTGTAACAACATATTGGCGTCTTTGAAGTATACGCTGTCAATACGTCTTTCAAATAGTCGTTTGATGCTTCATAACTTCTGACTTCAAGTCTTTCGTGTCCAAAGGTCTCACTTTCCTTTCCTGATGTCATAGCCCTCAAAGTAGATCTGAAGAGTTTTAGTTGTCACTTATGTATTAAATTTTAACAATTAGATAAAGGTAGTGAGGACTCACATTTTTTCTTCCTATAATTCAATATTTATGAAGCCTTTATTTTTTAATTCTCAGAGTGTGAACATTTTCTACAGAATTTGATACAGTCTTGACTAGGGTTAGGGCAAGATTGACCTTAAAACAGTGAAACTAGGCTGTAGGTCAGGAACTAAGTGTATGAATGCTGAGAGACCTCCTTCACCTTCTTCACTCTCTGGGAATACCAGGGACTATTCATGTTATTGATAACGTCATGGTTTTATGGTTTGGGTATTTCAAAAAAAATTGTCTATTTGCCCGGCCGGTGTGGCTCAGTGGTTGAGCATTGACCCCTGCACCAAGAGTTCACTGGTTCGATTCCCGGTCAGGGCGCATGCCCGGGTTGTGGGCCTGATCCCAGTGGGGGGCATGCAGGAGGTGGCCAGTCAATGTTCTCTCTCATCAATGTTTCTCTCTCTCTCCTTTTTCTTCTTCTCTCTCTAAAAATTAGTAAAGAAAACACTGTTTAAAAATTTGTCTATTTAAAATAAGGTGTATTTGTTGTTATAAGAAGTTTAGGAGTGCTATCAAAGTTGTATTCTATCAGTTTAAAATAAAGTGCTATACTTTTAATATATATTATGTAAACCTCATGGTAACCACAGGGTATATAACATGATTTCAAAGCATACCAACATGAAAAGACACCACACTATAAAGGGAGACAAGACAATATACCAAGAATAATGGACCCACAAAATCGTCAGAAAATTAACAAAATGGCAATAGTAAGTCTTTCCTTTTCATTAATTATTTTAACATAAATTGATTAAATTCTGCAATCAAAATATGCAGAATGGCAGAATGAATTAAAAAAAATAGGATCCAACAATATACTGCCTACAAAAGACTCACTCTGACTTTAAAGACATAGAGTGAAGAAATGGAAAAAGATACTTCAAGCAAATAGTAACCAAAATAAAGGGTAGCTATTCTTTAAGTCAAACAAAATAGACATTAAACTAAATACGGTTAAAAGAGACAAAGAAAGTTACTATATAATAATAAAGGGGTCAATCCATCAATAAGATATTAAAAAAGGAAAATATTTAAGTACCAAAAACAGAGCACATGTATATATAAAGCAAATACTCATAGAACTAACAGCAATAATAAACATCCATCCAAGTAGTTTGGATCTTTAATGCCCCACTCTAACAACAGATAGATCATCCAGATGTGAAAACAGCAGATGTGAACAGCACTATGTACCAGGTGAACCTAACAAATGTATTTAGAACATTCTATCTGACAACAGAAGAATCCATATTCTTCTCAAGTATACATGAAACATTTTCTAGCATAGACCATATTTTAAGCCACAGAAAAAAGTATCAGCAAATGTAAGAAGATTGCAATCATATCAAGTTTCTTCTTTGACCACAATGGCATGAAAAAAGAAATCAACAGCAGAAGGAAAATTTTAAAAAAACTCATAAATATGTAAATATTATGCAATACTCTCTTGAACAGCCAATGGATCAAAGAAGAGATTAGTTAGAAAACATCAAAATGATGAAAAGTCATCAAATTAGAAGACATAAAAGTAGATACATTTTTTTTCAAAAATAGCTGATATCACATATGAAAGCTTGTAAGTGAAAAAAAAAAAAGAATATATATGAATGTTTCATTAAGCTATTGATCGGTAGAAAAATTAGCATTGATGACTTGGTTTTAGGTCAATCGATAGTTGATCAAAGGCATTTCTTAAGCTTTCAATACTTTGTGTCTACATGGATGGAGTCTCTTTAAGCTGTAGACATACAGTCTTCAACCTCGGAGGGAAGGAAGAAAAGGGAGCAGGAAGGGGTTAACCAAAGAACTTATATGTATACATGCATTACCCATGGACACCGACAATACATAGGGTGGTGAAGGCCTGGAGCGGGACGGGAACTGGGAGGATGGGACAATGGGGGCAAAAGAGGAAGGACATCTATAATACTCTCAACAATAAAGATTTAAAAAATAAATGAATAAAAACAAAACACACACAGACCAATTCTATTTTTCAATTACACTTGACTAGACACAGTCTTTTGACAACAGATAGCTATTAAGGAAATATTGTGGTCTTTAACTCTGATATTTTAACTCTTCAATCACACCATACTTGTTGTGTGGGACAGGTGCACAGAGGATTTTTTTTTTTTATCCTCCCCCAGAGGACATTTTTTTTTCTTTCGATATTTTGTTCAGATAGAGTGGGAGGGGGAGAGAGAGGAAGAGAGAGAGAGAGAAACATCGACGTGAAAGGGACATATCGAGTGGTTGCTACCCTCACGATCCAACCAGGGCCGGGGACAAACTGCAGCCAAGGTACGTGCCCTTAGCGGGAACCGAACCCGGTCTCTCTGGACCGCAGGCCGACGCTCTAACCGCTGAGCCAAACTGGCCAGGGCCAGAGGCTTGATAACAGGTGAGACAATGTTAGTTTTCATATGAACTAAGTGTACCTTTCCGATGATATTAAGAACATCGCACACATATATAAGTGGTCTCTCTTTTAAGGAATAATTTAAAAATTGAGCTTTGTTTTATTTTATTTATTTATTTATTTTTTTTAAGTAATCCTGGGGCAATTCTCTTATCCCTCGTGTGGAAACGAGGGTGTTGTGGAAAAGCCCCCTTGCAAGTGAGAGGACTTTGGTAAGAAGGACTTCACCCTCGAAACCCTCCTTCCTGGTCCCTTTTAAAAGGTGACTAGCCAAAGGTACCAGCCTCAGGAATTTGGAAGTCCATAGAAAAAGTGAAAAGTTAGTCATCTGGTTTCCTCTAATTAGGTTAATTTGTCACCAAATTTAGGGACTTCACAGTTTGGAGATATTCCAACGGAAGCTGTTTTATTTTCTCACTTGTCAAGCTTCACTGACCAAGAGGAAGGTCAGCCCCCCCCCAGGAATTGATAAAAGGCCCTGGGCTCCACTATCACTGATCACTCCCCTCTCTACTGGGCATTCAACCATGAGACTCCACTCCCTCCTCTCTGTGCTCCTCTTCTTTGTGACTGTGATACCAAAAGGTAAGATGGTGAGTAATCATAGAGCTAGGTTTCTCAGGAGGCCTCTGGGATGCTCAGTTCTACGGTGGTCATCTTCACTCAGACCCTAGAGCATAGCTTGTAGGAATTCAGAATTGCCATTTGCTCACCTCCCTTCGAACTGATGAGGACAACACTGCCCAGCAGGACAAAGATCTCCATCAACGGAAAACAGGACCCGAGAGTTCCATGATTAGAAGATTCAGCCCTAGTTGAGAGAGGGGTAACGAAACGTGACCTGTGACTTGAGGGTTAGCATACAAATCAAGGAGCTGGTGCCAGGGCCCCAGTCCTTCAGAAGGAGTGAAAATAGCCGCTGTTGGTTCAGACTTGGATAGTGGGTGGAACAGGTAGAGTCTATCGGTGAGGAATCCGTGTGCAGGGTGGAAGTTAGGTGCCTAAGACAGAGCTCAACAAAAGAGGATCGTGTCAAATTATAAAACACCAAGAGAGACCCGGGGAATTTGGAAAAAGCATAAACAGAGGGATAAAGCTTCAATGACCAAATTTTAGGCAAAAGGCAAAATATGCAAGAAATAATTTAAGAATCTGATGCCCAGCTGGTGGGGCTTAGTGGACTGAGGGTCGTCCCATGGGCTGAGAGGTCCCTGTCCAATTCCTGGCACATGCCTGGGTTGCCAGCTCAATCCCCAGCAGGGGGCGTGCAGGAGGCAGCCAATAGCTGTATCTCTCTCACATCGTTGTTTCTATCTCTCCCTTCCTCTCTCTATAGAAAATCAATTAAAAAAAACATATTAAAAAAAAAAAAAAAAGGAATCTGAGTTATATCCTTAGTACCCACGCTTCAGAAGTTTGAATAGTACCATGTAGAACGCAAGGAAAAAGGGATCGTGGTCACCTTCCGATTGGTTCGTCCAGGTTTTTGTTAGCATGGCTGATAGTGAGTATTTTTCGCTCATGCCTGCCCTCCGCTATCTGTGTCCAGTTCAGCTCGGTATCCATGACTGTCTCCATCCAAAGCCAAAGCCCGTGTTATGAGCCTGGTCTTTTCTTAAAAAAGGTTAAGGAGGGAGAGAACTTCCGGCAGAAGTGAGGCCTAGCAAATCCGGCCTCAGAGCAGGAAGAGGCACATGGTCCAGGCTCAGGTGGAGAGGAAACTGGGGCAGAGGGGTTGTTGTAGGGCAAAGGCCAGAAGTAACTGATGGGGAAGGGGAGCCTGGGACACCCAGGCCTAAGCTAGTCCGCCGTGACGGACGGACACCCACCAAGAGAAGAACCGCCTGAGCGCAGCGAGTCCCACCTGGGCTGAAGGCAAAGGTTTTAGGAGGAATGAGAGAGAAACGTGTGTGGGGTCAGAGCCCTTCACTGCTTTCAACAGCAACACCTACTTATCGAGCCCCTGCTATTTCACAAGGACGGTGTCAGACCCCAGGGTACGACGGGAAACAGAAGCAAGTGACTTCCCATGATACAGAAGACGGAGGTTTGTCAAGCGATGACACAGATTCAGATCGAACTGTGGATTTTGAACGAGCACGGAGGAGGGACAGTGTCTCACGTGGGCCTCGTCTGTCTGCAAGGCTGGAGAAGACTTCCTGGAGGCAAGTCTTCTGAGTGCAAAGCTGAAGTGTAGTGTGTGTGAGTCCCTTGCAAGAAGGAGGCTGTGAGCTCAGGGGCTGCAGGAGGGGCTCGGTCTGAGAGCGCCAGTTTGCCAGTTTGCAGAAAGCATGCCAAGCCTTTGATGAAATGAAGCCAACGTAAAAGGCGGATGGCACCAATGCCGAGTGGGGAGGGGCACTTACAGGGCACGCAGGGAAGGCAGGCTTTGCCCTGGGCAGGGTGACAGTAATCACTGGACTAGATCACGCAGGGGTCTTGGTTGATGCACACGACCTAGGATCGTCTGTGGACTCCAGGCAGCCCCCCAGCCTGAGGGGTGGGTGCCCTTGCTGGGTCTTGCCCTTTGGTCCACTGCTCCCAATGTTCTTTCCTCAGTCTCTCTCCCTGGCTCCACCACAGGGGTTTCAGATCTGCAGTAGCCTCCTTCTTTCCTCATCTCGAGATGGTCCCCTTTTGAGGTCAGCACACAGGATTCAGCCTGAGAAACCATCAGCAACCATGTGAAAACAGAGGGGATAAAGAATACTCATGAGGAATTAGGAAGTCACAATTCCTACTTTTTCAATCTGGTAACTAGTGATCTCAGAGTGAAGACACCTGCTCCGGCTCTGCGTGGACCCGGAGCCATGAGCATGTCTGCACTTGAAAGCATGTACCTTCCTGACCCTTGGCTACCCTGTGCTCCTCCACCTGTCACCCGACGAGGCTACTTCTCCTTACTCTCAAGGTTCCTGCCCTAGGACGATCCATGCCAGTAGGACCCCACAGTGAAAGACAGAATCAGCCCAGGCGGTGTGGCGCGTGTGGCCCTGACGGTGTGAAGGACTTGGACCTTGCAGGCAGAAACCTTCGAGACCAATGATCACAGACGTGACGCTGGTGGCCAGGAGCACGACATCGTGAACTGGGGAGGACACGATGCTGAGTGAACGGAGCCAGTCACAGAAGACGAACACTGCAGGACTCCACTGACATGAGCCATCTAAACCAGACTCAGAAACGCAGAGCAGCATGGTGGTTGCCAGGGGCTGGGGGTGGAGAGATGGGGAGCTGCTGCTCGGCGGGCAGAGTTTCATCCACACGAGATGACCTTCCGGGCAGCACTGAGCTATCCGGACCCCGCGCACTCAGATGTGAGAGCAGGTGACCTCGGGTGTGGTGTCCTCACCATGGTATAAACAGTGAAGAGCAGGGGGTTGTCTGGAGCAGAGCGAGTCTCCCCACGAACGTGACAGGGATCCTTCAGAGGTTGCCTGGCCAGCCACGATGTCCCCTTCTGCCAGGACAGTCACGCTCAGCCTGGGTTCGTCCCTCCCGAGTCTCCTTCCAGGAGGACAGTGAAGGCGAGTGTGCCACAGGAGGGCGAGGACAGAATGACATGCAGGTGGGTTACCAGGAGGGCTCAGAAGCAGACTTCGGTCCCGAACACGGACAGAGTTACTCCGAGATGGGGTGCCCACCGAGGTCCACAGGGGAGAGAATGAACCCCGCCTGCGCTCGAGCCGGGAGGAAGGGTGCCGAGGCGAGAGGAACGGACTGCACTGGAGCCCTGGGGATACGTTTGAGGAAACACTTTTCAGCTCCCCGGAAAGTCCCCCCGCGGATCTCCATGTAAGGGTGTTGAGCGGCACAGAAAGTGCGTTTCTGGCAGTCCTGAACCGGGGAAGTCAGGGAGGGAGCAAAGGGAAGGATTCATAGCCTGACTTAAAAGGGGATGAGAAAGTTGTTCCAGGAAATGTCAACAGGTGGGAGATTTAACAACCCTGTGCTTGACCCACTGCACACCATGGACACGTGTCCCCTCACAACAAACCGCCCCGCGCGTCTCAAAAGGTGCGTCCAGCGGACGACCGCCCTGTGCAGCGTCCAGTGTCCAGAGGTGGCCTGCTCCCTGCACGTGGCTTTGCACCTTTTCTGCCTCTGTGCCTGGTCTCTCCACGGAGGTAAACTCACCTCTGCACCCCAGAGGCGGTTTTCTGTGAACACACTCCGACCAGACTGCGACGGCGACTTACCGGTGTTGCCCCCTCTCTCCCTGACAGCCAGCGCGGGCATGGTCCCGGGGAAGAAGCAGTGCGTCCTCCTGAACGGCGTGTGCAAGCTGGGCGGCTGCAGCACCTCGGACGACACCATAGGGGTGTGCAGCGATGACAAGAAATGCTGTCGAAGCTGGTGGGTGCTGTACCCCTACCCGACGCCGGTTCCCAAGTCGAAGTCTCCTTGACGGCAGCAGACAGTGAGGCCTTCGGCCTCCGGGGGGCGCGGATGCGGTTTGCAGACCCGGGTCCGAGCCACCTGTGTCTCCTCCCGCGACGGGAATAAACGTCCCGAGTCCCCGTCCTGGGCCCCGAGGGATTTCTTCCGGGCGCACGTGCGAAGCCTCTTGCCCATGAGACTCCACGAAATAATAGAGGAACCGCATCCCCTAAAGATCTTTGTACAAATGCGACGTTTAAAAGAAAATAAAGATAAAGATAACATTTTAAATATGTAAAGTAATACGGGTGTGAATTGATGAATTGATGGTCTGAAGTGGACGAGCAGCCCTCCTCGCCTGGTTCTGGGCATAGATGGTTTCAGGCTGCCCGGTGGATGTGAGGAGGGGAGCCCACCCAGGCTCCCCGACGTTGCCCTGAGGCTGGTGGCCCCTCCAGCTCCCTCTGGCGGCGGAGGAGCGGAGCAGCCCCGCCCCGCCCCCAGGCTCCCTGCAGCAGCCCAGGGCCAGGAGCTGGCTCAGCTCACCCTGCAGGTCTTTCTAAATTCACGCCCACAGAGCTCCCCGTCAGAGTCAGAGCAGTTTCCAACAGAAGAATAATTCTGGATCGTTTCCGCTTTGTGCCTAAGAAAATGAAAAGGCAAGAAAGAGGACCAGGATGTCACATGACATGAGTCCCACTGAGATGGAAAGACTCTTGAATGAGGGCTCACAGTAAAAATTCAAGGGTTTCTGCTTCTGAGCCATAAAGCCCATGGTCAGCCCGAGGAAGGTGGGTGACCCCACCTTCTGCTATTCTTTAGAACGCACGTCCTGTTAGAGTTGTCCACAGACATCCACTTGGTGGACACAGAGGCCGCCTTCGTCCACACCCGTCTGGCAGGGCCACAGTCTCCTGACCCACTGTGGGTGATGAAACAGGTGCTCAGTCAGTCATACCTAAGGTAAAATGGCCCTTCTTTTGCCTACCAGTCATGTCACCTTAAACTATTTACTTAACCTTCATTGGCCTGAAAACGCTCCTGCGAGAAATGAGCACAGCAAACGACCCCTAGAGACAGGGAGACCCATTGCAGTTTCTCCAGGCCTTTGCTGTGACTATTCATTCCCAACCAGGGCCGCCAGAGAAAACACGGGATGCCTAGTTAAATAAATAAAGTCCAGATACACCATGGATGTTTTTCGTACAGACATGTACACTACTTGGCACCTATGTACACTAAATGTTGCTCATTGTATCTGAAACCCAATGGAACGGAGTGTCCTGTATTTTCACTTGCTAAAGCTGCCAGCCCTATTTCAAAGCCACCTTTGGGGGGCGGGTTCCAGAAACTCCCTCTGCTCACACAGAAGGCTTCCTGCCCACCATGCGGGAACCCATCTCTTCCTCAGTCGCTCCCTCCTACGGTTTGGTCGAATGTCTCACGCACTGCCCGTCTCTGTCCACGATAACAGGGCTGCCTGGCTCCCATCACCAGCCTTGGGAGAATTGTCATGAGTTGCACACGCAGGTCAGTGGATGTTTGCAGAACCTGCCAGTCCTGTAACCACCGTGAGCCCGTGATGCACTGTCCTCCGTGGGCTGTGCCCCATTTTCATGTCTCCTTGGCCGAAATTCCATTTGGGCCGTATGAGTGCCACTTACAGAGCAATTTCCAGGCTCCGACCCTGGGCTCCAATGTGCTCCCTCTGCTCATTTTAAATAATCTCGTTTCCACAGCAGCCGCCAGTGCTGCTGTGCCGAGCTGCTGAGCGGATTGTGCAGCAATGCTTACAAATTCGAACAAATTACCTGCCTTCTTCCATGGCATTTTCGTCTGGCTGTTAACATTTGTCCAAATCAAGATGTGTGCACCCTGTACATCTAAGTCTGAGCTCTTCCCAAGAAATCAGAGTTCCCTTCAGGGGGTTCCTACATTGACAATGGATGGGTTAGGGCTAGGATTAGGGTTAGGGTTAGGGTTAGGGTTAGCGCTAGGGTTAGGGTTAGGGCTAGGGTTAGGGTTGGGCTAGGGTTAGGGTTAGGGCTAGGGCTAGGGCTAGGGTTAAGGTTAAGGTTAGGGTTAGGGCTAGGGTTAGGGTTAGTGTTAGGGTTAGGGTTAGGGCTAGGGTTAGGGTTAGGGTTAGGGTTAGGGCTAGGGTTAGGGCTAGGGTTAAGGTTAGGGTTAGGGTTAGGGCTAGGGTTAGGATTAGGTCTAAGGTTAGTGCTAGGGTTACATTACAGCTTCTGTTCCCTGTGGTCGCCGCCACCATTCTACAAATCCTCAAGCTTCTTTTCGGTTGGAATGATCTGGTCCTTGTTCAGCAGAATGTCATGAGGAAGGTTAAGTGTTACCAAGACTTAGAATTATAATTGTAAATTGAAATCTAGTTGCATCTTCCATTAATGTAATGTGGGTTTATTCCAAGAATTTTGGTTTATTTTAATGATATAAGATTCTTAATAGTGTCTTCAGGAGGCTTTGTCATTTGCAATGAAATCATTCTTTGAAAATGCACATCCCCAACCATGAATAATGTCCATTTCCGTTTACTGAATTTTTGAATGATACTAGGGTTGCTGCCTTTTTAGTGTTTTAAGAGAGATTCCCAAGAAAACTGGACATAATTTTCATTCAACAAGTATGATTTTTCCCTATATTGCCTGTGCAAGAAGTACCATTATGTTGGGTAATTATAACCCTCATCGCTTCCTGTTGAACAGTACTAAGGTCCATGGTGGTAGTTCTGATATTATTATTAATGACATACCTCTTGAAAACATTGAACTTTCTAAACATCCTTTTGCGGGAAGACACCAAGACCCTAGGCTGATAAAGGTATTGCCTAAGGATTTAGGCTGGATGATAAGTACTTAAGGTGGATGATAAAACACAGAAAAAACAAAGAAGGCCTTGGCCAGTTTGGCTCAGCGGTTAGAGCATTGGTTTGCGGACCACAGAGTCTTGGGTTTGATTCTGGTCAAGGGCATGTCCCAAGGCTGCGGTTAGGTCCCCGGCCCCAGTTGGAATCGTGCGGGAGGCAACCAATCGATGTGTCTTTCTCACATCGATGTTTCTCTCT
This sequence comes from Molossus molossus, assembly GCF_014108415.1. Classification (NCBI taxonomy): domain Eukaryota; kingdom Metazoa; phylum Chordata; class Mammalia; order Chiroptera; family Molossidae; genus Molossus; species Molossus molossus. The sequence goes on from NW_023425403.1 coordinate 4,064,247, forward strand.
CTCTCCCTCCTCCACTCTATCTGAAGATAAATGGAAAAATATCCTCAGATGAGGATAAAAGAAAAAACCATGGAGCAACGCAGAATGCGCAGCAAGGCAGAGGCATAAGAGGGGGCGACCAGAGGGTAAAATGATAAAAATAGACATAAGGTACATGCACAAAGCTATCAAGCAGTGTTTGTCACGATGGGAAATGTTGAGAGCGGTAACCTAAGGGCAGAAGGAGCTGCCTGCGGAGGAGGGCTGGGCGGGGCAAAGGGATGCTGAGGGGAGGAGGGCTGGGCGGGGCAAAGGGATGCTGAGGGGAGGAGGGCTGGGCGGGGCAAAGGGATGCTGAGGGGAGGGCTGCCTGCAGGCATCTTCTCTCCCAGGTGCCTTCTCCTGCCAGCAGCACCCCGCGCCCCCCCACCCCCGCCCGAGACCGTCCTGACCGGGCCCCAGGAGAGTGGGAGCTGAGAGGACCCCGGCTCTAGGTGAACAGGAGCCTGGTCCCCAGCGCCCCAGGCACCCTCGCGTGCACTCTGCCCTCTGCCCTCCGCCCTCCGCTCCCTGCACCTGCCTCCCCCACTGTCAGAGGGCACTGCCCTGGCCCCTGGCTCCCGGGAAGGCTGGTGGTGAGGAAGGAAGCAGGGTACCTGGAGCGCGGCCAGACCCCGAACTGAGGCCCTGGCAGCAGCCTCCAGGGGACGGGCAGGTGGCCTCAGCAGGGCAGCCTCGGGGCCTGGTGACCTGCAGCTTTGGCGGTGAGGAGCTGGGGGTGATCTTGGCTGACCTTGGGCGGGGCTGGCCGGGCTGGGCCAGACCCCAGGCTGTGGCTCCGCCCTGAGCCTCACACAGATGGGCCCACTGAGGTCTGCAGTGCTGGGCTCCGGGTCCGAGCAAAATCCCTCGAGGCCGGTCCTGCAGACCCCGGGGCATCCGGGACCCGGAGCTCCCAGCCCGGCCCGGGGCCTGGAGCTGCCTGTGCGGCCGGCGCCCCCACGCGGCGGTTCCCGGCACTGCACCTTCAGCACCTGGCTTCCCAGGACCCTGGGCCAGAACCCACACCGCCCCTGTCCCTTAGCCCTGTCATCCTCCTGTTAACTGTGGCAACGAAAAGGACCTCGCTTGTAAAAATAAAAAAAATAAAAAAGCAAGAACAAAACCGGGTGGCTTATTTCTCACAGCTCTGGAGGCTGGAAATCCAAGATCAGGTGCAGGTGACCATGTGTCTGGTGAGGGCTCTTCCTAGTACGTCGATGGCCATCCTTTCATCATAGGTCCCCGCGTGGCGACGGATCAGCTCTAACTGCAGGTCTCTTCCTGTAAGGACACGACTCCTGTTCCCCGGAGCGGTGGTGACAGTGAGCGAATCCACAGTCCGGGGGCTGGGCTTGCAGACCAGGAGCCGGGAAGGGATGGTGACCTCTAGGAGGGGAGTTCACAGCGTCTGAAGACAGAGCTCAGGACATAATAAAAAGTTTCAACGGACATTTCAAGACCGTTTGTGAGCAGTAAATGCAAGAAAGGGGTGGATCAACGTCACTCTGAGCACCTCCAGGCGGCATTTGGGGGCCCGCTCAGCAGGGCCGACAGCCCGGGCTGCATGCGTGTTGCCGGCACCCTCTGTTCTGTCTGCCTCCGGAAACACGCCCGTGGCCCTCCCCACACCAGCGAACTGTCCTGGAACCGTGTTTCCCTTTACCCCCATGCCCGAGCCCTAGCAAGTCATTTGAACTATCTTTGCACCCCATCTGTGAGTACAAATCATAGGGATCAAACATTAACAGCTAATTAAGCAGTTAAGCTTCTAAATAGAAGCGTACAGTCCGGCTGACACTTTCAACAGGAAGGAGGCTACGTGCATTGATCTCACACATTTTTCACGAGTCCTGTGACAGTCACACCTGACAGAGCTGTGATCAGGAAATAAACTGTTTACCAAAGAAGACAATTGCGTGTCTGCTGGGTGTGAGGAGCAAGTCTTTTATCACATAAGCACATATTTCCATCCCAACCCCAGTTAGGACCATTAGTCCTGCCGGAACTAAGCATCGGAGAGGAAACGCTGTCGCTCTGAGAGTCGCCGAGAGAACGCCAGCCCTGAGCTGCAGCTGCGCGTCGGCCGTGCGTTTGGAAGAGTGGGATCGATAAGACTGAATACAACTCTGGCTCCTGCGGGTTAAAACGATGCCGCTTTTCTAAGAAATAGTAACCGGTAGCCCACTGAACAAAGCTACACCTGTCACTGCCGAGAATGACCACCTTCGGCATTTGTATCTTGTTTTTGGTTACAGGCCAAAGCTAGAGACGCTCTGGCCCGGCCGGTGTGGCTCAGTCGATGGAGCATCATCCCAGGGACTGAGAGGTTTTGGTTCAATTCCGGGTCAGGGCACATGCGGGGTTGCAGGCTCGATCCCCAGTAGGGGGCGTGCAGGAGGCAGCCGATGGATCCAGGTTTCTCTCTCTCTCTCTCTTCCTCTCTCTAAAATAAAATTTTTAAAAATCAGTAATAATAATAATAATAATAATAAAAACTAGAGAAGCTCTGATAATGCTAAGAGAGGACAGAAAATATAACAGGTTTTCTTAACGAATTTTGAAGAGAAAAATCTTGATTCATTTCTACAATTCAACACGTTTTTAAATTATTTTTGAAGCCAAGCTAATCCAGTTTTATAAAAGATGCATCTGGTGATGATCAATGTATTCTTTTGTGAGTTATTCATTCCAAAAGGGTGATGTTTTCACATTCAAGGAATTGTGAGAGCACCCCGAAACTCCACAGAGACATGGGGGTGATTCTGGCCAAGCCAGGACTGTTCTGGTCCCCGGTGTGAAGGGGATCGTCGAGGTGATTGCTCCCTGAGTGATTCGTCGCCCAGCTGTTCCTGCTGCCAGAACACCCTCCCAGCAGACGGTCACTGTCGGGCTAACCCTAGTTTCTCCAGCTCAGTAGCTGTGTTCCCACCGCACCCAGGAAGCAGACCAGCCCGAGAACCAGCACCCCCGAAGGAGTCAGGCTCTGCTTCCCTGCGGCTGGCTCCCCACGACTCTCACCGTCTACCCCAAGAACCCGCTTGGACCTGCTTCCTTTCCCGCGACGGTCTCAAGGGCCGGCCTCCTGAACCGTGTGCGCTCTGTCCGCCTCCCTCCCCGTCGGGATAGAGGCGATGTACTCCATACACGACTGGCGATGCTCGTAAAACTGCTCCCGCACTGTGCACACCCATCGGGCGCCTCTGGCTTTCTGACCCTGCGCTGCTTCCCGCCTAGAACACCTGCACTTGTACGGAATCTTGTAACCTAGGAAACACTAGCTATCCATCTCTGTGTCTACTCTCTTTAATCCTTAACCGAGGATATTTTTCCATTTATCTTCAGATAAAGTGGGAGGGAGGGAGAGGGGGAGAGGGAGGGAGAGAGAGAGAGAGAGAGAAACATTGATGTGAGAGGGACACATCAACTGGTTGCCTCCCACACGACCCAGACCAGGGCCAGGATGAACCGCAACCAAGATACATGCCCTTGACCACAATCGAACCCACAACTCTTTGGTCCGCAGGCTGATGCTCTAACCACTGACCCAAACTGGCCAGTGCAATTTCTGTGTCTTTATAGTTTAAGTGTGTCTTCAAGAATAGTATGTAGTTGGGTCTCACTATCATTTTAAAAATTAAATCTGAAAATCTATTCTTTATTCAGTACGCGTTCTCTATTCGATGTAATTTCTGAACACCTGGATTGAACGTCTCCATTTCCTCTCTGCGCTCTTTTGTCTCGTGTATTCTTGGTTCTTTTACTCCGTTCCTTGCCTTCTTTTGGATTAGTAAGTGCTTTCCTGTGCTCTATTAGCCCATTTCCTGTGCTCTATTAGCTCTTTTATTATAACGTTTATAGTATCATTTCCGTGATTAGGCATCAATGACTTACTAGATTCTACCTGAAAAGAACTTTTAGCCCTGGCCAGTTTGGCTCAGAGGTTAGATCGTCGGCCATGGTCCTGAGAGATCTGGGTTCAGTTCTCGCTAAGGTCACGTACCTTGATTGCAGTTTGTCCCCGGCCCCTGTTGGGGTCGTGCAGGTGGCAACCAGTTGATGTGTCTCTCTTTCATCGATGTTTCTCTCTCTCTTCCTTCCTCTCTCCCTCCCGCTCTATCTGAAGATAAATGCAAACAAACAAACAAAAAAACCCCACAAAAGTCCTAGAGTGAGGATTAAAAAAAAGAACTTTTATAGCTTGCCATAAAATATAAAACCTCACGGCAGTTTAACTATGTTTATTCCCCGCATAGCTAACGGTACAGCTTGTGAAATCGCGAGCACATCTTTAACAGTAACGGTTGTTTCTTTAGGCCGCGGCTGTTTTTCCATGTTGTCCGGTGCTCATGGTCTGCCTGACGCTTTGCTTCTGTTGGGAACTGTTCGCGGTCCCCCTGCATCACATACTGGAGTGCACCACACCGCACAGCCCTGGGGGAGCACATGCCCTCAGCTCGGTTCCCCTGGGAAAGTCACCTCCATCTTGCCCTCCTTTCTGAAAGATGTGTTGCTGAGCAGAGAATTCTAGGTCGACCTGTCTTCCGAGACTAATCGCGTATTGTTTCCAGGGTCCGTGGTCCTCCGGCCAAGGCAGTCAGATGTCTTATTGTTGCTCCTTTGACATGATTCCGCCCCTGCCCCCCAAGCCTCGTTGGTTTTTTTTTTTTTTATATCCTCATCTGAGGACATTTTTCCATTTTCTGTTCAGATAGAGTGGGAAGGAGAGAGAGGAAGAGAGAGAGACACATTGACGTGAAAGGGACACATCGAGTGGTTGCCACCCACACAACCCAACCAGGGCCGGGGACAAACTGCAACTGAGATACATGCCCTTAGCGGGAACCGAACCCGGGCCTCTCTGGACCGCATTTTTTTTTTTTATCCTCACCTGAGGACATTTTTCCATTTTTTGTACAGATAGAGTGGGAGGGAGAGAGAGGAAGAGACAGAGAGAGAGAGAGAAACATCGACATGAAGGGACACATCGAGTGGCTGCCACCGCACGACCAACCAGGGCCGGGGACAAACTGCAACCGAGGTACGTACGTACCCTTAGCGGGAACCGAACCCGGGTCTCTCCGGACCGCAGGCCGACGCTCTAACCGCTGAGCCAAACCGGCCAGGGCCAAGCCTCGTTGGTTTTAAAGTTTTCTCTCTGTCTTCGGTTTTCTGCAGTTTGGTTATGATGGGCTGAGGTGCGTTTGTGTTCTCTGCGTGGATCAGCCGAAGAGTGTGCTGAAATCCTTCAATATATGTCCCGGACCTCACTCCGGGAAATGTCACACCCCAAGCCTTTTCAATACTGTTTCTTTCCTGTCTTCTCTCCTCTCCTCTGCCCTTCAGTTACACCCAGGGAAGCAGTGTGACCACCTGCATGTCTGCTCCACCCAGCAATACTCGGGAAGGAGTGTTTTGACTGAGACCTCAGGAGTGAGCCCTCTTACATAGTGTAGTCTCTCACAGCATGGCATCGATTAGAAGACGTTTTATACAGGAAGAATGATCATGTAAACCTGCCAGGTACAGCACTTTTAATCTTATTAAGGCTGTTGGGAAGAATATGGCTACAAAGCAACACGTTTAGAAATACAGTCTTGCACCCTGGCCGGTTTGGCTTAGTGGTTAGAGCGTCAGCCCACGGACCAGAGAGTCCTGGGTTTGGTTCCTGCCAAGGGCATGTACCTCAGTTGCAATTTGTTCCCCGCCCCAGGGGGAGTCGTGTGGGAAGCGACCTGTCAATGTGTCTCTCACATCGATGTTTCTCTCTCTCTTCCCCCCTCTCTCCCTCCTGCTCTATCTGAAGATAAATGCAAAAATGTCCTCGGGTGAGGGTAAAAAAATAAATAAAATATAATCTTGCTGTTTAGTTCCTTCACAGACAGATATAAAGTAGATGTTTTTATTGTCTAATTTTGTTATATCAGATGTAATATGCTTATCAGTGGACACTAGGCCATAGTACCACACACTGTGGTTGACTTCATAGCTGTGAAGTAGCTACATTGCTGGGCTTATTGTAAGGATGAAATGAGATCTTGTCCACAGAGCACTTGGTGCTCACATGGCGAAACCCATGCAAAGTAGCTACTAGTGTTACCAAGCGGGACTGCAGAGAGGCGGCAGGAGACGAATGGCCACGGACTCGGAGCGTTTCAGGACTCCTGTCCTGGTCTCTTGGACACACGTGGAGGCCCATCCCAGGCACCTGAGTGCGCCTGTGAGCAGCTCCTGAGAGACGCCGGCTCGGCTAGGAGGCCAGTCTGCACTGCCCCTGGGAGCTGCAGCCCATCTGGGTTGGGTACTCTGTCTGCTTCCCTCACAGGTCTGGTTTCTGACAGCTGAACTGGACAGAAACCAGGCTGATCACTGTCCATGCTTAGGAGGCTCTTTGCAAACTCGTTGTACATGGATGGCTTTTGCAGAGGGATCAATAAGAGAAACATGACTGAAAACAAATTTAAAAAGGATTCCAATGTAATCTGCTAGATTGCTATGTGTATCGATCAGCGGAAACACAGTAGATAAGCCTTGGAGAACTAGACCAGCAACAAACATTGAACTAAAATTTAAGGTGCAGGAAAGGGGGGAGGGGTAGAAAAGAAAGAGGTGGAGAATGAAAAGAAACCCAGCGAACATACATTTGACAGAATAGCAGCATACGTAATGTAGATCCTTAGAAGTACAAAGCATGCCGTGGAAAATGCCAAACACGAAGAAATGGGAAATTAGGCAAGCGCTTTAAGAAAAGGTTGGAAGAATTTAATTCACAGGCTTCTTTCAGGTGGCGAGAGGTCTACCACAAAAAGGGGCGAGACTATTCCAGACAATAAATACCGTCGTTAAGAAAGAACGAGGGGCTTTCTTCAGCTCTCTGCGGAGTGTGGCGAAAACTTTCATTCACTTTTCTCACGCTGTCTGAATATCAGCAGAAATTTAACATAAAGCAATACTTATTGTGGTCCGTGAAAGGTCCCCTGAGGGGCATCAAACGGAGCTGGAGCCCCGTGTGCACAGGTGTGCTTGGAGGCACGCCCCAGGTGAGTGGGAAGGCCTGAGGGCGCCACCGCGATGCGCCGCGCGCGCCACTAGATGGCAGCATCCGACAGTCCTGGGCAAAGGCTCCCGCGGCCTGTCCAATTCTCTCTGCGACAGACTTTCTGTTCAGCCATGTTCTCCACCCCCAGAGGGAAGGAAACATTGCGGGGCAGTTGCAATAATCAGATCACCTGTAAGAAGATCAGCAATTCATTTGAGGCAACGCCTTTTTCCAGCACAGGCTCTGTGATATGTTAAGCAGAGCGAATTCTCAGCATCAGGGGTGTCTGTTGTGTACACAGTATCTATGGTAACGCAAGCTGCTGGTGGTGGGCCAGGGAGCTGCCTGAAACCTCACACTCTCCACCAAAGCTCTCTTCCTGTTTTAAGGGCCTTTCTGCTGCTGCATCGTGAGGGGACAGACAGACATCCGATGACCTTGGTTCTGGTTTTCCTCCATGGTCAATGGAGCCCTGTCCAGGTTTCGTGTGAATGTTCTGGGGTATCTCCACGCTGGGGCAGAGCTGACATTCCCTCGAGGGCTAGAGGAGTCCCTTGCCCGTCACGCGCACAAGGTGAAATCAGTAGGTTTGTGAGTGAATCCCCATGTGGATCAATCAAGTCATCCTAAGGAAATAATGTTGAGAGCGAATCGTGAGCCACGCCAAGAGTTTTGGAGAAGGCAGGCGGGCAACACGTGTCATCACGTCTACTGGGAGACAGATGTCAGGGATCCTCAAATAACCACCAAGTAGTTGCCGGGGGCCGTCACTTTGTATCTGTCACTTTCTCCCAGAGAGGGAGGGAGCTTCTGTCTTTATCCCAACTCTGCAGACAACCCCATGAGACTGCCACAGCCCTCAGCCCGCACCTGACCATGGAAACTTACACACAGTCTGCACGTCGGTGGCAATTCGGGGAAGAGGAGGGCACAGACGGGATGGGGGGCTTGGGTGCTCACAAAGACCCTAAAGGTCAGAGAGGCGGTCTCTATCCTTTCGTTCACTGAGTGAGGTCATTCTCTCAATTCCAGTTCTCAAACAAGGTCTCCCCTTTTCCCTGGGAAACCGGAGCTGCAGGCTGAGACTGCAAAACGTATTCACTTAGCAAATAGCTAGTCAGCCCAACTGTCTTTGAGGCACGTGCTAGGGTCCTTGGGGGGATGCAGAGATGTGTTCAAAACAGTCCCTGTTCCGAGCTTAAAATAAACCATCTCACTAAAGTACAACAAGTTATAGTCTTAATAATGTTCCCTAATTTATTAGTGCCTGAAACTCACGCAGCACAATCAGGCAGAGGGCGTTGAATCATCTTGCCAACGTTTCTTATTCGTACATTGAGCATGTAGGGAAGCCAGATCTCACCAGCTGACTTTGTAGACAAAGCGAATGAAATTTTTAGAAGAAATGGCTCACTCCAGGCCAGGGAGTGAGTGAAACTATGTAACCATTTTCTCTAGGGTGCTGCTGGTGCTCTGGTCTAATGCCCAGAAAATCTTAATTAAAAACAATTTGTTAAACAATTCAGACACTAGAAAATGTGAATTCTTGCCCTGGCTGGGTAGCTCAGATGGTTAGAGCATTGTTCCAGTACCCCAAGGTTGTGGGTTCCATCACCGGTCAGGACACGTGTAAGAAGCAACCAATGAGTGCACAAACAAGTAGAACAACAAATCAACGCGTTTCTCTCTCTCTCCCTCCCTCCCTTCTCTCTCTCTCCCTCCCTCCCTTCCTCCCTCCCTTCCTCTCTAAAATCAATAGATAAGTTAAGACACTGTGATACCTGCGCATGTCTGCATTCAGCATCACCATCACCGTCCTGTGCTGTGGGGTGGCTCCTGGACACCCCGTATGGCAGAGGCAGGATTTACTTCTCCCCTCATTGCAGATCTATTAAATGGGAGCGTGTCCCCACTTTTAGCCATGTGCCTCTTCCTCTGTTCGCTTTGAGTATATGCACCAAGGGATGCTGAAGGAGCTCAGGTGTGTCCATGTCTGCCCAGAAGCGCTTTCTCCCTGGGCTGGGGAGGCCGTGGGCTGAGACGGCCGTGGGCTGACACGGCCGTGGGCTGACACGGCCGTGGGCTGGGGAGGCCGTGGGCTGAGGCGGCCGTGGGCTGAGACGGCCGTGGGCTGGGGAGTGCCGTGGGCTGAGACGGCCGTGGGCTGGGGAGTGCCGTGGGCTGGGGAGTGCCGTGGGCTGAGACGGCCGTGGGCTGAGACGGCCGTGGGCTGGGGAGTGCCATGGGCTGACACAGCCGTGGGCTGACACAGCAGACAGAGTCCACGCCCGGGCAGCCCAGGAGCCGGGCACAGGGCACGCCCACCACACGTGTCCTTCCCAGCCTGCTTCACGCTGTACTTCAGACCCGGTGCAAACGTCTGGGTTCAGCTGAACGGAATTAGCTCACACACTTTCATCCCAATCGAGCCTAACTGTGACCACAAGAAATCCACACACGCCCAGGGCTCAGCCTGAGAGCTGGACTGGCAGCTTGCCTTCCATCCTTTCTCGGTGCGGATTCTCATACAGGGTTCAGGTGCGCCGCCCTGTGACACATTGTGTGCGCATTGTGCTGTGTGTGTGCTCAGCGCCCCAAGTCAAGTCTCCTCCCATCACCCTTTATCCCCCTATACCTGCCTCCCCTCCTCCCCCCCAGCAATCGTCACACTGTGGTCCATGAGTGTTTTTCTCTAACATTTGTACATATTTTTAAACATGATAATGACAAAATGTTGGATTAGACTCAATACTGTTAATATTATATATGTGTGTGCATCTACTGTTTAGTAAAATAGAGATGAAAGAATGGTTAAAATAACCAAAAGAAATATTTGAAAAGTGACCAGCTATTACTTTGAAGGTTAATAACTAACCAGTTAGTCACTGAGCAGGGCTAACCAGCCACACCGGGCAAGAGAGTCACTGGGAGGGGGCAGTGTGCACGAGGCACTGTTCTCTTACCTGTTCCATGTGCCCCAACTCCGCTCAGACCTTTGGAAGGACAGGTGGGTATAGGACGGGCACTGGTATTTGTAGGCAAAATGCATAGATAATGCAATGTCTTTTTTTTTCTTTATTGATTTTAGAGAGAGAGGAAGGGTGAGGGAGAGATGGAAACATCGATGAGAGAGAACATCGACTGGCTGCCTCCTGCACGCCCTCCACTGGGGATGGGCCCACAACCTGGGCATGTGCCCTGATGGGGCATCGAACCAGTGGCCTCTTGGTGCAGGGTCGACGCTCAACCACTGAGCCACACCGGCCGGGCTAGATAATATGATTTCTTAAAGTTGGTTATCCACTGAGGTTTAAGCTATGCTTTTATTATGAAAAGTTTGAAATTATGAGACCACTAGGTACACAAGTGTTTTCAATTCAAGACGTGAAGTTTTCCAATGCCTTTGCGATGTTTTTGAACATAAAGGCTGACACACAAGATGCTATTCATCAGAAATAAAGATATATCCGTTGGCATAGAATCAGTGTGGGACAGTTGTAATCACTTGAAAACTCCTTCAGGGAATATTATTTTGAATGTATCACATAATGAAGAAATTATTTCCTTCAAAAATTGATATTCTATTTTTAATGTAAAAAATCGCCATTTTCAAACACTGATTTTACAAAAATGACCACAATAGAAGGCCAACTGTCTTGCTTTTTAGCAAAAGATGATCAATTATAAACACACTGACCCCCTTTTGTCGTGGACAAGACGGGAAAATGGTAAATTGCTAACACGGTCACTTGCTAACATGGTCGCTTGGGCAGATGTCTGAAAAAAGTTACAACGTGAAACACAGTGTCGTCGCTTTGATAGATTTAGTTATATTGTGCTTTATTTTTTACAGAGGGCTTCATAGTCACTGGCAAATGTCCAGCCCCAAGTCCTACAGAAGCCACAGAAGCAAAGAGAAGCCTGTGCTGTCCCCCACTTTGGCCACCCCTCAACTACGCTGAATCATAGCGACAGGAAACCGGAGCTACAGTGGGGGCTGGTAAATAAATTACTGCGTATTCCTGGGCAAGTCACTCAACACCCAAGTCTCTGATTTATAAATGACATTTACACACGATCTCTGCAGTGCTTTTCAGCCCAATGATGCTGCTGACATAATTAACCCTTTAAGACACGCGATAATATAATGATCTCACTATCTGTCCATCGCTTCACACAGATGATCTCGCGCAACTTCACAGAGTAGGTGCTGTTTATTCCCATGTCAGTTTCACAGACATGGAAACGGAGACCAGAGAGATTCGTCCCTTGTCTAGGATCCGAACGGCAGAGACAAAGTGTGAACCCAGAGAGGTGTTCTCAAAGTCTGCATGTTTCTTCCTCCGATGTTCATTTGACTTCATCATTCTGAGGTATAATCATCATCTACAAGGAACGTAAGTGTAGATTTAAGGTGGTCGGTTTGCTTTGACAAATGTGCACTGACGAAGCCAGCGTGTCCACGGAGATGCCGAGAACTGCCCCGCCCCAGGAGCTCCCCCAACAGCCTGGAGGAAGAGAGGTGTCAGCACAGGGCCCCAGAGAGTGACCCTGCCAAGGGGGATGGGAGTGAGGAGCTGGGGGAGAGCCCCCGGCCTACCCCCCGGCCAACCTCCAGAGGGCTGCGGCCTGCCGAGGGCCCCTGCGCAGGGCAGTCTCGACGGGCTGGTTGCTGTGCCCAGTGGCTGTGCCCGGTTGCTGTGCCCCAGTGCTGTGCCCGGGTGCTGACCCAGGGACCCAGATAACTGCGGTTTAAACCACTGGACAGGAGAGAGCACAGCGACGCAGGTTGTTGCGGAGTTTGCACCCTCAGAACAACTACACGCTACAGGTGTATTTCTCGTGTACGAAACACTCTGAAGCTTCGAGAACTTGAGGAAATCGCTCTAGGTTTTCCTCCCCAGGGCAGGAGTTTCAGTTCATTGTTCTAAGCAGTGACGACGTCGACGCGAATCGAATGGTTGGACTCTCGTTCTGGACGGCTACCCTGCATGCTCGCGGCTGTTCCGATGGGCTGACACAGTGTGAACAGTGGGTCAGAGCCTGGAACCCAGGAGGTGCTGAGGGCTGGGGGCGTCAACCCCGAACCTGGCACACCTGCGCCGTCCTCTCTGCCGCCACCTCAGGTGCCCAGTGTCACGGAAACTCAAGTTCCGTTTCATCCAACTGGGGGTCGCTTGTCCCCAGACGACCAGCCCGCACTCCACAGGCAGTGTTCAGCGGGGCCGGGTTCTGGAGAAGCTATCCACGGGTTTGGGAGGGAAATGGGTCGTTCTCAGTGTTTAGTGTCAGATGCAGTCTTCGTGCAACCCCCAGGGCCGTAGAGAAGAAAGGAACGAAAGAAGTGGGGAGAAAGGGGTGACAGCAAATAAGAGACATCACAGACACCCCGGATCAGGGCTCAGATTTAGGGAAAAGAGAGCCAGCTCAGGGACAGCCAGAGACATGCGCGCATGTCCAGGAGTGCACGATAGACATGTTCATGATCGGCCCTGGACGCAGTGTCACTGCGTGGCGAAGATAAAAACATCTTTCCGAGTGGTGGTCACGGAGCCCCTTTAATTAATAGTCTAACAACCACGTCGTGTCTGCTACGGGCCAGGGACGAAGGAAGAAAACCCGAACCCTGATGGACAAACATTATAGGGAGAAGAAGCAGATGATCACAAATAAATCCGTACACACATGGTAGGTGAATGTGGGCGGGGCTGGGGGGACCCAAAGCCCTGCAGGCGGCTGGAGGGGTGTGGCCGTGTCCAGGGCTGTTCAGGGAGGCTTGAGTGGGGAGACCTTCCGGGCACAGGAGAGAAGGGAGGGGCTGACAGATCCCCAAGCAAACGGCACCCCAAGAGGAGCAGGGGCAGGTGCCAAGGCCCAGAAAGAGGCGAGTTCTAAACCTGCACGAGAAACAGAGACAGAGGGGGTGGATCCGGACGGTGTGAGGAGGCGAGTTAAGGGAATGGGCGCGCAGTGTGCAGACAACGGTCTGAGAAGCCATAGCACAGACCGGGCCTTCCTTGCTCGGGGGTGGCAGCGGGTTCTGCCGTGACGGGCCTTAGGGCTGTGTGGCTGCTGGCTGAGCAGAGATGCTGGGGAAGAGGGATCAGAGTGGAAGGTCTTCCAAAGATCAGGATAAAACGAGGGCGTCTCGGTCCCTGGAAGCCAGGAAGGTCTTATTCCGGATCCACTCTGACGGTGTCACTGATGCGGGGTGAGAGGGACAGTCAGAGCGACTCAGGACGCGGAGGCGGGGCCTGGAGTTTCCCACAAGGGGAGAAGGTTGCAAGGCTGCAGCCGAGTGGACAAGGTCGGGCTTGCAGCTCGGTGCACGTGGAACCCGAGAGGCCCACTCCCAGCCCAGAGACGCGCTGAGGCCCCGGGTACCTGAGTGTGGGTTTCAGAGGACGGTTCTGGGCCCAGGAGATACAGCTGAAGTCATCGGTTCATAGCAGGCACCTCCGGCCATTGGACAAGAGGATATTACCGAGAGAGGAGGGAGAAGGGCTCGGTGCTGAACATGTTGCCGGGGAGGGTGAGCCGAGGAGAGTTCCAAAGGCCGGGCAGGGAGTTTCCGGAAACCCACGTGAGGAGTGCACGTCAGGGAGGGCGCGGCCCCGCCAGAGGCCGCTCAGAAGTGGACCACGGCTCCCAGACCCTGAGCAATCCGCTCCCTCATCCCCAAGCTCGTTACCGCATTGAAGTATTCCCCCTGCGTCCACCCGCCCGGATCAGGCGCTGCCTCTGCCAGGGATCTGTTCCTCCTACTCCTCCCGCCTGGAACGTTCTTCCCCAGGTAGAGCTGTGACTTACTCTCCCGACCGTTCCTGCTCTCAGCCCAGCATGATGAATTTAACACCACGGAGAACGATCTCGTCTTGGTAAGCTTCATTCACGCGCCCAGAACACTGGGTGCTCGGCTAGGCGTTACCTTCTGGGTCACACTGAGCACCTTCCCCTAGCCCATGTGAGGACTCTCCCCCAGCCCAAACCTGCAGCACCCCGAGGTCTCACATGGTCTATTACCCTCCGCAGCATTTCTCATCTCCAAAATGCCTGACGTTGTATTATTTGTTAGTGTCTGTCCCCCTGCATTCCGGCAGGTGCCACAGAGGGCAGAGGTTTCTCACCTTTTATTCACTGCCTGTCCAGGGCTGGGGGGGGAGCTGGCCAGCGGGAGCCTCAGCACCTACTCAATGGCGAGGGAAGGAGTGATCGAGAACGGAGCAATGGATGTAGCACTCTGAGGGCCTTTGTCACCCTGGCACTGAATCCAGGGGACCGACCACAGGGCCCAGACGACGCGAGGGGAGGGGAGTCGGAGGTAGGCCGTGACGGAGGACAGAGACACAGGCTGGGCGCACGAGGAACCGGACCGGGGCCTGGGTCTTGCTTTATGCCTGTTTTAGGGTTGGAATACGTGGGAGAGTGACAGACTGGTGCCTCGGGGGAGACTGGAGAGAGGGAACATGTGCTGGAGGGACCCCCTCAAGGGGGCGAGAGGAGATGGGATCTGGAATGTATCCAGGGCGTTTGGCCTGGGAAACACCCATATTCAAAAGAGAAAGTCAGAGATGACACAGGTGGGTTGATAGGCGAGCTTTGGGGAGTTAGGGACATTTTTCAGGTTGTTTCTCCTTTCTCGGGGAACTAGGAAGCAATTCCTAACTCTGCATGGAGGGGAGTGTTGGAAAGAGAAAGCCATGGTGTGGTGACCCCAGGAGACAGACAAGAGCCAGTGCTCTTGGGACAAGTCCACAGCCCAGCCGGGGGCTAAATCTGGGCCCCCCGCTGCTTTTGCAAACAGAGCCTCCTAGGAAACAGCTGTGCCCATTTCTCTACTGTCCCAATAGCAGGCTTTGCTCTCCGAGGGTGGAGAGCTCAGGCCCATAAAATCGAAAATATTCACGGTGTGGCCTTTTACAGAAAAAGTTGCCAACTCCTCCCCGTTCTAGAAAAACGGAGCCGATTTCCTGACAGTTCCGACGGCTCCCCGCACTAGGAGGTTGGTCGGTGGGCCTGCGTTCTTCCCGGGCCGCGTTCCCGTGTGAAGGTGCGCAGGTGGGCGGGCAGAGGGACTCCCCCGGGGCGGGCGTTTACCGCGAGTGGGAGGACAGTGGCGGCTCCAAGGTGCCGAGGATTTGCCAATGGAGTGACGTCAGGATGGCCCCCACACTGGAAGCTAGTTTCTGGGGGACCTGAGGACATGAGGGTGCAGGGTTGTGAGATCTAGGTCAATGCTACAGGACCCCACTGAGGGAGTGAGCCGGAAACGTAGCGAATGGGAGTTGGACGTGGAATGAATACAATTTCGATGATCCATGGTTTGCAGTTCCTGGCACTGAGGGGGGTGGGGATCGAGTGGCTGGGGTGGGGCAGGAGGCAGACCCCCTGGAGGAGAGGGGACTGCAGGGAGTCACTGGTCAGGGAGCCCCCACTCTGCGGCGCACACCCTCTTTGCACTGGTACATTTAGCATGACGTTTATACTTGGAGAAAGCAACAGGGACCCTATTCATGGAGAAAGCAACAGGGACCCTATTCATGGAAGGTACCTGGTGACTTGGATATAAAGGAGAGGACATTGAAGAATCCAGGGGGGAATCTTAAATGCATTGTGTGGATTTGTATAAGTACCATAACTGTAAACTTAAAATATGATTTTTATATCATTGGCATTCGTTCATTGTCATCTCTGCTTACTGCGTATGATCTAGGTTGCTTGGAACGTATGAGGGTTTTAAAACCACGGAGAACGATTTCCTCGTGGTCAGCTTCATGCACACGCTCAGAACACTGGGTGCTCACTCAGGCGGGGCCTCTCTTGAGAACTGGATCCTGTCCTGCTGAGCACGAGACCCTGGGGACACCGCCCAGAGAGACCCAGAGGCTGGGGAGCCCGTGTGGTCAGTCTTCAGGGTGGAGGTTGCTCAAGCACCCTCGTGGAGGGCAGTAGTGCTGAAGGAAATATGATGGTCAGTTGTGCTTTGCATTTTGGGGGTTTGTTTTGTAGGTTATTTCTCGGTCTAATCCTTGGTTTTCATATCTTTGATTGTTCTGTAAATCTGCCCCCGTGCTGTGCATATTTTCCAATACCACTGCTCTTTGCTTGCTCCGTCTCACACAAAGGAGAATAGCAGAATTACTAGATCTCTTTTCTTCCCTGTTTTAGTCCCCATTGTCTTTTCATTTGTTTTATTTTGTTTGGTATTTATATCTATAGGAGGTTCCATGGCTTAGAAATGCAATGGTCAAGATATATTTTATTTCATTTTAATATTACTTCATTTAATGTTTTATTTCTGCTGGTAAGTCATTTCTCTAATGAATTTAATAATTAGCTTATTTCATTTTCCAGGTGCTTGCCCAGTTTCAAGCACAATGGGTTTTAACAGCAAAGAGCGGAAGAGCCTGAAACAGACAAACAGGTAAATTTCACTCTCGCAGGGAGAAACTCAGTCCGGATTTATTTAAGCCTTTAGGGAAACATCGGATCCAAGCCAGCAGCCTCGAACCCCGACTTCCTCCACGGACTTCGAACCCCCTGCCAGAGGAAACCTTGCAGAAAACCCAGAGAGTGTTTCTTCAAAGTATGATAGTTTAACTCAGACTCCATCATGCCCGGCCTGTTTCAGGGACTGGTTACTCCCATGAACTATACAGGGATGGACACAAGTACAGTTATGGGTCCACGGATCAGAGTTTATTCTCGTATTATTTATTGATTATTGTATCACTTACTGGTGTGACAACTGTACACCGACTTCTGCCCACCCCTTAACTTTAAATGATATGCTTCTGATTTGTCTGAAAGGCAAAAAAATAAACCAAGACCGAAAGTCAAGTTCACTTGATTTTGAGTGAAGAAATCAGAAGCTGCTAGTTCTAAGGTGACTACGTACTCTGATTACACCCACGTCGGAACAGGCAAACGTTTTATGCTTGAAGTACTTTCCTGAGTCTTAACACTAGCTTGCTAATTCCCAAAGGATCACATGTCAATTACATCTCAGCAAAGTCAGGGGGAAATAAATCCCCAAAGGAAATGATGCACTTTATAGATACATGTGCATATAGAGAGAGAAATGACCCTTTTATTTTATTTTTTTAATTTATTTATTTTATCCTCACCCGAGGACACTTTTCCATTTTTTGTTCAGGTAGAGTGGGAGGGAGAGAGAGGAACAGAGAGAGAGAGAAACATCGATGTGAAAGGAACACATCGAGTGGCTGCCACCCGCACGACCGACCAGGGCCGGGGACAAACTGCAACCGAGGTACGCGCCCTTAGCGGGAACCGAACCTGGGTCTCTCAGGACCGCAGGCCGACGCTCAAACCGCTGAGCCAAACCGGCCAGGGCGAGAAATGACCCTTTTAAGTCTTCAAGGATTATAATTATTTTATAATGATCAGTTTTTGGAAAATCATAGAATGTGAAATTTTGTTCATGTTGATATTCTTTAACATGTAATTCTTGATCTTGTTTCTATGCTAAGAATTTCATAAACACTGGAAAGAATAATACCATTTGATAAGATTTAGATGGAGGAGAATTTTCTTATTGTCTTAAAAGTAACTTTTTGAAACCTAAGATATTTTGTCCAGACCTATTTACAATTATTGGAGACATTTTTAACCTAAGTCTATGAAGTTTCCAAATTGCCACTCAATAATACACAGATAATTGAAGACTAATACAAATCCTTAGGCTTCATAAAAATTAAGATTATTTTTGAAACTATTTATTATTTTTAAATTTTTTTTTTTTTTAATCCTCACCCGAGGATATTTTTCCATTTTTTGTACAGATAGAATAGGAGGGAGAGAGAGAGAGAAACATCGACGTGAAGGGACACATCGAGTGGCTGCCACCCGCACGACCAACCAGGGCCGGGGACAAACTGCAACCGAAGTACATGCCCTTAGCGGGAACCGAACCCGGGTCTCTCTGGACCGCAGGCCGACGTTCTAACCGCTGAGCCAAACCGGCCAGGGCAAACTATTTATTATTTTTAAATTGACATCACTTCTAGTTTGGCCAGAAGAAATTACACCTGAAGCAAATAAAAAGTCTAGAAAATACATTGCTTTTTTTTTTATCCTCACCTGGTGACATTTTTTTTTTGCATTTATCTTCAGATAGAGTAGGAGGAGGGGAGAGAGAGAGAGAAACATCGATGTGAGAGAGACACATCGAGTGGCTGCCACCCACACAACCCCAACTGGGGCCGGGGACTAACTGCAACAGAGGTCCGTGCCCCTAGTGGGAACCGAACCCGGGACTCTCTGGTCCACGGGCCGACGCTCTAACGGCTGAGCCAAACCAACCAGGGCAAAAATACATTTCTTTTAATGTCATCCCTCTCACCTTGATATTTTGAAGTGACCTGAGAAACCATATTTCCTCCTGAATTGGATTAGTCTTTTTGTTTCTCTGTTAGTTTATGAAGCACTAAAGGAAACACAAAACAACAAAAATTAGGAAAAAAGATAGCATAACCGGGGAACCGTGCTCATTTGCTAAATGAAATAACCTCTAAAGCCTTTACTGCCCCCGCCCCCGCTCCGCCCCAGCCCCCACTCCATGCTGCCTGTTCGCGCAGAGGATTTTCGCTGCACCTTGGCTTTGGGTCAGCTCTAGCGAGGGGAGGGCACCTGAAGGCCACAGGGCCCTGGCGTTTGGAAGGAGCGTGCACGCCCGGGAGAGAGGCCGGTGCCGCGAGACGAACAAGAAACCAGCGCAGAGACGGGTGCTAAGTACACAAAGCACACGAGTGTATTTATTCTGGTTTGCAAGCACTTGGTCCTACATTTCAAAAACGCCACCACTGAGCTGCTGGCACATTTATGTACAAAACAGATTCCTTATAATGCCTGCTACAAAGCACTCTCTGTGAAGATACAAACTCGAATACCGGGGGGAAAAAAGGCAAAAGCGTCAACATCGTTACAGAAGTTTAAAAGACAGTTTTAAAAATCATCACAAACTGTTAAGACACAGAACTGAAACACTATCATATAGAATTTAAAGAAGCCCATTAATACTTTTGCTGAATATCTGTAATACTGCATATATCAGAAAAATGTTGAACCAGTAAGATAATCTAAAAAAAAAAAAAAAGAAGCCAAACCCCCAAATTAATTAAATAATACTACAGATGCATTATCATGCCACAGAGAACCCTAGTAATATCCCTACGTACTACAAGAACTTGTAAAATTATGGGTGATGCATGACTGGTCATTGTACAAAGATTGTTCACTGGAGAAATTTTATTAGAAATGCACTTATACTGAGAAAAGATTTCACAATGGTCAAATCAGTGCACAGTACTACCTAGTTTTCATACACCGACAAAAATGTCTTGTCAAGCGACATCATTTTATAAGACACTTTGCAGCATTCTTGTAGCATTAGAAATAATCAAGAGTCAAGGTGAGAACAAACACCAAATTTGGTCCAATAACACTGATTGCTTCTTGTTATTCCTTTGATATAGGTACTTCTTATAAATGAATATGAATGAACATGGGGTTAAAATGACTGACTAGAAAAAAAACCACAGACAGGCCACTATACTTTGAAAGGATACATTGTATAGCGGCCTCTAACTATACTTTAAAAACACTACAGGTAAACCAACATAGATTGGAAGGCTGCAAGCAAAGCTATTATATTAATGGAAGCCTTTTCAAATGTATCATACACAGCTGACGGATCGTTTACAGAGGTGCAATCCATTGAACCTTTTGAAAGTAGGCAAAACAACTTCTGAGAGGTTAGTGTGCTTATTTTTCATCTACCACCTTCATGAAGGCAATTAACATTCCACATCAGCATATTAAAGTTCCAATCCAGCCACTGCTTAAATCGCAAAGAGAGCCTTCTCCCATTGTCCACATAGTTATTTCCATGAAACTGTCTCTGTCCTGAACTTAGAAAGGTAAGCCTGGTCTCACACTCTTAGAAAGGCAACTACATGCATCAGCATCACTGTTCATGCTCACAACACAAACTTGAAGAATCAGAGGAAAATCCCTCTTCAGTACATCAAGAAAAAAATACAATGTTAACAAAGATAAGAAGCACTTTTTTTAAACCTACTCTTACAAATTTAGAAATTGCACCTTAGATTGATGAAAACATTAACCAGAGCCTATAGCAGTGTGGCCACTGATCTTCAGACAAGAGTTCCATATTTCAAGAAGAGTCATCATGATATCATCTCTGTCTGTTGTTTATAATGTACAATGGTCCCTTTGAAGGTTACCTGTAGTCAAACTAGTTACCGAAATCAAAACTAAAAAGTATAAAAAGCTGTTTTTTATTTTCAAAACATAAGAAATAATGCAAAAGGGGTTATGTATAACACATGGAAAGTGGTTAAAAATCAAATAAATCTCTGCATTTGACAGTGTTAGTTTCATTGATCTTAGGAATTACTCAATGAGTCTGAGAAATTTAAAGAAGAAAAAGGCTGGATAGGAGCTTGTAGAAGACATCTGATTACATCAATTTAACAAATTCGGAAATTAAGTGCTACACAACAAAGACTTGTGTTCAGGTGATTCCTAAGTCACCCTCCATATCATTGATGAGAAGCACTTTCATTTTATTCTTCAGAAGGTTGGATGGTTGGATGGCCCTTAGTTGAACACCAATGCATCTGGACGGTCGGCGGGAGGTTTTGTTTATGTGTACGCGTTGAGCCGCTCTTTGGAGCGGGTGGAGTGGATGTCGTGCAGCTCCTGCTCCTCCTTGGACTTGATGTCCTCGTACTTCTGCATCCGGCAGGCATCCTTCACGTACGCCCAGTTGGCAGACAGAACCATAAGGTAGTGAACCTAATCAGAGACAAAAATAGTGCATACGGGAAGTCTGTTCAGTGTCTTCATGACACCTTGCCATCAGGAAAGAGATGTTCAAATTGTATACGTATATCAGATATGTGCATTAATAAAACATTAGGACCAGCATTTCTGTGGAAATAGAAACAATATTTCCTATTTCCTATGTAAAACACACTCCTTGCTCACTCGCTCACTCCTCAACTACAAGACACCATCTAGGCTCTCTTTCTTTCTTTCTTTCTTTCTTTCTTTCTTTCTTTCTTTCTTTCTTTCTTTCTTTCTTTTCTTCTTTCTTCTCTCTCTCTCTCTCTCTTCCTCCCTCCCTTCCTTCCTTCCTCCCTTCCTTCCTTCCTTCCTCCCTTCCTTCCTTCCTTCCTTCCTTCCTTCTCTCTTTCTCTCTCTTTTTCTTTCCTTCACTATCTCTGTTTCTTATCCTTCTTCAACTCTGAGGTATCTAAGACCGATTCTTAATCTTTATGTGATCTTTCCTGTCCATTCTGCCCACATCTGCCCAAACCACATGACTACACATTTTATGCCCATGTATCTATGCTTTCTGACCCATAAGTGGAAACAGTCTCATACACAGTTGGAGTCAAGTTGAATTACTGAGAGGATATACTGTTCACTGTGCAGTAGAAAGAGGGATCATGGAAACCGCAAAATAAACCTGTGGATTTAATGAGCCCGTTAATTTTTCATGCAGTGAATTTTGCAGTTCCCCTTAGATTCGAACTGTACAAGAGCAAGCATTGTGTCCAAAGGGTTTTGAGTATTTAGACAGTCACAACAGCTAGACTAGCACCATGTTCGAAAAGGGAGCTCCTGATCTCTCTGGACTGATGAGTCACTCAAGTAATGAAGACCCTGACTGGACTAGGACTGACTCAGCAATGAGATCACGATTGTTTTCTTTCCTGCCCGGCCTCGTGGTCCACAGGAGAGATAACGCAGTTTTCCACGTGACGGATTTTGCTGGATACACAGGAAAAGGGAACCACGCTTTCGGTTACTTACTTTCTCTACGTTTTAAAGGGTGGGCAATACTTTTCTCTACAATTTTGCCAAATAGAACGCTAAAACTTTGACTACTCAAGAATGCACTGACAGGCAGGAGGTAGGCTGGGCCTAGAAAAGCACAGATGGACAGAAAGAACGCGAAGTCAGCCCTGAATGGTGGCTACTGGGGTACAGCAAGGTAAAGCACAGGCAGGAGAGAAAAACAGAATGACTTTGATACGTGGCCAGAGTAGGAAGAACATGCCTACCAGTGAGACTAAGCTGTTCCCAGAATGTCCCATTTCCTCTGACATTCTGCGTGTGGGTAACAGAAACGCCCGCCCCCTGTCAGTGGAGCTGTGAACTACACCTGTGTCAGTCCACGGCCTTCCCCCGTGGAGCCGAGGGAGCCTGACACACCGGATCTCCGTGGCGCTTTGAGCTGTGAACATAGCAGGTGCTCAGCAAGGGGGAGGTTCTCAAACTATTTGCCACGTGAATAAATGCTGTATTTTCAGATGTTCAAACATGTTCTTTCAAAGTCTGGGGCAATACGGTCCCTAAGTTACTACCAAGTATATATGTGTTCGCACTGGAACCTCAGTGACGCTACAGCTCACAGCGGGCGCTTCCCAGTTGGTTCTCGGTCGTCTTGTCTGACCTCAGGGGACACGGGCCGCCAGGCTCATCACTGCCCCACAGCGGGTGAACACCATCCCTGGAACCTGCTACCTTGCCAACTCGACCCCTTTTGTTGGCATGTGGAGTTTCCTACTACCTCCCCCAAATAATGCGGTGCAGTGCATGCTGTTTGAGTACAACTGCTGAGAACCCCGGCCCTAAATTACGGACGATGTTGGAAACATTGTGGTCGAGGAGGGTTCATCTCGATTTCCTCGTCTGTCAGACGGAAACGACAGCAACGGCAGCTGTAGGGTGAGGGGTTACGCCCGGCGCTGCCCTGAGAGCCCCAAACTCACACGCCTGGAGCACCGGGCAGAGTAGGTGTAAAGAAACACTAGCCGATAGCAGTGCCTCTGGGAGCAGCACTGGGACCAGGAACCGCACGTAGCAAGCGCTACAGGACCCGTCTCCCGTGACCTAAGTGGCGACCAGAGCTAACCAATCAGAAATGCCGATGCAGGGATGCAGGTCAGAATTTAGATGCTGTGCATTCGTAAGGAATTTCTGCTTTGCAAGTGTTCAGATACCCAGAAATATGCTTAGCACTTTAACAATCCTCTAAACGCTTGCTGTTTGAAATAGAACGTGTTTGCAACTTAATACCTAACGCTATGCAAAGCATCAATTCCTTAAGAAATACATAGCATCTAGCCCTGGCCAGTTTGGCTCAGCGGTTGGAGCGTCGGCCTGCGGTCCGGAGAGACCCGGGTTCGGTTCCCACTAAGGGCACGTACTTCGGTTGCAGTTTGTCCCCGGCCCTGGTTGGTCGTGCGGGTGGCAGCCACTCGATGTGTCCCTTCACGTCGATGTTTCTCTCTCTCTCTCTCTCTCTCTCTCCTTCCTCTCTCTCCCTCCCACTCTGTCTGTACAAAAAATGGAAAAATATCCTCGGGTGAGGATAAAAATAAATAAATAAATAAAAAGGAGAAATACATAGCATCTAAATTTCTGTGGCCTTAAAATCCTGTGATGATAGATTCATTTCAGAGTAGGCACTGTTAGGACACTGTTCTCTTAGACAGGTACTATTCACAGAATTTTCCATGCCTGAAGGATGTGTCCTCTGGTCTCATGCACGGCCAGGCTGGTCTGCTAGGACCACGTGTGTCGGGAACATCACTCCCCAGACCACGTGGGTGCCTCCGCTGGGCATGTCTTAGCTCTGAGTTTAGGTCAAGATGACAAGGTCTCTGCTTATTGCTTCAGTGTGATCCCTCCAGTTAATCAGCCAAGGCGATCTTATTAAGCATCTCCCATTCTCAAATTAATTTCCTATTAGCGGTTTCTACACTAAATCTAAAATGTTGAACAAATACAATATAAAATTAAGGAAATATCTGAAAACTCACTTTAGCCCTGACAGAGCCCTTTTCATTAGATATTTTAAAAAACCATGTTCAGTAAAGCAGAACCAGACCTTAATACAAAAGTGAACATGAAGTTGCTAAAAAATAACTGGTCTGAAATTTCTCGTCTTCGTTTCTATTTTTCATCTCGGACAAGAAATAAAATGCTCCTATTTTTTTAAAGGTGTTTCTTTCACCAACACACCAGGCGATGTACCGGCCCCCTAGGAAAAGAACAAAATAAACCCAAATCGACTCACCATTTTTGCATCTTGAATTGGCTATAACACTGGTGAGGTCGCTAGGAACCTTCTAGATTTCTGTACTACTTATACCCAGGCTGAGGGCCGTGACTGACAAGCTATTCCTGCCGCTCTGAGTGTTTGTCGTGGGGAACCTGGACTTCCTAGTGACTCTTGAGGGGGAGAAGGATCACACACAGTAGGCCCCCCAACTTGCTAAATGCCTGACTTGCAGGACTCGGTAATATTTCTGAAGGAAATTAGATACGGGAGACATGACAGAAAACGTCTGAGATTTATTTTAAGAAGATGAATCCCTTTCTCCTAAGTGACTCAATGGCTCTTTGTGTTCTTATTTAAGGAGAAGAAAGGAGAAGGTAAGTTGAGCAACTGGTGCAGTTCCGTAGAGCACCTCACTGAGACACCCCTACTGTGCAGAGACCATTCTCACGCTCCCAGCAGGTGCAGTCCCGTAGAGCACCTCACTGAGACACCCCTACTGTGCAGAGACCATTCTCATGCTCCCAGCAGGTGCAGTCCCGTAGAGCACCTCACTGAGACACCCCTACTGTGCAGAGACCATTCCCACGCTCCCAGCAGGTGCAGTCCCGTAGAGCACCTCACTGAGACACCCCTACTGTGCGGAGACCATTCCCACGCTCCCAGCAGGTACAGTCCCGTAGAGCACCTCACTGAGACACCCCTACTGTGCAGAGACCATTCCCATGCTCCCAGGAGGTGCAGTCCCGTAGAGCACCTCACTGAGACACCCCTACTGTGCAGAGACCATTCCCACGCTCCCAGGAGGTGCAGTCCCGTAGAGCACCTCACTGAGACACCCCTACTGTGCAGAGACCATTCTCACGCTCCCAGGAGGTGACGGTCGGATTACCAAGTCTTACCTCTGCTGCAATGACAATACTTCTTTAGGTTAATCATTTATTAACCCAGCATTCCCCCGCCCTTTTTTATTGATAATAAAATAAGTGGTTCCTTTGGACTGCAGGCATTTGAGAGTCATGATCCTCTCTACAAGCAAATACCTCTGTGATTCAAATTGAAAAGCCAAGCCCAGGGTCTCGAGGTCTTCTTACCATGGCGATGACCGCTGCCCCCGCTCCAGCCAGGGCCACGATGAACAAGTGGAAGGTCATGTTCAGCTGCAAGGAAACCAGAGAACCAGCACGTGAGTCAAGGGCTCAGACAGAAGCGAGGTCAGGCCTGCGGCTTATGACTAGGAGCTCGGTGCCTCTTTAGCAGCGAGAAGCCACTGACTCCACAAACATCCCTCTAGTATCTCCGCTCCTGCAAACCATCCCTCCGAGCGGCAGCGTTGTTAACGCGCTCTCACCATAAAGATGAGGCCGCGATTCGTGGTGATGGTTGTCAGCAACGTAACAACGTAAGGCTCTGTTCTCTCTTTTTAAATAAAACTATGAATTTACAGCATCCATGAAAATGACAGTTTCTAGACAAAAGTTAATGAGTTCATGATAATTTCTGCTGAAATGCACAGAGCATCTCACTCAGACGTATTTCCTAGCCTCCCCCCCGTAACGTCACTGCAAGGAGCATCGCCCCGAAAGCCAGGGGGGCCGTATTTCCTAGCCCCCCCCCGGTAACGTCACTGCAAGGAGCATGGCCCCGAAAGCCAGGGGGGCCGCTGCCGCCCTCCTCGAGCCACACAGCACTGAGACCGCGCCGACGTCACGGGCCGCGAACCCTCACCTCCGTGGACTCGCACATCCTGAGGAAGTTCTCGGAGACCGTGCAGATCTTCTTCTCCTCGCCGATGGTGACGATGCCTGTGAGCGGCAGAAAGGGACGGTTAGCGCCCACGTTCCCTGGGGCCCGGAGGGACAGGGAACTTCGGCCGTGAACACCTAAGCAAGTGCGTTTTCTCTTGTATCACAAGAGAAAAGCCCGTCTCGGCTCTGGCCGCTCAATGCCGATGGTGAGCAGGGGTACGGGCCAGGTCCGCCCTCGCCGCCCTCCGGCAAGGTCACCTCGCTCGTCTGGATTCGCGGGTCTGGCACCAGCGCCCGGGGGGCAGCGGCGGCCAGGGCACCGGTTCGGCCCAGCCGTGACCTGGTGTAGGCACCCCAGGTGCGGACAGCCTTGTGCCAGGCCCGGATCTCAGTGTGTCCTGCGGGCACAACCCTCCGGCCGTCCACGGAGGCAGCTGCCCAAGGAGGCCCCCTGCTCCTCCCGTCGGTGAGTGGGAGCAAGAGCGGGTTCCACCCGATCGCCCTCGGCCCGGTCGGTTTACAGACCGACTGCCTCAGTCCGCTTGGGGCACTTGTCACAGATACGGGTCTGTGGCCCCACAGAGAGGGTGGGATCGGAACCGGGGCGTCTCCACGCGGGGCCGTGGAACTCGTCCTGGAGAAGTGACCACGTGTGTCCTCCCGGGCCTTTGGTTTGTGTTCAGCACCACCGAAGTGTCCCCACAGACACACAAGGAAAAAACCGCAAGTTCTGGGCTGTCCGCATGGCTCATGCCTCAGGGTCAAGGTGCTTGTAGGATTATTTCATTAAAACAACACTCCCGTGCAGGACACGGAATGGAGAGCTCCCTCTCTGTGGCCGGCCCTCTGGGCCCAGGCGGCTTCGGCGGGGACCCACCTTCCACGTGTCTGATGAGGACGGTGGAGGCCGCCGCTCCCCATCCTGATCCGGGGTGGGGGCATCCTGTGACGCCCATTTCTTCACTCACAGGAAACCCTAGAAAGCCCCGTCCAGGGCACCGGCTGCGATCCCTCCTTCCTGGGCCACGTGACCCCTTCCGGTCGGACTTCACCCCAACCTCCATGGACGCTCTTACAGAGCTCACCCAGACCCCTGCAGAGGGCACAGGGGGTCTCTCATGCTCCTGCCCTCAGGCTGCCCTCCTCCAGGGGTTGGCAAATCCCTCCCCTCTGGGGCCCCGTCTGGCTCCCCCTCTTCTCCAGGAAGTTTCCTTCATGTGCCTCCCGGGTCCAGTCCTCCTCCTCCTGGACGATCTCCCTGAGGCTCAGGGCTTCGGATTTTAAATACTATCCACTCCTCTCTCCACACCGCCAGCCCACACCCCTCTCTGAGTCAAGATTCACACATCCAAGTTCCTCCTTGATAACACCATTGAGATTCCAATGCGAGCTGAAAATCCCCACTCCTGAGACGGGGCCTCTCCAGGGCCATCCCTTGTCATCTGAGAGTAACCCAACCTTCCCACTTGATCAGTGAAAATAAACTCCTTGAATCTTCGTTTTCTCTCACCCCACAGACAACCTCTCATCTGCTGCCCATCCTCCAACACATGGGAACAGACCAGTCCTCCTGCCCATCTCCCCATCCACCCTCCTACCCCTGTCTCCCCATCGATCCTCCTACCCCCTGTCTCCCCATCGATCCTCCTACCCCCCTGTCTCCCCATCCATCCCCCCACCCTCCTGCCTCCCCATCCATCCTCCTACCCCCGTCTCCCCATCCATCCTCCCCACCCTCCTGCCTGTCTCCCCATCCACCCTCCTACCCTCCTGTCTCCCCATCCATCCTCCTACCCCCGTCTCTCCATCCACCCTCCTACCCCCCTGTCTCCCCATCCACCCTCCTACCCCCCTGTCTCCCCATCCATCCTCCTACCCCCCTGTCTCCCCATCCACCCTCCTACCTCCTGCCTCCCCATCCATCCTCTTACCCTCCTGCCTCCCCATCCACCCTCCTACCCCCCTGTCTCCCCATCCACCCTCTTACCCTCCTGTCTCCCCATCCACCCTCCCCACCTTCCTGCCTGTCTCTCCACCCATCCTCCCCACCCCCTGACTGTCTCTGGGTCCTGGCCACAGGTCTCTCCTGCGGGTTCCGGGGACTCACTGACATCGCCGCCTGTTGCTAGTCTGTTCTCCATACACAGGCCGGGGGACCCGCCTACAACAGAAAGCCTGCTTGCTTCCCTTCTCCCGAATACAGACCCCACCACGGATGTCCTGCAGCGCCCTGTCCCACCACGCTGCACGAACTCCCAGACGTGCTCTCCCTCCGTCCCCCTGGTCCTCCCTCTCCTCCAGCCACACTGGCCTCTCTGTGGCTTGGGGAGGTACCAGGCATGGTGTCACCCTGGAGACTGCATTGATCTCCCCTCTGCTCAGAAGATCCCCAAGTCCCTCATTTCCTTCAAATGACAGCTACCGGGACCCTGTCTCCATCACCCTTTACAGTGCTGTGACCCCCCGGGCCCCGTCCTCCTGTGGCATAGATACCAGTGCAGGGCTGTGATATAAACACCACCTGCCACACATGTGCGGGCTGCCAACAACCGTCTGGGAGCCCACGCTTGCGACTCCGAAGCCGTGGAAACGAGCACGTGTGTACACGCCCGGAAGCCCGGTCACTTCCATGCACGTGTCGCTCTGGGACGGCCAAATGGGCTGCACCCCCAAACGAGAAAATACTCCAATTTGCTATTTCTGCTGAACATTGACTACACCTATATATTTGACTTGCGAGATACAGAAACGTTTCTCGCTAAAAGACACAGAGCGATGTTTCCAGTTTCCCGACAGCAAGTCGCAAGCGGGTGGTAAGGGGCCAGGCTCACACCGCGCCGAGGACGGGACAGCCAGGACCCCACACGCTGGGGCTGGAGCCACAGGCTTTCTCTGCAGTTTCTTAATGTCGTGTAAGCTGGTTAAGCAGAAGCAATATACCTCTGGCTTTGCAAGAACCGACTGTGCCTGAAACATGAAAAACCTCAGAGAAAACGATGCATGATGTGTGTACACGGTCACTGTGGCTGGTCAGTTCTTACCAAGGACATTGTAAGCCTGCGCCGGTGGGAAACAGTAGATATTATGCTGCTATGATCCACTTAGGGAGAAAGGAAATGAACTCTCCACCAGGAAATATAAATGTTTAGTTGTCCACTCGGGTGTCCACTGCGTCGGTAGCGTTGAGGGTGAAGGAATAAAGCCTCTTCCAGCTTCTCCCCTGCTGCAAATCTCCCACCCGAGCCCCTCTGTGTCCTTGTCCCACAGCCTGGCGGCCTCTTCGTGTCCACTTCTCCCCTTTCCTCGTGAGGACAGTGGCCCAGCCGGGCCATCCAGGACAAGGACCCGATCTTCAGGTCAGTTGACTAGTAACCTGAACTCCCTCCATAACCAAGTTCCCCTTGGACAGGTAGGCTAGCGTGGGAACACCTCCACAGCGGAATGACAGACGGGAACAGTACGGCCAAGACCTTCCCGCGTCGTTCTTGGGCAATGCAGCAGAAATGAATGTGGCTCGGAAAACAGCAATGTCACCGACTAAGGACACAGATTTCCCAGGCACAGCGTCTGTGTCTAGGTCCCGCTCGAACCTGAAGCGCCCTTTTGAACGAAGCAGACGACGTCAACGTTGTTCTCTGTGCTGCTTCTGGCAGATGCAGCCCAGTCCTCTGTCCCCTGTCGTGGAAACAAGGCTGCCGTCCGTGATCTCAGTGTGTGTCGCACTTTATCAGTTTCACTGTTTTGTCCTGGACGTGCTCTTCTCTTGCAGAGATGTGCGGCACTTCAGCATCAGGGGAGCTCAGCAAGTATTTGTGGGGAAAAGTGTGGCGAAGTGGGTGACGGACGGGAAATCCTGCTGGAAAATCAGACCTGGGCAAGCTGCCCGCCCCGCCCCGCCCCCGGGACCAGAGTGGGCGTGGCCGAAAGGCAAGGGAAGCCCCGCCCACTGCCCACTACCTTCTCCCTATGTTGGTCCTGAGGTGGTTTCGTCAAATCTCCAGGTTTGAACGGAGCACAGTTTTAAATCCTGGATCTAGATGATATTAGGGGGACCAGTTCTAATACTGTTTTATGAAACAAATGTACTGGGATAACTACCTAATACATTCGATGCCCTTCATTCTCTGTACATGGCATTGAAGGACCACAAAAACTACAAGTATTACAAATTAAAACAGTAAGTAAAATGATTCCATGACACACGAGGAAACCTTGTTAGAGAAAACCATTTACAGTGTCCCCAGATGCTAGTAGGTGAGATTTTGATAGCCATTCTGTGAAAAAAGTCCATGCGAACATGTGAACTTGTGTGTCTCTTAAAAAACCTGTAGCTCCCACAGTTTTACAAAGAGAGGATAGACTTCCGAACAGTGTAGGTGAGATGGGACCCCACCTTTACACATTCGTAATTCAGCACCTGCTGCAACAGGAGGGGCAGAGGACTTCAGGTAGAAAGCCAGAGGCTGCAGCCAGCCCGTGGGTGGCATCTGCTGGGGCACCAGGTACCAGATGCGTGACCGTGGCCAAGCCATTTGTCCTCCTTTGCCTCAGTCTGTCATTTATAAAGAACGTAGTGATAGCTTCCCCCACACAGAACTCTTGTGAGAATTAATCAAGTCAGCATATATAAACCATTTAAAACAAGGTCTCCACCTCACAAGCCCATATACACATGAGAAACTATTGTTGTTACATGAGGTTTCAGCCCCAAATAAAAATAACCAATGAGGACTGCTGATTTATTTAACATTCTTTGATGTTGTTATTATTAAATGCTAAGTATCTTTGCCCTACTTTAGGAGACAATGAAGTACATATTTTTTAGGTGGTCTTTGGACTAGATCTCATGAGTTATGTAGCTGATCCTGGGGCAGGAGCGTAGGCTGCATACTTGCTCCTGAGTCTGGGGACGTGCAAGGAGCTGGGACAGTAGCGTAGGGTATGCACATGCCCCTGAGTCTGGGGATATGCAAGGAGCTGGGACAGTAGAGTAGGGTATGCACATGCCCCTGAGTCTGGGGATATGCAAGGATCTGGGACAAGAGCTAGGCTGCACACGTGCCCCTGAGTCTGGGGACATGCATGGAGCTGGGACAGGAGCGCAGGGTGTTCACGTCCCTGTGAGTTTGGGGACATTCAAGGAGCTGGGACAGGAGCGTAGGGTGCACACATGCCCCTGAGTCTGGGGACGTGCATGGAGTTGGGACAGGAGCGCAGGGTGTTCATGTCCCTGTGAGTCTGGGGACATGCAAGGAGCTGGGACAGGAGCGTAGGGTGCACACATCCCTGTGAGTCTGGGGACATGCAAGGAGCTGGGACAGGAGCGCAGGGTGTTCACGTCCCTGTGAGTTTGGGGACATTCAAGGAGCTGGGACAGGAGCGTAGGGTGCACACATGCCCCTGAGTCTGGGGACGTGCATGGAGTTGGGACAGGAGCATCGGGTGCACACATCCCTGTGAGTCTGGGGACATGCAAGGAGCTGGGACAGGAGCGTAGGGTGCACACGTCCCTGTGAGTCTGGGGCATGCAGGGAGCTGGGTCGGGCAGTCACATGTCCGCTGTAAATGCCGCTTGTTCACAGGGAAGACTGCCCCCAAGCGTACGAGGCTCTGAGAGCTTCATCTCCAGGGCAGGAGGAGTCATGGTGGTTCTAAGGTGATGGGCAATATCTCTGAGGCAGGTGCTGAGGGAAGACACTGGGAGGTGTTGTCTTAGAGGTCTACCTACCGAACTGACGCAGGTCCAGGCAGAGATTGGCCCCCTCCACCAGGGTGCTGTTCCGGCAGATGGTCCACAGGTTGAAGTACATGTACACGGGCAGGGAGGTGAATGCCGTCACCCCCAGCCAGGCCAGCATGAACAGGTACGTCATCATGATAAACTGCAGCGAGAAAGAGTGGAGAGAGGGTGTCACCCACTGGGAAAGAAAAACCTTCGTTTATGTGACAGCGCGCCACGGGGAAGGATTTCTGTGCTGTAGTCACCACACTGGGCAGCAGGGGGACTCGGGGCCCGGTGAGCAACCTGCTGGCCCGTCGCCGGGAACAGGTTTGCACGGACCAGGAGTGTCGCCTGCCTCTCAATGCCCATTTCATTCATGTATTTACCAAAATCTCACCACACTTTCTTTAAGCTTCAGACAACACTAACTGGAATATTTAGAGTGAATCGTGCAAAATGAGCCTGAACGGTGTCATTTATATTACAACGTAACGCACATCTTTCCGTGTCAGAAATATCTGAGCTACTTGATCATGTTTACGTAACATTATAAAAACAGTGATTCTCTTGTCTCTTTAGTCTATGGTGATAGCAGCGTGAATTTCTACTCCCCGTTTAGTGGTTTTTGTAAACTTAAAACCTAAGTCTTTCACACATATTAATTTTACTTTTGCTATCAAAACACTAGTAAAATGTGATTTTAGGTTTGAAAATAAAGCTTTTTATTTATTTCATAAATATTTTTAATATTAACAAAATATAGTAAAAGGCCATTGGTATGTGCCAGGTAAAGCTGGATGAGACCCAGCCCCAGAATAGGATAAGTGGATTTTTAGTTCCACCGTGGCTTAGACGCTGCATAAAATGACGGATGGATGCATGTATTGGTAGATGGATGATTACCTGAAAAAACATAGATCTATCAATGCTGCTTCAAATTACTTACCAATTATTTAACCCATATTATCTGAATATAAGATAGCTTAAATAAAAATAGACCCTGAATGTCTCAGCTCACACTTGTACTATGACTGTCTTCAGATATTACTGAACAAGAACAGGTTAGGGCACGAGCCCTCAGGGTAAATGCAGGCTCAAGGCACACACTGACACAGATTGATATTGATGATATATATATATATATATGTGTGTGTGTGTATATATTTTTTTTTTTATCCTCACCCGAGGACATTTTTCGATATTTTGTTCAGATAGAGGGAGAGGGAGAGAGAGAGAGAAAAACATCGACGTGAAAGGGACACATCGAGTGGCTGCCACCCGCACGACCAACCAGGGCCGGGGACAAACTGCAACCGAGGTACGCGCCCTTAGCGGGAACCGAACCCGGGTCTCTCAGGACCGCAGGCCGACGCTCTAACCACTGAGCAAAACCGGCCAGGGCTCTTTTTTTTTTTTATCCTCACCCGAGGATTTTTTTTTTTTTTTTTGGCATTTATCTTCAGATAGAGTGGGAGGGAGAGAGAGGAAGAGAGAGAGAGAGAAACATCGATGTGAGAGAGACACATCGAGTGGCTGCCACCCGCACGACCAACCAGGGCCGGGGACAAACTGCAACTGGGGCACGTGCCCTTAGCAGGAACAGAACCTGGGCCTCTCTGGTCTGCGGGCCGAGGCTCTAACCGCTGAGCCAAACTGGCCCCGGGTGATTGATGATATTTCTTCATGCAAGTTATGTGTCACTGGATCTGTCAGCCTGTTTCCCACGATCAGAAGAATCCACCGCATGAAGTGTCTCCATGTAGGTAAACACCGCCCAGAAAAAGTCGAGGACAGAAGGAGCCTCGTGAGAGCTTCCACGTCATTGTGTCACGTGGCGCTGATTCATCAGACTCAGGTGTCAGAGATTAAAACCTAGAGTGTCCCTGAACAGTAGCCTACTAAGAAAATCGCTACCCTAACGGTGGTCCGGCCTCAGTGTCGGCCTCGGGTTCCTCCTCCGCGTCCCGGTCTGGAAACAGCACAGCTTCCTCCATCGTCGGGCCTGTCCCGACCTGGGGACCAGCCCGCTGACTGCAGCCAGGCACGGACGACGGGGACGGACAAAAAGGCAGGAGAGACGTTTCAGGACTACATTCGTGTCCATACTGCAAGGATTGACCCACAGATGTCACTGACACGGTGTCCGGGGACTGAAGGAATGAGACAACGTCTCTCTCAGCTGCTGCTCTGTACCCTGGGGAGCAGAGGGGGCACCCCGTTTCCTGCCTGCGAGGAACCCAGGTGTGCAGACTTCTCGCTCAGAGACGATGCCAGATGTCTTCCCAGGTAACTCACGGAGTAGTATGCTCTCCAGCTACAGGTTTTGTTTTTCCTGATTTGTGTTTTGTATATTTCCTCCAAAGGAACACAGTTCCCCTTCCTTTCTCCCTCACAACCCAGCTACCCTTCAGTAGCTCTTCAGCAAAGGGAAGGTGGATGAAGCTTGGTCTGTGTGCACACGCACGCCGTCTCGGACCAACGACCTGAACTGGCCTCCGGAGACATTTCCTAAGTTTGACTGGATTGTATTTACATAATCAGAGTCAGAACACATGAGGCTAGCACATGTGAACATAAGTATAAACATAAAATTGTGTTTTTAATCCTGTATTTATTTTAATTTTTTATTACAAATTTTTTTAGTGTTAACATTATTGCAGGAGTTCACCCCCCCTCCCTTGCCCACCTCCTCCCTCTACCACCTCCCCCTTCCTTGGCCTTTGCGAAATCAATGTCTGTGTCTGTGGGGTATGCATATATGTTCTTCAGTGATTTCTTCAACATACTCTGCTAACTAACGCAGCGATAGAATTCTACTTGACAATGTCTGAAACACAGCCCAAGTTTCTACAGATATTTGGTCCCTTCTTGAAGAGAAGCAAAATTTATTCTAGCTTACCTTGAACACCTCAGGTAGTCACACTTTCAAAATGACAATGCAACATAAAATACATACACTGCACTAAACTAAATATCTTGTTCAATTCTGCATTACTTTGGAATGAGTTATAGCTAGACTTTACTCCATGCTCTCGGTAAAACCTCAAACAAGTGACACTTACTTAGTAACTCAAGTATATACCAAAATAACACTTTCAAGAAAACTTGGGGACAGTGTTATGGCAGCTTAGGCACCTCTATTAGAGTAGTATTGTGGCCCTGGCCGGTTTGGCTCAGCAGTTAGAGCGTTGGCCCACGGACCAGAGAGTCCGTCCGGGTTCAGTTCCCACTAAGGGCACGTACCTCGGTTGCAGTTTGTCCCCGGCCCCAATTGGGGTCGTGTGGGTGGCAACCAGTCGATGTGTCTCTGTCACGTCGATGTTTTTTTTCTCTCTCTCTTCCCCCCTCTCCCTCCCATTCTATCTGAAGATAAATGCAAAAATGTTCTCAGGTGAGGATAAAAAAAAATAAAATAAAAACTATTGTGATTAAAATTGACAGAGATTTGGGGTTAAGGGTAGTAGGAAATTTATATAACAAATTTGAAAAGAGCCAGGAAAAGCTAAGGAGACCTGAGATCAAACTTGTCACCTATAAATTGCCAAATGTCACTGTACTTCAGAAACCTGGAGTGTAATTAGTACATACCTTCTAATAACATTTTTGTCTCCTCTCAAAGCGGACTTCCTATTAGCCTGTGCTATGAAATCCTAACACCGTCCTTAAACTGTGCTACAGCTGACTGACTTACACCTTTCACATTCCAGATGAAACAAGGCCTGGTCTAAAAATATTAGCAAGTAAAACTTCTTGGCTATTGAGTTATTCAAATCAGTGTAAATACTTCTATGGCTATCGATTCTTTTAATGGAATTATTACAGTTTCTCTCTTTTAGACTTACTGGACAAATACTTAACGAGGACCTCCTGCGTACAGGCGTACAGTGGGATTTCAGCCAGAGAATGATAAACACTGCCTTCTTATTTTCCTCACCAAAAGAATAAAAGTTTTCCACATGAAGGTCAAGGCAACATCTGGTCTTGAAACATCCGTGACTGTCGAGGCGGTACACGTGTTCGACTCCATCAGTGAGAAAGGAAGACACTTCTTGGGTGGTCTTTCTTCTTTCTCCCTTCCGGGTGTGGTGTGAAGTGGTCAGTGAGGAAGCTCCCTGGGCAGCTGCCTGCCACCCTCTCTGCCGGCCTCGGCACCCGGCTAGGCGACCCGGTCCGCAAAGCTGCAAAGCACCAATAGCCACTGTGGTCTCAGCACCCCTCCCCTTCTGACTCCCTGCATCTGGTGACGTCACACATGATATTTTCCACTCTTTGCCCCTGGATTCTGACCCGTGAGAGTCAGTAGAGACGGACTGACTGATGTATCAAGTGCTGACATGCCACTTACTTGCTGTGTCCACGACCGAAATGTTACATTTGTTCAGCAAGACACGGGCTTGACAGCATATGGCCAAAGGCACAGGCTGTGGGGCCGGGTGGGGTCAGGCGCTCTTTACGCTGCTGGTTGGCCTGTGTGAAGGAACTGCTGTGGATCCGATCTCCCGTGTCGGGGGAGGCTGGAGCGAGGTGCTGCGTGAAGAACACGCAGCGTAGACCCCGGCGCAGAAGCAGCACAGATGAAGTATTGACCACTTTTGTTCCGCTTAGCATTCCGTGATCACCACCACCACCCAAGTGTGCGGTGGGCCCGGAGGACAGGCCCCTACAGAGGAAGGCAATTCGATTCCATTTCATGTCTGGAGAAAATGTAGAGGATGAGAAGTCCCCGCGTGTGGAAAAGTTATTCAGAGGGGCTTCCGCTCGAGCAGGGAGGTTCTAGAACATCTGGAAACCACCCACGACGGACGAGGTCTTGTTCATGAGACGCGTTGGCGTTCAACGCCCTCTTTATGGACATTTGCATCAGGTGCAGCTGGACCTCAAGGCTCCTGTGGTCTCCAGGACAGTAACAGGGTGCGGCCGCTCGGAGCAGTTCTTTGCAGAGTTAGAAGCACTCGAAAGCCCTTGGAAGGTCCTCAGCATGCTTCTGGCCATGTCCCCTCCTTTTTCACTTGGTTCTGTCCCAGGAGGTTTTGCAAAAGCTTCTTTTGAACAAGGTGTAAAGTGGGACATGTGACCCACTAGGCTGGGACTCAGGGTGCAGTAGACACTCGGAAGTGGGACCCAGCCCTGGCTCCGATCGGCCTCCCTTTCAGGGTTCAACCGGCAGCAGGTTCACGCAGCTGCGTGTCGGGCATGGTCTCTGCCGCGAGGAGACTGTCCCCACCACGGACGCCCGTGTTTTGTTCCGAGAAAGATCTGAATTTTCGGTACCAGCCCGTTGTATTTCAGAAAGCGGCGGTCCCCAGTCCCGAAAGTGCCCACATTAAACAAGCTAAAAGTAGAATTCTGTCGTCCTATGCTACGTTTATCTGAGAATCTGATAACGACTAAGGCTGAAGAATGGATAAAGTGTATTCCTAGGTAAAAAAGTTTCTATATGTAATAAAATAACTCATAATTACGGTTGTTTCCAGCTTTCCAGTGCTGGTAATATGACATATCTCTATATAGTCATCTCAGCGTTAAATAAATAAAAAGCTACTCTTATTTTTAATTGAGGTATAACTGACATATAGCATTACATTAGTTTCCTGTGTACAGCATCATGATTCGATATTTGTACATACTGGAAAGTGATCACCACAGGAAGTCTAGTTAACATGTGTCACCACACAGAGTTACAACATTGGTGTGTGTGGGTGATGAGAACATTTAAGATCTACTCTCTTAGCAACTTTCTTTCTTTTTTTTTTTTTTTATATATTTTGTTTAGATAGAGTGGGAGAGAGAGAAACATCGACGCGAAAGGGACACATCGAGTGGTTGCCACCCGCACAACCCAACCAGGACCGGGGACAAACCGCAACCGAGGCACATGCCCCCAGCAGGAACCGAACCCAGGTCTCTCTGGACCGCAGGCCGACGCTCCAACCGCTGAGCCAAACCGGCCAGGGCTCTCTTAGCAACTTTCAAAGACGCAACCCAGTATTATCACCTATGGTCACCTCGCCGTACATGACACCCCGGGACTCATTTATTCTATAACTGGAAGGTTTGGAAGTTTGTATGTTTTGACCCCTTGACCCATTTCTCCCTCCCTCCACCCCTGCCTCTGCAACCACCAACCCGTTCTCCGGATCATAAATGAACGACTCTTACTCCTATTAGAACAATCTCTGAGAATTAAAAACAATTCTTCCTATTTTTTTTTGCCTTTATTCGTGTCTATTTTTAGATAAAACACATTGTAAAATTCAGCTCCACTTTATCTGTTTGGGGAGTACAGTTAAAATAAACAAAAACTGGAAGAAATAGAAAAAGTGACTGGGCTTGAAGTCAGAGGACTGGGTCACTCCTACGTGAGTTGGTCACACCCCTTCACCTAGAGTCAGGGCCTCACACACGAGCTGGGGGTGAGCTGACCTCTCGCGGGGCTGTGACGGAACCAAAACAAAGCTCACACATGAAGTCACCGAAGAGTCAACTGGTCCACAATAAATTTTACTTTAAAAACAAACTCAGAGAGAGGAGGTTGTCGAATTTAGCAAATTATTAATTGTTCTGTGTTTCTAAAGGTAGGTACAGACCGGAATAACCTCTTTCAGTTGCATTTGTTTTTGTTGCCTTGATTAACACTGAATTTTAATTTCTAGTAGCTCTGGCCCAGTTTGGGGTGGGGGATGGGTCTCGGGGACGTTAGGTATATAATGTGGCCTCACTGGCTTTTCGTATTTCAGCCATTGTTCTAGACATCACTCACATTCATGAAAATGCTGACCTTTTAATTTTTAATTCACAAAGAAAAAAAAATGTCAGGAAAACTTCTCTGGTTTGGTTTAGATTAGCTAAGTCATCGGTATTGGGTAGAAAAAGCTGCCGTAACATGGTAGGGACTGGATGCCAGATTCATCGTCAATCCCCGGCACATCTCACTATCACACGGTTACTCTAGCGCCATTGCATTGGAACACGCTAACGGCCGGCACAGGAGCATCTTGTTACACTCCTTCAGCTGGGCTACATGTCACACGTGTGCTATTGTGTGTTAGCGTTCGGTTCAACAGAACTTCTAGAAAGTTATGTGCTATTTCTTAGCACATAAAATCAAAACAGAACATGCAGTTACTGTTCTGATATCAATCTGGATACAAGAGTCATCATCAGAACTTGAGCAGAAAGGTTGAAATCGACTGCAAAAGGCCAGGTGTCCCGCCTTGGGGAGAAGGTAACATGGGCCCGGCTGCTTGGCTGCGTGGCCGCTGGGCTTACAGTGCACTTAGCTGGAGGGGACTTGTGAACGGTCACTGGGTTCTCATCGGAGTTCCTATCAATTTAGACTCGATGTCTCACGAATTCATGGTTCGTTGAGCTGTGAACTTTCTGGGCCCCCGGAGCAGATGCGCACCGTCAGGTAGAATAACCCGAGAAGTCCCAGCGCCGACCGAGAGCAGCCGCTGCTTCCGACTCCAGGTTCTGGGCGCCCGAGCGACCTCAGAGCTGGAAACGCAGCCGCAGAGCGTGTGGTCATGATGACACAATGCACGCAGGGGGAGGGCACCCCACTGCAGTGTCGTGAGCGGGAGGGATCCGGGGGTCCATGCCAGGTGTGTCTGCACAGCGCACACACCGTCAGCTTCTGCGAGGGTCAAGGCTGTGAGATCCCTTCCTCCTGAGCTCGCTCACGACCTCCATCAGGGCCGTCATCTCTCAGTAATGTGTCTCTACACTGTGTTTCCTCCACTGACACGGGTTTCAGGTCGTCAGTCCCAACGTGCCTCCCCTTCCCGCAGACGGAGACAGCTTCGGGTTTCATGGAGGCAGACCAGCTCAGGGCTCCGTGCTCCTGGGCCGAGGGCTCCTCCGGCAGATACGAGGCCGAGGGGCTGAGTGTTGCAAAAGAGATTGTAAAGCGAAGGCAGACGGATGGAACAGGCGGACTCCGGGAACACGAAACAGACCGTCAGGAACGCCTCACGTACAGATTCTAGAAGCAGCAGAACGGACATAGGAAAGGAAGGAAGATACGTAGCGGAAAGGGTGACCGATGAAGCCTTCCTTGTTTCCCCTCGGATTCCACGGGACCACGTCCTGCGTGGTGGGCCTGCTGCGTGTGGGGAGAGGGGCGCAGGGCTCTGCGGGGCGGCAGGGAGGGGGCCCCCTTCCCGCCGGCAGCGTTGGGACAGCCAGGCCTCCCCACCTGGGACACGGAGGTCTCCCCACCGTGCTGCTGGCCCGGCCTGAAGAAGAAACCCGGCTTCTGCTCACAAGGGGGGTGGTTCGAGGCAGGGGTGCGGGGTGGAGGCTGCGGGACGCCTTTGGAGGAGTCCACGAAGCAGCTGCCACCCTTCCGGTCTGTTGGGAGGGACTGGCGACACAATTGTTACTATCACAGAAAAAAAGGTGGCTCATGTGTTTGCTTGACAAATTCGTACTGGAGGTGGTTTGAGGCGTCTGGGTGGCAGGCAGGTGAGGATGAACTGGGCATGGACTCCTTTGTCTTCTGCGACTTTTACTTGGGCGTGCAGTCCTCGTAAGGAGGCTGCCACTCTCAACGAAACAACCACCTGCTGCCCTCCTCCTGGCTAAGTGACTCCCCAGTGTTAGAAACGGGCTAGACACCCCCTTTCTCTACCGTCTCACCGGGGCTTTGGAAGCGTGGAGTCCGAGCTGTGTGGAGAACTAGAGGTGATGTTCTGTCTTCATTCTGTGAGTGAGTGGACTGTGAGCCAGAGATGCGGCTTGCTGAGGCATATGTCACTACCACATTGTCCCATAGGCTGCTGGCTCCCAGGGGGGAGTTGTGGGGGAGGATGAGGAGGGAAACAGGGCTCAAATATACAGTGATGGCAGGAGACTTGACTTTGGGTGGTGAGCATGCAATGTAGTACACAGATGACCTATTATAGAATTGTACACCTGAAACTTATATGTTATTAACCAATGTCACCCTGATAAATTTAAGAAAAAATACTTAAAAAGAAGTGATATTGTCCTAATTATAAGAAAAAGCCTATCATTAATTGAATTCACTATCTTCTGTTGGCAGAAAATAAATGAATCTAAAATCAGAACTTGACTTCTTAACAGAGAAATCACTTAGTTCTTACTGGCCGTTGGCTCACTGAACAGTCATATTTTATTTTAAAAAATGGATCCAAGACCTTTACCTTAACATTCTCCAGATCTGTAATTTCATATTACTGATCCTAAAAACTTAGGTATTATAATAAGCATTGTCCCCTCAAAATATGAGTCTTATAAGAAATGATTCCAGAGACAACCACAAATACCCATGACGGAGGCAAACTGTCACATCAGGTTCTTATCACCACTGACACTGAGCAGCATACTAGGACCTCTTACAAGCTGGGGGCAAAAACGTTTGTGGTTAACAATCATTTATTAACTTCTCTGTAAGACTGAAATAAATTGTCATTCTTTATTAGAGACATCGATGTAATTAATATGAAATACCTGCTGTGATGAAATGTGTGTCCTTATATAACGCTGACAAATAAGAAAACATGTTAGTCAAGGATGGAAGCTCGGATGTTTCATTATAGGAAAATTATTCTGCATAAAAATTCAAAAGTACCTGCAACTGCATTACTCTTGACTTTCGCCACCCTGTGTTCTAACAGACCACATGTCTGCCTGTGTGGGCTCTAGACTATGACAGATTGGTTTCTCATTAGCCATCACACCGATAAGGGTTGTCTTACAGCACTATTGGACATGATACAAGTCCCCCAATTTAAGGTACAATACACAAACATGCACTTAGGGAGAAGAGACACAGGTATTTTCTATAAATTGCAGATGGATTTTTCTGTTATTGGAACTTCTAAATATTATATTGAAACCCCAAAGCACTTGGGGGGGGGGGGAATCGTAACTCAATGGACAGTTTGATGCCTCTACAATAAAACTAGCGTGGCTCAGGTGACTGGGCCTCCTCCCAGGCAAGAGGTTGTCGGGATTTCCGGTCAGGGGATTTCCGGTCGGGCACAGACGGCTTGGACGATGGGTCCCCAGTACGGGACGTGCGGGAGGCAGCCCAGGCATGTTTTTCTCCTGTGGATGCTTCTCTCTCTCTCTCTCATTTATAAAAAATAAAACTAGTTGTGTTCCATGGGATTTGCGAACTCGAAACTGAAATCTCACACGGAATGCTCTTGATTTAGGAAACATGGCTAAGAATTAAGATCGTGACCGTCGGAGGGAATGTCACTGTGTGTAACAAACGCTTCAATTCCTGGCCGAAGAAGAGGCCCACCCGCGCGCCCCTGGCCTAACACGGGACACCGAACGCGGGCGAGTCACGTACCCAGGCGCTCACGCAGCGGCCGCAGGTGGTGATCTTGAAGTCCCCGTACAGGTCCTTGATGGCGCCGGTGGTGAAGAAGCCCTCCACCATCAACAGGATGCCATACACGAAGAAGGCGGCCGCGATGCCGTAGATCACGTACTTGAAGATGTCGATCCTGGGGGAGGACACAGTGACCTGTCAGTAACTGCGCACGGCTGCATGCACCAGGGATGCGCAGAACGCCCAGCTCGGCGGGATGAGAGCCACGGCGTGTCTGCCTTCACGGGGGACGGGGGCACTGTCCCTCTACACGCCTACTGTCCCCATCCATACCTTGTTCCAGTGCCTGTTGACAAGGGCTTCCCTCCCCTGCCCTGTGCCTGTGGACACCCAGCTAGTCTCGGGGAAGGGGGGAATCACCTCTCTAAAGGGGGTCGCCTAACTTCACTCGATCAGTAAGATCATCAGCACGCGGTTTCTCTAATGAGGACACAGTATCAACTCTAAAGATGTATGTGTCCATCCCTGAGTTCTAAAAACTTGCATTAAAAGAGGAAGGAAGCTTCGCGGTTCATCGTGCATTCCTTGTGGAGAAAATGACAACCTGCTATTTTTGTGCTTGTCAAAAGCCAGTTGTAATTGTATCTTGCGTCACCCTTGCTGTCAACTATCACCAATATTTTCTGCCGATCGTATCGCTACTAACAATGACAGCTTCACGGGTAATTGTAACTCCGCGAAGTCAGCCTTTTCAGCAGAATCACTGACAGTACACGGAACCGGGCCTGAGCCAAGGGCCAGCACGAGCCCATGGAAGAACAGGTGGGGGTCCCTTCTTTTCCCACAACTCAGTGCCCATGTGCGTAGGGGACACACACAGGCATTGTCTACAAACGGCAGAGGGTTTTCCTGTATCTAAATGCCGCACGGGGGTCCCAGCGCCCTTTCGGAAGAAGCCATCACAGAGCCATCTCTTTGCGGCCTCGAAAGGCAGGACAGCCGTGTGGCCGTGGTTGGTGGAGAGGCACACGGGTCAGCACGGCTCTGTTCCTGCTCTGGATGACGGGCAAGGGGAGGGTCTTCACGTCGCATGTCCAGCTTGAAGAGCGCTGGCCCCTCATCGGAGCGGGAGGTGGGAGGCAGCAAGACTAGGGAGCCCGTGCACTGTACACACGGGCGGAAGGAGGGACGAGAAGGCGCGCTCGGGCGGCTGGACACCTGCACGCTCTGCACGCTCCGACAATATTTGTTAAGAGCGGCACGCGTGAATCTGTGGCATGTACAGAGACCCAGAAGAGACGAGCTCGCTAACACTCAGGGTCCCGCGGCCGCTGTGCAGTGACTGCTCTCCGCGGTCGGAAGCCCCCAGACACCGCAGAAATGTACCTGCCCCGGCGCAGGCAGGCCAGGTGCACAGGCCAGGTGCACAGGCGAGGTGCACAGGCCAGGTGCACAGGCGAGGTGCACAGGCGAGGTGCACAGGCCAGGTGCACAGGCGAGGTGCACAGGTGAGGTGCACAGGCCAGGTGCACAGGCCAGGTGCACAGGCGAGGTGCACAGGCCAGGTGCACAGGCGAGGTGCACAGGCGAGGTGCACAGGCCAGGTGCACAGGCCAGGTGCACAGGCCAGGTGCACTGCGCAAGCTCCTCAGCGGGGCAAGCACCTGAGGAGCTCACCTCGCACAGCTAGAGTGACATCATAAACACTTTGAAGGGCTTGGTGTAATGGGGCTCTCCATAAAATTTCTGGGTTAAGATGACATATTTTAAATTTTATTTGGAAGTCATTTCAAATCTATGAAAAAGTTGCAGAAAAATGAATAGTATAAAGAAAAACTATACAGACATTCTTTATCTGATTTATAACATTTTACCCCACTTCACTGTATTCTTGTCTCTCTCTCTCTGGAAAATTACATATGAACATAGAGAAATTCTCCACAGCACAGTTAACTATTTCAGGGAATATAATATTAATATGACCACACACATGCAATCAGACACAAACAATATGACCCGTGCACAACCACACACACACACAACCACACAGACGCCCCCACACACTCTTTTACTGGTTGTCTTTATTTCGATCTATAACTCGTGTTGGTGACACTGCTACATTTCTTAATAAATTCTTGAGAAATGAGTAGACGAATGTTTATGTATATATAAATGTCACCACCCTGATCCCAGACTCTT
Source organism: Molossus molossus (assembly GCF_014108415.1). Lineage (NCBI taxonomy): Eukaryota > Metazoa > Chordata > Mammalia > Chiroptera > Molossidae > Molossus > Molossus molossus. The sequence continues at coordinate 4,108,401 of NW_023425403.1, forward strand.
ACTCAGTGAGGTATCCCACTAAAGTCAGGAACAAGGAAATGAAGGACACTCTCTGTTTCTACATAACACTGTTCTGGGTGTATTTGCCAATTCAATTAGGGGAAAGATTAGGGGAAAGAACCAGCAATATAAGAATTGGAAAAGGAGAACAAAACAAAACTACCTCTATTTGCAGATGATATATGGTGTACCTGGAAAATTTTAGAGAATCAGTGATAAAACTAATTCAAATAATAAGAGAATTCTGCAATGTAGTATGCTATACAATCTACATGCAAAAATCAATAGCATTTGTATAGACGAATAATACCCAGTTAGAAGATATGTTGGGCGAGAACAATTTGATTTCCCCCTGGAAGTGGGATCGCTGGGTCACATGACACCTCTATGTTGAATGTTTTGGTGAACCTCCAGCTGTCTCTATACCAGCTGCAACACCTTGCATTCCCAGCAACGGAGAACAGACATTCCATTTTCTCCACGTGGTTGCCAACACTCGTTATTTTTTTGGGTGGTGGTGTTTAACTTTTGTATCCTAACTGCTGTGAGGTGATATCTCCCTGTGGTTTGGATTTATATTTTCTTGATGATTAACGATGTTGAGCAGCTTTTCATTCACCTGTTTGCCTCTTTAATATCTTCTTTGCAGAAATGTCGACTTAAGTCCTTTGCCCATTTGAAAGTCAGGTTATTTGTCTGCAGTTGTTTTTGTTTGTTTGTTTGTTTGTTTTTTTAGTTTTTGCTATGGAGTGAGAGGAGTGTCATATATGTTTTGGATATTAATCCCTTGTTGGTACATGGTTTGCAAATATTTTCTCCCATTGTGTGGGTTGCCTTCTCACTCTGTTGTTTTCTTTGCTGCACAGAAAGTTCCAAGTTTGATGTGGTTCCACGTGTCTGTTCTCAATTTTGCTGTTTGATGCCATACCCAAGAAACCAACACCAACGCCAATATCAGAAAGTTCTTCCCTTCTGTTCCCTTCTAAGCATTTTACGGTTTCAGGTCTTACGTCTGGTTCTGCAATCCACTTTGAGCTGATTTTTAGGAATGGTGGGAGATGAAGGTCCAGTTTCATTCTTCAGCAAGTGAATATCCAGTTTCCTCAAAATCTTTTGCTAAAGATACCCTCCTTTCCCCTTGCTGGAGTTTGACACCTGTTGAAAATAATTTCATTGTATATGCGAGGGTTTACTTCTGGACTATTTTGTTCTGTTAGTCTGTCTGTCTTTATGTCACTACTACATTGCTGTGATCCCTGTAGCTTTGTAATGTGTTATAAAATCAGGAAATGTAAGGTCTCCAGCATTATTCATCTTTTTCAAGATTATTTTGGTTATCTGGGCACCGTATACATTTTGGCTATATGTGGTCCCATATAAATTGTAGGATTGTTCTTCCCATTTCCATTGGGATTTTGATAGGGATGACATTTAGTAAGCAAATTGCTTTGGGTCGTATATAAATTTTAACAATATAATTTCTCCCAATCCATGAACATGGGATGCCATTCCATTGATTCATTGCTTCTCCAATTTACTCCAGCAATGTTTTATAGCTTTCTGCACACACATCCTTTGCCTTCCTGTCTAAGTTTATTCTTCCACATTTTATTCATTTTGATTTTTATTGTAAACACGATGGTACTTATGTGAATTCAGACTTCTTAAATTTGTTAGGACTTGTTTTGTTACTTAACATGTGATCCATCTTGATGTTCCAGGTGCATTTGACAAGAATGTGTTTTCTGCTGCTATTGGGTGGAATGTTCTAATATGTCTGTTAGGCTCACGTGCAATATAGTGTTCTTCAAGTTCTCTGATTCCTAATTAATCTTCTGTCTGGATCTTCCATCAGAATATCTGTCATTTCCATTATAGAAAGTGGCTACTGAAATCCCCTGCTAGTATTGCGATACTGTCTATTTCTCCCTTTGGGTCTGTAAAGGTTTGTTTCATATATTTGGGTGCAGTGAAGTTGGGTCCATATATGTTTCTAATTGTTATATTCCTGCTGAATTGACCTATTTATTATCATCTAAAGTTCTTCATTGTTGCTTTTGACAGTTTTTGACTTAACGTCTATTTTGTTTAATGTAAGTATGGCCACCCATGCTCTTTTTTGGTTATCATTTGCATAGAATCTTTTGTTCATTCTTTAACTATGTGTGCCTTTAACTCTATAGACATTCTCTTATAGACCACATGTGGTGAATCTAGTTTTTATATCCTTTTAGTCACTTTATATCTTTTAATTGGGGAATTTAATCCACTTACCTTTAATGTTATCACTGATAGAAAAGGACTTGCTATTGCTATTTAATTCATTGTTTTCTATTTGTCTTGTAGCTTTTTGTCTCTCTTTTTGTTCTTTTCTATTTCATTGATTTTTTTGTAGTGACATGCTTTATTTCCTTTCTCAATTTATTTATCTTCTATAGGTATTTGCTTTGTGGTTACCACGGGGCTTGCATAGAACATCTTATATTTAACGATCAATTTGAGCTGATAACTTCAATCATATACAAATACTCTAATCTTTTACTTCTCTCAATCACACCCTTTATGTTATCAGTGTTACAAATTGCATCTTTTTATATGATGTATCCATTTACATATATTTATAGTTACAGTATTTTTATGCTTTTGTCTTTTAACTTCTATGCCAGAATTAAAAGTGATTTATGCACCATTACAGTATGACAGTATTTGTTTATATATTTACCTTTACTAGTGAGTTTAAACTTTCATAGGCTTTTGTGTTCATTTCTAAGGTGCTTTCATTCCAACTTGAAGCATTCCCTTTAGCATTTCTTGTATGGCATTCCTAGTGGTGATAAACTTCCTCGGCTACTTTTTAATCTGGGGAATTATTGGTCTACATGTGAAGGGTAATTTTTGCAGATACAGTATTCGGTTGGCAGTTTATTTCTCTCAGCAATTTAAATATATCATCTTACTCCCTCTGGCTTGCAAGGTTTTTGGAAGAAATCCATTGATAACATTAGAGAGTTCCCCTTCCAGGTGAAGAGTTGCTTTTCTCTCGTTTCTTTCAAAATCCTGTTTTTCACATTTGACAGTTTAATTATATGTCTTGATGTGCATTTTTAAAAATTTATCCTAATTTGAGTCCACTGAGGTTCTTGAAAATCAATGCCTGTTTCCTTATATAGATTTGGGGAGTTTTCTGTCATTATTTCTTTAAATGAGCTTTCTGCCCCTTTCTCTCTTCTTCTGGACTTCCACAATGGATACATGGTCAACTTGCTGGTGTCCTGTGAGTCCCTTTGGATTTCTTTACTCTTTTTCATTGCTTTTGTTCATCTGACTGGATAATTTCAAATGACTTGTCGCTGAGTTTGCTTTTTTTTTTTTTTTTTATTAATTTTTTTCTTTATTGAGTTTTAGAGAGAGGGGAAGGGAGAGGAAGAGAGAGATAGAAACATCAATGAGAGAGAACACTGATTGGCAGCCTCCTGCATGCCCCCCACTGGGGATCAGGCCTACAATATGGACATGTGCGCTGACCGGGAATTGAACCAGTGACCTCTTGGTGCAGGGTTGACGCTCAACCACTGAGCAACACCGGCCGGGCGAATTTGTTAATTTATTATTCCACTCTGTCAGTCTGCTTTGAACCCCTTAGGGACTTTTCTAGTCTATTTATTTAACCCCCACATTTCAGTTTGGTTCTTTCTTATTTTCTTTCTCTTTGTTAATATTCTCATTTTGTTCATGCATTGTTTTGTTGAGGTCATAAGGCATCTTTATTATGATAGGTGTTTTGAATTCTATATCACATAATTTATATAACTCCATTTCTTTAAGGTTGGTTCCTGGAGATCAATCTCGTTCCTTTTGGGGGCCATGTTTCCCCTTTTCTCTGGGTCTCTTGTAATTTAGCATTGTGGGGCCGTGCATTTGAAGAAACAGCTACCTCTCTCAGTCTTTAAAGAATTAGCTTTGCGCAGAAGAAGACCCTCACCAATAAGCCTGGCTACACATCCTGGGACCATGAAACCTTGTGTGTGTGTGGTGGGGAGTGATTTTGAAGGGCCTGAGAGTACAATTTCTCAATGAGACAGGCTTGGCGGTTTCTTTTTCAGACGCTCAGAATCTTGCGCCCTCTGGTGGCTGTCTGAGACACTTCCAGTTCTGGTTTTACAGAGATAAATCGCCCCATCTTGTTCCCAGCAGCCACCCAGCACCCAAAGTACGGCGGATGCAGGAGAGTCGGGGCAGATTCAGAGAGAGATCTGAAGATGCTCCACTGCTGGCTTTGAGGATGGAGGGGGGCCAGGAGCGAAGGGATGCCGGTGGCCCCTGGAAGCGGGAACACGGATTCCCCCTAGAGCCTCCAGGTGGAGTGCAGTCCTGCCCGCCTTGATTTCAGCCATTCCAGTAAGCCCAGCGGGACCCACCAGGCTTCTGACCTCCAGAACTGTAGAAAAATAAGGAATTTGTGCTTTTTACCCACTAATGTGTTCCAGCAGCTATAGGAAGCCAATGCATTGCTATTAGAAACAGCGTGGTGAATCTTTGGGCACACAGTAGGTTGTTCCCCGAGAGGAACTCCTGGAAAACTTTAAGGCATATTTTGTGAAAACGGGGTCCAGAGGGTTTATACCAAAATGAAGATGCATTGTTAATGAGTAAGAGGGCCTATTCTCTCCTTTTTTCCCTATACCAGGTATTATCGTTTAATTTTTCTGATAAATTGATATAAAAAACAGTGGTATTATTTTAATAAATTTTCTTAGTTTAGTATTGTGGATGAAGATATATTGACAAGGTATTAATTATTCTGTATTCTTTAATGAGATATATTTTTATATCTTGCCAGTTTTCCTGTTAGAATACGTATCTTTTTGTTGTTGAATTAATTCTGCATTTATTAAAATTAAGAAGTCTTGTCATGTAAGTGGAAAATATGTTTCTCAGGTTGGCATACGTTTTAGTATTTTTATAATACTTTAATGAATAAAATTTAACTTGTATTATGCCAAATCTATAATGCTATTCCTTTGTGATTTCTTTTTTTAAACACTATCTTTATTGTTGAGAGTATTAGAAATGTCCTCCTTTTTCACCCCATTGATCCCCTCCACCCTGCTCCTTCCCTCCACCCTTTGTGATTTATTTTGTTGCTTATATAGTTTTTGTCCCATTGTAACTGGAATTAATCTATATTTTCTTCTAGCTTTTCCAAATTAAGTTTACTCTTGAATTTTAACTTTCAATCTGTCTGAAAGTTTTTTGGTGAAAATGTAAGTAGGGATATCATTTTAAATGTGTATAAGTACTTGGATATGTGTTTGTGCCAATACCATATAGTATTAATTATTGTACCTGCTCCATTCCCCTGTTTCATTAACCTGGTAAATCCCAGATGTACTAACTACCACTCTCTGATTTGTATCTGCTTAGTCTCATGTGGATGACACTCTTGCTAACATATCTTTCCTCAGTTAGTACTTGAAAGAAGAGGGATTTGTCTTAGTTTACCTTGTGTACCTAAAGATTACAGTAAGTGACACACAGCATAACCCAATAAGCTCTGCTCAATGAATGGCTCCGTTAGAAGAGAAGCCAGATAAAAAATTTAGCCCCAAAACCATATGCGTATTTGAAAGCAAGAACAATACGGGACTATAATACATTCAAAGGGTTTTCAATATCTCCCCACACTTACACCCACAATAATCCAATTAGCAGAATGGGGACTAATGCGAAGGCAGTTGCTCTTGAATACAGAAGACCACGCAGTTTAGCAAGTGAGTTAGACTGTAAGCATTCAGACCTGGAGCTTCATTACCAGCCTTGTCCGATCCCCTCACTGAGGCAGTACTGTTAGGAAACTCTACCCTCGGAAGGTTCTTCACACTGAGCCAAACCATGATTTCTCTATAAATGGGAACTTATTGCCCCAAATCTCTCTCCCTGAACTACAAAGAACAAAGCAAGTTTCCCTCTACCTGATAACCTTATGAATATTATTTAAACAAAATCATCATATTCTTATTTGTAAATAATTTTTTCTAAAGCTGCTGTATTCCTGGGTGTTTTGAAAGAAAACAGAAACTGGATCTTTGAATTCTAATTCAACCTGAAACCTACTCAGGTATTTACCTTGGCTGAAATATCTACTCTAAATAGTAAATCAGTAAGAGCGTGATGTAGAGAGGGTGGCTTCTCTGTGGTCCAGAGACAAACAGACTTTAGGAAGCATGATAGTGGTCATTCAAGTGGTGATACAGCTTCACCACGATAACCAGTGTCATCACCATGATGATAACCAATGTCATCATCATCATGATAAATAATGTCATCATCATCATGATAAATAATGTCATCACCATGATGATAACCAATGTCATCACCATCACGATAACTAATGTCATCACCATCATGATAAATAATGTCATCATCATCATGATAACTAATGTCATCATCATCATGATAACTAATGTCATCATCATCATGATAACTAATGTCATCATCATCATGATAACTAATGTCATCATCATCATGATAACTAATGTCATCATCATCATGATAAATAATGTCATCATCATCATGATAACCAATGTCATCATCATCATGATAACTAATGTCATCATCATCATGATAAATAATGTCATCATCATCATGATAAATAATGTCATCATCATCATGATAAATAATGTCATCATCATCATGATAACCAATGTCATCACCATGATAACCAATGTCATCACCATTATGATAACCAGCATCACCACCATTATCACCATCATGTTCATCAAGAGTTAGTGCTTATCATGTGTAAGCCACATTTCAATTTTTTAAAATATGCCAACTCATTTCAGGCTTGTAACAACCTTCGACTTAGGCAGCATCAGTGAATCCCTGTTACTGATGAGGGACTGAGGCAGACAGGCCAAGACACTTGTCCAGGGTAAGACAAGTGGAAAGAGCAGCGACCTCAGGAAACAAACGCCGAGAGTGTGGCCCCTGAATCCGCGCTCTCGTCCACACGCTATTTTGTCTGTCTCAGTTCCTCACAGTGTACGTACTGGTTTGGTGGTGGTTGTTTTATATCACTGCGGTTTTTTTTTTAAAAAAAACACTCATCTGAGGACTACTAGTCTGGCTAGAATATTGCCTAAGGAGAGGCTCACTGTGTTTTAGCAGAAAGCTGGGATTCGGTCCGGTTTTCTAACTGAAGTTCTGGCTATGACTGAAATTATTTCTAACTCTCCACCACTAATGAGGAACCTCACATGAGTACTCATTTGCCGGATCTTCAGACTTCTTCTAAGTAGAAGAGCTGAGCCATCTGGTTTGCTTGTCAACCCCCTGGGTCAGAACAGATGGCGCGCACTGGTTGCCACCAGCCTCTGCAACCTGGCCTCATCCTGCCACGCATGCCTGTTTCCTGTCCTTCTCCCATCCTCTCAGCAGCCGAGAGCAGCTTCTCGTACATTAACTCCCGGGGAGCACGCAGGAGCCATAGCAGATGAAGACTTATATACGCGTTCCGTTAGTTGAGAGCAAAACCAATATATCCATTTTACAGCGCTCACTGCCTGCTTTTTTTGCATTGTCAAGTGGGAACTAATTTTTATGTGTTCATTACATATCAAAGAATTCGTTATCTAGTAAATTTAGTTGTTGATGCATTGTCCTCAAGTCACAGTCATAAAATTTTGAAGACGAAAAATAGTAATTCTGGAAATCAATGGTACCATTTGTTCCTCAACCCTCATTATAAGGTGACCAAACCCCAACATCATCCCTGTCTGATAAAGTTTGGGGAGGGGTATATTTGTGAATAAGGCTGTCCCTTGCTCTGTCCTCAGGAGAGTTATTCAAGAAGCAAGTCGCTTAGCCAAGTGAGTGGTTCGAATTGTTTGATATCTTATTTTCTAGCCAGTCTCCATATTTTCTTGTCCTATATATGTAAGCTTATTCTTTTTTTTTTTTTCATCATCCTCACCCGAAGACATTTTTCCATTTTTTGTTCAGGTAGAGTGGGAGGGAGAGAGAGGAAGAGAGACAGAGAGAAACATCGACGTGAAAGGGACACATCGAGTGGTTGCCACCTGCACGACCAACCAGGGCCGGGGACAAACTGCAACTGAGGTACGTGCCCTTAGTGGGAACTGAACCCGGGTCTCTCCGGACTGCAGGCCGATGCTCTAACCGCTGAGCCAAACCAGCCAGGGCTGTAAGCTTATTCTTAAAATTAAATGGATATATGAGGCTTTTAAGGGGAAGATCTGAATTCTTTAGGAATACCTTACATATGATTTAACTCATCAACAAATATTATCTGGATCTATACTTTATTACATTGTTCCTTTAAAGTAATAAAGGTATAAACGCTCCTTGTTCACTCAGTCAGGTGTAACCAAGGAAGCACCATGATCACACCTTGCCAAGGGGCTGGACGGGCTAGCAGTGAGCTGTCTCCCGAGGGCTAACCAGCTACACCGAACAGTGGAAGTTGTACTTAAGAGTGTGGGAATTTCCCTAATGGGAACAGTGGTGAAAGTACATACCCACTGTCACAACAATTCGGAGCCAGCCATGACCGTGGCCTCGACATACTAAACTGACAGATTAAGGGAGGGAAGTTTCGGGGAAACCAAGTAAATAAGGAGGAACAGGGGGATTTGGGGTCACGAAATCTTTGAGAAATTCACTCTTTTCCCTCCCTGTGGAGGTCTCCGCATCTCCAGTAGAATTTGACAAAATGATTTAATGGGTGACATGGGCTGAGGAATAGGAGCTACATTGCCGATGGCAGATCGCTTTCCAGGGCGAGGGCTAATGGTGTTGAGCAGCGATTGCATGAGAGTGGGGGTCATTTGCAAACTCAGCTGTGAGAAGTAGAGTCTGGACACCGGACCGCTGACTGGTGGAATGGAAGGGTCGTGGTTCAGTGTGTCCGTCCTTCATTGCTTCCTGCAGACTTGAGATATTGACCACGCTGAGGGGTGTGTGTGTGTGTGTGTGTGTGTGTGTGTGTGTGTGTTTAAGGGGAGGAAGACAGAGAAGAAAGAGAGCGAGGCTTAAACTACGGAGCAAAGAAATGGACCCTAAATTACTGAGGCCGGCCGCCAACTCTTCTCTTCACCGTCTTCTCTCAGACTTTCTTTCCGAACTTGCCTTCGCCTCTCCCAAGCCAGTGTAGGGTCTGCAGTACCGCCCCCCACCCACCTCTGCATTACGCTCCCTATTTCACATCCTCTGTCTTAGCTGTGCCTCTGATTGCCCCAAAGGCAGCCCACCCGGGGTAATCGCTACCCCGTCTGACCTTCGTGAAATCTTTGAATGTACCAGTTGGCACTAATTGTACCTAGTAGTTAACTGTACAAAACTTCTCTGTGTTTTCAGGACCTGTTTGCTGACGGAGCGTCTTAATTCATTCCGTAGCTTCGCAGGGTCGCTTCGGGGATTTCAGTTACTTGGAATGTGAAAGGAGAGAGCATCTGAACCCTTGCTTTTATTCCTATAAAAATGGTATTCTTTCCACCCCCAATGTGTATTATTGGTTTCGCATTTCACTTCCAAGGTAAGAAACTAACTTTTGGTAATAGTACTAAATTTAGCATGATCTCTGATTTCTCCCCTAAACTCCCACACACGTATGACTCCTTCGGAGCTTTGGCCGAGCTCTGTGCTATATTAAACTGAGCTGTCTAAATGGCAAATGAATACTTTGACCATTGGTTTCTGATAGAGGGATATAACCACTTGTGACATTTATTAGGTTCGTATTTCTTGAAAAATGTCTATTGCAAAACTAACGTTAGCAATTCTGATGTAACCTAAATAAAGAGAATCTGTGGATTTTAACGACATCTGTGGTAGCTTAAAATAATGCACAGTGAAAAGATATTTTGTCCAGTGTAGGCTGAACTAAAACTAAAAAGAAAATGTCAGTTTTATCACATTAAAATATATCCATGCAACCATTTTCTTCAGGTCTCTAAAACTAACTTTCAACAATTTAAATCATGTTCAATAGTTTAATTATATTTCAAATGATGAAGATCATTTATAAACTGCCACGGATCAATTCATGTTATGTAGCCAATATAATGGAAATTGATAAACTGTCTACTGTGGGCTTAAATAATTCAATTTAATGGATGATACTACGTCTTCAGAACTTTTTGGGGAAAGAAAAGTTATATTGGTATATCTAAGGAAAGTTATATGAGTCTTTTATAGGTCATGATTTTTAAAATTTGCTAGTATTTCCTGATTTCTATATGTCGGTGACATAGATAAGCTCTAAATTGATACTTCAGAGTTAGGGAATATGTTCTTAGCTGCGTGGCTAATCAACTCCCTCTTCCTCTTAATCACTGTGTGTGTGTGTGTGTGTGTGTGTGTGCGGCAGAGGGTAGTTGGTGGTAGTGGGTTCAGGGGGTGGTTCCTAGTCTCACACATTTATTTTGTGACATTTTTTATTTTATTACCAATCAGTCTCAAATTTCAAGTACCAATATATTTTAGATGAACATAAATCTTTCCATTTTCCTTCCATAAACACGTGCCATCGCTCTGAGCGAGGGCACATGCCCCCACGCAGGCGGGGTCCCTTGCTCCAGGGCTCTATAGAAACGTGCGGCTCTTCTGGCTTTTCCATTTTCGTGGCCATCGGCCACCTTAATTAACAAATGAACAAATTCATTGACAAAACAACAAGTATAACTTATGAACAATACTTTTTCAAGACAATCTAGGTGCCTGGAGCTGATGGATTGTTTTAAAAATTAAGAATATGTTATGTTTTCTGAAATCGGGGGTGGAGAAAAGTTATATTCTTCTTAGAAAGTTGTCTGGGTTGCCCAAGTGTTGCCTTAGATTAGGGTCCGAAGTATAATTACTTTATACCAGGCCAGTTAGGAACTGCCGGTAAATAAGAAATGTGATTAAGTCCTTTTGATGGAGTTCTATGGGTCACAGGCACAGTCGCCTTACCAGCCACATAACCACTAGGACTTGTAACTCGAAAAGCACTTATTGCAGAAAATGTGTACAAGTTGAGATGGTTTTAATTTATTTAGAATGACAAAATAAGGCGACACGAAACACATTAAATCACACAGTCTCAAGAAGCACGGCATAAATGCAAGAAGTTGTGGGGGCAGGACACCGCTGAACACATGACCTGCACTGGGAACTCACTGAAGAACAAATTCCGTGAATCAGTCCTAAGCGCTCGCTCCCTACAATGCCAGCCAATAAGGGACTGAAGCGTGAACAGCAAACCCTTTTCTACTTCCAGGCTATGTTTGCATAATCTTTTGGAAAACATTAACATCTCCCTAGTTTAGCGATCCCAAGAGTTATGGGTAAAATGCGCATCGAGGTGTTAATCCTTTTGTAGACATCACTCAGAACCTTCCACATGTTTGCTTACGTAGCCACACCACTCCTGTGACACAGGAGAAAAACGATGCTGGAAGGCCCGTGGTTGAGTGCCCAGAGAGTTCGGGTGATTTTTCTAGAATTAGCAGCAGAGCCCACATGTAGACCAGGGTTCGCTGTCTTTGCTCTATTCGCTTAGAAACACCTCTGTTTGAATGGCAAGAGCCACAGAAATGCAAGCATCCACTTACTGCAACTGGATTTGCATAAAACACTGCAGTCAAAGGGATACACAAATCAAGTCCAGACTCATTTGGCCTCTGATCTTCTGCTGTGTACCCTGGTCAATGTCCTTCTGACACATGTGCGTAAACTAAGCGCGTTTTTCCTTCTACATGAGGTTGCCTGGCTTCCCTCTAGACCCCTGTCCCTCTCCCACACAGCGGTGTGCACAGACGCTCCCAGCAGGGCGCCACATGCCAACGACTCACATGGTGAAGACGTCCAGGGTGTCTCCGGCGGTCCTCGCCATCTCGAAGTAGGTCTGCAGGATGTTGACGGTCCCGGAGAGCGCCTCATGACCGCAGCCACAGAACAGGGCCACGCCGGCGTACAGCAGGATGGTGGCGAGCAGAGAGGCGTAGGGGATGCCTCCCAGGCATTTAATACAGCATTCGAAACACCCTGCACAGGTCAACAGAGAAAGGGAGAAATCAATGTTTTCCCGACGTCAGCATGATGGGCAAGCAGGTGTGCATTCTAGGTGACGTCGGGTCAGCCTCGTCAATCCCCTCCTAGGCTGCCCTGCTGCTATGAACGGCCGGTTCCTTAGGGAAACCCTTCTTCCCCACGAGAGCACACCCGCTCAGCTGCCGGCCCCTTCCTCAACCCCCCACCGGCAAAAGCCCTCCCTGCACACCCAGACACCCTGTGACCATTGAGCTCCACGACAGGCATGCCCATCATTCCCTCTTATTGCTCTCGAGTCCACATGCTGAAGCTTCCGTGTCAGTGAGATGTGTCCTTTGGAACGCCCTGTGGCTGTCTCTTCCCAACACTGAGTCCACACCTGTCAGTTGGGAACCCAGCTGAGTGAACTTGCCACCAGCAATCTTTAACAGCGGAAGAGAACAGACCGACAATGTCTGAGGGCAGGGCATGAGCTCAGGCAAGGTATTTGGGCATCTTTTTGGTTCAGATGTTTATGGGGGTTGCTTTTATGGTCACCCACAGTGCAGATGTATTTCTTGCTGTGCTCATGGCGAACCAAACGAGAAAGACATCGGCGCAGGGGAAAGAGAGGCCAGGGCAGGTTGGAGTCCTCACCCGCCACTGTGTGTGCTCCCAGCAAGTTCATTCTTCTGATTTCATCACCGGCTAAAAGGCGACAGTAAGAATTTCCCGCAAACGATTTTTGTGAGCATTAAACGAGATGATACATAAAACAGTGCGTGACAGAGGCACTCCTCAGCAAACTGCCATTATTAGATGTAACTAACATTATAAATATTAATCATGATTGCACTGTGATGAGGGTTTCAAATTTCTCTGACCACATCATCACTTTTGAAGTCTTGTCACGCTAGCCTTAGTTTTCAAAAATTGGCTTTAAGCGTTGAGTCTGAGAAGTGAGAAAACCATTGTTGCTAATATTCGAATTAAGCGTCAGAATTTTCTAGTTGACTGCGAGGTATCTTCTGAAAGATGGACTAGAAATGCTGAGGTCTATCTGTTTTGCACAGAGAAATACGGATGAGATGCTGTGTGCCAGCCCGTGGTGAGGAGGGGCATCTAGGTAAGGGGCTGACAGGCTAAGGGGACACTGATGTGTCTCACTCGGGCCACGTGTGCCCCCCCCTACACACATTCTATTCCAAAGAATTCCTCCTGCTTTTCTCTTTTTGGAAATTCTTGATCAAATCTCTCTTTTGTAATGTTGAAGCTGCTCAAAAACTCTCCACATCATTGACTTTTTCTTTCTTCAGGAACAAATAACACACTAGATTGGAAAAGGCATTGTCCTTTATTGTCCTTAAGTCACAGGGAGACCCGTGTGCACTTCATCCGGAATGCACATATGTTCGTAGCAACACATGACACACACAGTGAGTGCAAAGGTCCTGTGAGAAGTAACTTCATAGTCAGAGGGTGGGCTGGTCTGCTGTGTTAACACTGACCGCTGAACTGACCTTAAGAGAATGTCGGTTCATCTCATCTGCTCCGGAGGAGGTGAAACAGGGAGCCTGCATACCTCCCTGCTTCCGTAGCTCTTGCTTGTGCAGGTGAAATCATTTCCTGAACACTCCTCCCCCCAGTGCGTGCGCGCACACACACACACACACACACACACACCCCACGTGGGGAAGTAGGAAAGGTTAGAACAGCTTGACACTTCATGTGATAGGAAGAAATATCTCCAGCAGATGGACGAGACTGGTGTGTGTAGTATCTGAATGTCATTGAACACAGTTGTGGGTGGGGATGAGCCGGGTAGCAGCAAAATCTGTGGACTGTTCTCTGTCTCTCCATGTCATAAAATGTACGTCTTCCTGATCATTTAAAAATTTAAACCAAAAGAAATAAAATTAGTACCAACCCAAGGAAGAGTTACTCCTAAGTTTGGCCAGTGCCCCAGATGGCCCCACGACCTCAAATCCCGTTCCTGTGTGATTTCTCTCCCCATTACTGGTGAAGAATTTGATAGGGGTTTGTGAGATTCCTACTGCAGGCACGAAGTGTCAAGACCAGAATAGCATGCTCAGCCAAACCCTTCAGAATGGAAGTTCAGATGTAAAGAAAACAGTCTGAACATCAAGTGTACGGATAGAAATGACCTCTGCTGGGTCTTGACCTAAAGCCTAGAACGGAATGGAGTTGAAATCAGGAGGCGCCGGGCTCAGGAACACACGAAGGGAGACACTCACAGGTGCTCACCCTACTGCCCCCAGGACGCCCGATTCATCCCTTCACTAATTCAGAGTCAGTTTCTATTCATTTCACGTTTTCTTGACTGACGTCCAGATGGTCCAATACCAGCCTCCATGCAGGAAAGTTAACCCTAGTTACCTAAACTATATATTCCCAGGGCGTGGGGACAGTCATTAATTATAGCTTCAACTGAGGAGTGACTTTTCAGTCGCATGAGAAAGATCGCAATACGGGGTGAACCCAAACGGACAGCCCTGAGTTAACAGGCATTTACGAAGGAGCTTAGGATCTACAAATTAAACGGGAGTATTTCTTTGACTCCCGACGTAAATGCTGCCACTTAAATTGCTCAGAACTTCATCACCCGTAGGATACGTGCACCTTCCTCTTAACCTCTGTTCCTGCCAGCTCAGCCCAGAATCCTTCCCTTTAAGCCCTGCTCCTCTGCAACACTTGCACGCAAAGACAGACCCACGAAGTATCCCGTCTTGCACATTGTGCACTTGTGACCGGCTGGGTACTGATGACCCCGCTCTTCGCTGGGCTTGAGCTGCCGACTGGATGGGAACGAGGGCTCGGAGCCCCTCTGGAAGCGGGGCTCCCTTCAGCACTCTCTCCAGCGCCCAGAGCCCCACGCAGCTGCTGGCAGGGGACGCAGCTCCTCCACACCCACGGTGAGAAGCGGTCCTGGCAGAGCCGCGCGTTGCCTCGGCAACCGGCTCCTGGGAGATGCGCCCAGGAGATGCGCCCAGGAGATGCGCCCAGCCGCTCCCCCGCTGCGGCTGCGGCCTCTGCGGCCACCCGTGCCCACGTTTTACGGCCCCCCGGAGGAGAAACCGGCCTGTTGAATGAGTATCACTGAAAGCAAGGCTGGCCCTGGAGAAAACACTCCCTTCAGAAATTATAAAGACAAAGGAGGGCGCCTTGCAGCAGAATCATTGTAAGGACGGGGTATAGTGAGGCTGGGGGCCCGTGGGCAGGGACAGAGCGAGGCTTCAGGTACTGGGCACGGAATTTGCATGCGAGGAGCTACTACCTGCGACACAGAGAAGCATTTCTCAGATCAGTTGCTCGATGCGTCCGCTCCCACGAATGGACCCTGAAGGAGAGGGTGGTGGGACTTTCAACACCGTCCGAAACATCAGCGTCGCCCACGGTTCTGTGGGGCATCGGTTGACTTATCCCAACACAGAAACGCCCAAGGAAATAAAAAGTCTTGAGATAGTCTATTTTTTTTTTTTTTGAAGATGCGATATATGGTTAATTTACTTCTATTTAAACGTAGTGAAGTAAACACCAGCCTTTGCCTTTGCTCACTCCACAAAGTGCCCCACAATAAGTGATGGGAAAGGACTAAAAACCAATAAAACAGTCCGGCTGGTGTGGCTCAGTGGTTGAGCCTCGACCCTGCACCAAGAGGTCGCTGGTTTGATTCCCGGTCAGGACACAGGCCCAGGTTGTGGGCCAAACCCCCAGTGAGGGGCGTGCAGGAGGCGGTCAATTGATGTTCTCTCTCATCGATGTTCTCTCTCCTTCTCACTTCCTCTCTCTCTAAAAATCAATAAAGGAAACAAAAATTTAAAACACAAACAGAAACCAATGAAACAGGTACCGTGCGGCGGCGGATCCTGGAAAGGAGGTTGACAGAGGGGACGGACGAGGACAGTCTGCTCAGGGACACGGTTTCAGCAGCCTTTACCAGTGGGCTGGCTCCTCTCTCCCAGCCTGCAGCAGCACCTTGTCATCACCAGGCGTCCAGCCCGCCGCGTCTGACCGTGGGCGGTCCCTTCCACTCCGCGGGTCCACAGGCCTGTCCCGGGGCCACAGCCACCACACTGCTGCAGAGCGGGGCTCCTTTGTCATGGAGGAAGTTCCCCAACTTGCCCGTCTTCCTCTTGAACGTCCTGCTATTCGAGGCCTCTCGCATTGCCACCGGCATTTTAGATGCCGCGAGTGAACTCATTTACAGGCATTTACAATCTTAACATACGTTTTAGAATTTATAATGAAATTGTAGATAACTTTGTTTTATAATATTTTTAATTTATTCATCTTCACATATTCTGTTTCCCTAATAATTTCAATTTCCTTCCTTCCTTCCTTCCTTCCTTCCTTCCTTCCTTCCTTCCTTCCTCCCTCCCTCCCTCCCTTCTTCCCTTCCTTCCTTCCTCCCTTCCTTCCTTCCTTCCTTCCTTCCTTCCTTCCTTCCTTCCTTCCTTCCTTCCTTCCTTCCTTCCGCACCACCTCACCCCTGTCTCCCTCCCTCCTTTCCTCCCTCTCTCTCTCTCTGATTTTAAAGTGCACAGTTAGGACAGCCCATGTTTAAAACAGCACATCCTTTTCATTCCGGTTTTGTTGTAAGAGGTCCACCCCAGGTTAGCAGTGAGCTCTCTGCCCATGCAGAGACAAAGGCTGATGAGAAGACATCCCCCTAACCCCCGACAGTGCAAACATCAGATGGGCATCGGGAAGCTCTCACTGTACAAAGTGAACACTCTGGGCTGCGTCAATGGTGGGGGAATGTCTCCCCTCAACCGTCAAGTTCTCACTACACAGAGGCCCATACACACAGGGACAGTATCAGTGGGTATCATAGTAAGTAATGCCAATGTTTTTCAATATGACTCTTCTTTTTGGTGTGACTATTTTATGCATCATCAATTTCTTTTCTAAACTGTCTTTAGTTTTACTTTCTGTGGCTACATTTTGCTATACATTTCCTAATGTCTTACAGTGAATGCTGCGCTCATTAACTTTTAGTCTTTCATTTCTAACAAAAACATTTAGCCCTGGTCGGTTCGGCTCAGCAGTTAGAGCATCAGCCCGCAGACCAAAGAGTCAAAGGTTTGATTCCGGTCAAGGGCACGTACCTAGATTGCGGTTCATCCCTGGCCCTGGTCGGGGTCGTGCGGGAGGCAACCAGTCGATGCGTCTCTCTCACATCGATTTCTCTCTCTCTCTTCCTCCCACTCTATCTGAAGATAAATGGAAAAAAATGTCCTCAGGTGAGGATTTAAAATTTTTTTTAAAAGATATAATGTTCCCTTCTGATTTTACTTAATTCTGCAGGTTCTGATATACAATCTTTTCATTATCGTTCACTTGTAAATATTTTCTAAAGCCCATTGTGAGTTCTTTTTGTGACACATTATTTATATAGTTGTTCTCTTTGGTTATTTTTGGTTTTCACTTCCAAATATGTGAGAGATTTTCTGTTTTTCAGTGTGTCGTTTGTTTGTGTCTTAATTGCACTGCTGTCAGAGAGGAGACCTACTGGGATTCACGATGACTTCCTTTATCTTGCCTTTTTCATTATTTTTCCGTCACCCTTTATCCCCCATACCGTCCTCCACCTCCAGTCCCACCTCCCCCGCAACCGCACACTGTTGGCCTTGTCCATGATGACTTCCTTTAAATTAGATCTTAGACTTGATCAATAATATTCTAATAACTATGTAAGATGTCAGATGGGATGAGATTTATCGGGATGATTACTTAGTAAGTTACATAATGTCTAATCACTGGGGTGTACACCTGAAACTAATATAATAATTATGTCAACTGTAATTTAAAAAAGAAAATTAAAAATGATAAAAAAAATAAATTAATCTTAGACTTGAGTTTTGCCATCTCTAAAGGTAGCCGAGGTTGAGGTCACAAGCTCAGAGCAGAACTGGCTGATATCAAGTTCCGAGGAGACTTTTTCTCCTTCACTAACACCGAGGTAATGGACAAGTCATTATCCTACACGGAATCTTCGTCATCATTGCTGTTCTGTTTATTTTTGTTTGGTTTCATTCTGTATTTTCAGTTCATCCTTCCACTAAAGCCCTTCGGAGACCTGCTCTGTGACCCAGGTGGACTCCGGCCGGCTCTGATCCTCTGCCCAGGGCCCAGGATTCGTGGGCAGTGTGGCAGTGAGCTCGCACTTCCCAGTTGCTCGGACAACAGTACAAACACATCCTTGGTGTAAAATAGAGCAGATCAGGAAGATGACAATATGGTTCAAAACTGTGCTTTCCACAGTCACCTGTATAGCAAACAGACTTCCTGGCCAGTTACCCCTTTAGTTAATGACATAGTTGTCTCTATTTTGAAAGCATTCTAGACTATAGCTCAAATAATGTCCCAATATTAGAAAACTTTACCAACATTTTATATAAATATATTCCTGGCCTGAACAAAGTACAGCATTCAGGTAAATATTGAGATAGCTTGGGACGAAGTTGCATTAACAAGATAATACACTCAAACGGCAGCATTTAATTTAGATATTCCAGTCATTGCTATAATACTGTGCTTAAAGTATTCCCAACTTTAAAAAGAAATTCTTGAAAAAGGAACTGATTATGCAGAGATTTTCTTTATACCCTCCTAACGTGGCTGGGTACCAAAACCACCAGGAATGTTGTCAAAAATAGAGATCCGAGGATCCCCTCCGCTGAGAACGCCTGTTCCCCTCGAGTCCAGCCGACCGACGGGCCCGGCACCTGGAGCCGTGCCGTGTGACATGCGATCCTACTAGACGCCAGCGCACCAGGAAGTGAGCGGATGAACCACATATGTGTGCAACCCAGGGATTAGAAAGGATTTGCTCTAAGAATTTTGAACAAGTTATTGAACAGTCTGCAGCTTATCACCAAATGGCATCAGGAAGAATTCTGAGCAGGTCCATAGGAACAGGGCCAGGACCTGACGGGCTGGCCGGAGGGATCTCCACACCCCCGGGCTGGTTAATTACACGCAGGCGACCACTCAAACTGTTGAGCATTGATACTGACAAGTAGCTGCATTTTCGAAAGAAGAGTGACTGTTTTCTTTTAAAAATATTTTGACTAGGAAATTTTTTACCATAGTAATATTTACAATTCAGAGAATTTTATTTTAAAAAATATATATCACTCATTATAGAACATTCTGTACTGGTCAGCATGACTTAGCAAGAATGTTTTGATTAATTAAACTTATTTCCCTAGGGCCAAAAAGGTAATTGCTTCAGTAATAATCGGAGCCGCACTCTGACTGTGATAAATGGGCCCCGAGGGCGGGAGGGCCGGGGGGGGGGGGGGCGGGGGGGGAGCCCTGGCCGAGCACGAGCAGAGCTGCCCCGGGAAGGAGGCCGAGCCCAGGCACCTGCCCTTGTTCTCAGCACTCCTCTGGCTGGGTCGGAGGGTGTCACACATCCACGTAACACCCTCTCAAATTTGTCCGAAGTGCTGTTAATTCGATTGTCCTGTTATCCAAGCTGCCTAGCAAGCCTTCCCCAAAATACATCAGCTTCAAACAACAATGTATCCTGGGGTCTCACGTCCCCGGGGCTTACTGGACACCAACGGACCGTGTTCACTGGCAGCCGGTCCCGCGGTCACAGCGAATGGGGCTGGTCAGTGAACGCCCAGCCGCACCGTGTGCTGGTGGTTCTGCCGTGGGTGTCCTGCCTTCCCGGGAGCACCTCCCTTCAGGCGGCCCCTCTGAGTGGCTAGTTAGGCTGTCTCACTGCTGCCTGAGGCAGAATGCATGGCTTCTGTCCACCGGGACCTGAGAGAGGGGGGGAGAGAGAGAGAGAGAGAGAGAAAGGGAAGGAGAGAGAGAGGGAGGGAGACAGAGAGAGAGAGGGGGGGAGAGAGAGAGGGAGAGAGAGAGAAGGAGAGGGAGAGAGAGAGAAGGAGAGGGAGAGAGAGAGAGGGAGAGAGAGAGAGGGAGAGAGAGAGAGAGAGGGGGAGAGAGAGAGAAGGAGAGAGAGAGGGAAGGAGAGAGGGAGGGAGAGAAAGAGAGGGAGGGAGAGAGGGAGGGAGAGAGGGAGGGAGAGAGGGAGGGAGAGGGAGGGAGAGAGGGAGGCAGGGAGGGAGAGAGGGAAGGAGAGAGGGAGGGAGAGAGGGAGGGAGAGAGGGAGGGAGAGAGAGAGGGAGGGAGAGGGAGGGAGAGAGGGAGAGGGGGAGGGAGAGAGGGAGGGAGAGAGGGAGGGAGAGAGAGGGAGAGAGAGGGAGGGAGAGAGAGAGAGGGAGAGAGATGGAGGCAGGGAGAGAGGGAGGGAGAGAGGGAGGGAGAGAGGGAGGGACAGAGAGAGGGAGGGACAGAGAGAGGGAGGGAGAGAGAAAGGGAGGGAGAGAGAGGGAGGGAGAGAGAGAGAGGGAGGGAGAGAGGGAGGGAGGGAGAGAGGGAGGGAGAGAGGGAGGGAGGAGGGGAGGGAGAGAGGGAGGGAGGGAGGGAGAGAGGGAGGGACGGAGAGAGGGAGGGAGAGAGGGAGGGAGAGGAGGGAGAGAGGGAGGGAGAGGGAGGGAGAGAGGGAGGGGGAGAGAGAGGGAGGGAGAGGGAGAGAGGGAGGAGGGAGAGGGAGGGAGAGAGGGAGGGAGAGAGAGAGAGGGAGAGAGCAGGCTTCCAACCTTCCTGGAGGCTGAGCCCAGGAATGGCAGAGCATCCTGTCTGCCACATCCCACTGTCAAGTAGCCCAGATGTCGGGCTTGAGACAGGACCTTGAACCCTGGATGGGAGGAGTTTGCAGCCATCTCTAATCTGCCACAAAACCGTCCAGTTTAGACTTGAACTCTCTGCCCCAGCAGTGCTTTGTTCTCCAGGACACTCATCAGCATCTGCATTATTTATCGGACCTGTGGACTTTGTTTATTGACTCTCCTCACCAAAATGTAAAAACCATGCGGTCAGACATTTCTGGGTTCTGCTTAGTTTTGTATGCCCCATTCCTAGAAAAGTATCTGACACGCGATAGCTGCTCAATGAACATGTGTTGAACACGTGAAGTAATCGGAAACTTGTTCTAACAACCGACTAGGATGGGGAAAGAAGAAGTCAGCAGCCTCTAAGCTTCCACCATGCTTGCCTTGCAGATGGATGTCAGAATCATCAAACTGCCCCTTTGGGAGCAAGACGGAGAAATTTGGAAGATGGATATTAGTTACCAAACTAGTTTCCCCTTTTTTGTTCTGGTCCCATACCTTTCCCCAAAAATCAGCTTATTTTTCTTTCTGAGTAACTGAAACAGTGTCTATACAGGTTTGCTAGGGAGGTAATTCAAAAGGCTTTCTGTAAGTCATCTCAAATTTGTAGAAGAAAACGCTCGGATTAGAACACCCATCATGCATCGAAGAATCTGGCAATGTCTAGACTCGTACTGAATGTACCTGCCTCTAAAATTCTGCTTTGATAATCACACCATGCAAGGGATTATCAATATGAGTCTCCATCAAACAAGACAAACACATACTTCTTCTCCAAAAACAGCAGAGAAAGAGCACACAGGAGACCCTGGGCACCTCAGAACTATTGAATTCCAGACAGAAGAAGCTCATGACATTGACAACAGAGGAAACATCACTGGTCTCTTCAGCAAAGGAATTTAACAAAGGAAGATAATACTTTTTTATAAATTTATTTATCACAAGTTACTTGCTGGTGTTCAATAACATTTTTTATGATTTTGAAAATCACATGTTAAGTATTGCTTCAGAATAATGTGGTACCCAGAACGTGTAAATTTTGCTATTGGCTTATGTCATTATGTAAATATCCTGTGGATTTCCATAAAACAAAACTAGTGTTTACATCCAATGTAAGCTTATTCTTAAAATTAAGTGGATGTATGAGGCTTTTAGGGGAAGATCTGAATTCTTTATAAATACCTTACATATAAGTTAACTCATCAACAAATATTATCGGGATCTATAACTTATTGTGTTGTTGCTTTAAAGTAATAAAGGTATAAATACATTTTTAAAACTAATCTTGAAAAAAATTACATTATTAAAATTAAATTGGTCAAAAAATATGTATATATATGTCAGTGTTTACAGCATAGGGCAATAAAAAATGTATCGATCACAGTTCTCTTCAAAATTCCAGTGAAAAAGGCCAAGTTGGGACCATCCACTGGCACTCTCCAAATACAGTGATACCTCGGTTCTCAAACGCCTCCGTTTTCGACCAAATCGGTATTCGACCAGGAGATTCGAGAAACTTTTGTCTCGGAATCCGAACAAATATTTGGAACTCGAACTTCCGAGATGAGCCGAGTTGAGCCGAGTGGCGTTCATTCGGCCCAGCGCGCCTTGCTCGCGTCCTCAGTGTGAGTGCAGAGAGAGAGTCACGCTTTGTGGAGAGAGTCACGCTTTACACTGAATTTAACCCTTAGACATACTGTACACTTTTATTTCTTGTTGAGACTTATGTTTTTCTACATATTATATACAAATTAGGCCAGTAAATAGGCATTTTCTGGGGCTTGGAACGAATTAATCCAGTTTCCATTATTTCCTATTGGGTTTCATTGCTTCGGTTCTCGAACAATTTGGTTCTCGACCGTCCTCCTGGAACGAATTATGTTCGAGAACCGAGGTATCACTTGTACATGACCAACCGCATATAGTGTAGATAGAATTAAAGTATTTAAAATATAACTGAGGCATTTGAAGATATGCTTGAAAATAAAAATGATTTAAAAGCCAGTGACTAAAATAATTACACAATCATTCCTAATTATCAAATTAAACTTGTGAAAGAAAAACTAGAAAATAAGGAGTACACAGTTTCTTAAAAGACAGCATGCGTTGTCCCGACCAGTTTGGCTCAGTGGCTAGACCCTCACCCTGAGGACCAAAGGTCATCTGTTCAATTCCCGTGCCTGGGTTGCAGGTTCAATCGCAGGGGCAACCAATTGATTTATCTCTCTCACATCAATGTTTCTCTCCCTCTCTCTCTCTCTCTCTCTCTCTCCCTCCCTCCCTCCCTCCCTCCCACTCTATCCCTATCTAAAAAAATACAACGGAAAAATATCCTCGGGTAAGGATTAACAACAACAAAAAAAGATAGCATGAATTACTTATAGAAAATTTCTTTTTTTAAAATTTTGTTCACAAAAATTTACAATGACATTTGCAGATACAATATCTTTATACACAATGATAGTTTCTAATGCAATTTGACATTCTGAAAATTGCACATTTATTCTAAATCTAAAAGGCAGTCACTAAAAATTTGTATTGTATAGTTACTACACTATACAGAAATTTGGCATGGGGCAAAATTTCAAGCCATAGTCTAAAACATCACAACGTAAGACTATTTTAAAGTACCTTTCTTATAGTCGAATGTTATTTCAAAATACATGTAGAACAGAGAACAAACTGTCTCCCGATAATTACATCATGCTGTTTTACCATGAATATTAGCAAAAGTTTCAAAATGGGTATGCTTCTTACAATTAGTCACAAACACATTCTCTTCTGGAGGGGCTCAGTGGTCAGCGCATAGCTAGAAACAGGCAGGTCGGCAGCATCTCAGAGTGGAAACAGCATTTCTGTGAGCACCATCTTTTGTCAAGCACCAGAGACTTTAAAAAGCTAAATATGTTTTTAAATCCACAGAAGAATATTTTTCTCCTCTCTCCCTCCCTTTCTCTTATCAGAGGAGTTATTGTGACATGCTTTGCTCCCTAAAGGCCAGGGAAGCATTAGTTCAAAGTCTCTAATCAATCTTTTAAAAATATCGTAGAGGAACTATTGATTTTATTTGAGCCAAGTATAAGCCTGTCATTTTGTGGCTTCTGTTACAGTCTGAATGAGCACCATGATCATAAGATATAAACACACTTTTTTTTTTTTTATCACAGAGATACTCCTGACTAATTTGTTCCATTCCCCAGATACTTCCTGTCCCTTGTTTCTTTTGATCATATGTCATCTGAGTCCTAGACAGCGGCTGACACATGGAGGGTCAGAGAGAGCTGAGAAGACAGACATGCCTGTCGCTGTCCTTCCGTTCTGCTCGCCACTGGGCGCATCTTCACGAGAGCTCAGCCCACGGGTGAGGACCTGTACTTCGCATAAATCTCCGTATTCCACGGCACTAACCCCAGAACTTGATGAATGCACATGAAGCTGATTCTCAGTTCCTGCCCGTCACCTCTAGGGGCTTGAAGCCCAGACGAGAAGCACGCCCAGGGAAAGCCGAAGTAAGACGAGTCCACTCTCCCGAAGGACAGACTCAGCCGTGGGCTGGTCCTCCTGGACAGGGGCGCGCCCGGGATTTGGTCGTGACCTTCTGAGGTCAAAGACGAGGGTTCGGGTATCTCGACACATCGGGCATTTCATCCAGAGTTTGGCTCATGACACCGCAGGCACGGGTTCCCTGGAGGGACTCATCTCTCTGTGCTGTTCCTTCTGCGGTCTCAGTTATGAACGTACAGGAAGGTCAGGCCAACGTCCACCATCAACACCCCTCTCCTTCCATTCAGCACATGGTCAACTCAATGACATTGGAAAATGTATATACTGGAGTCGCGACAGTAGAACAAAAGATGGAGCTTAACCACAGGCAAACCTCAGAAGTGTATTTCATAATGTAGAGAAGAACGGTAACTTTTGTCTGTGGTCACGACTGGTCATTGGTAAGGTAGGATGAAAAACCACACAGAAAGTAATAGCAGGACTGTGTCATATTACTGCTTTTCCTCAATAAGTAACAGTTGCTTAAACTTTTCTAGTGTGTGTGTTTAAATTTTTTTTTTTTCTATCCTCACCCGAGGATATTTTTCCATTTTTTGTACAGATAGAGTGGGAGGGAGAGAGAGGAAGAGAGAGAGAGTGAGAGAAACATCGACGTGAAAGGGACACATCGAGTGGCTGCCACCCGCACGACCAACCAGGGCCGGGGACGAACTGCAACCGAGGTACGCGCCCTTAGCGGGAACCGAACCCAGGTCTCTCTGGACCGCAGGCCAACGCTCTAACCGCTGAGCCAAACCGGCCAGGGCTAAAATTTTTTTTAAATATGTTTTTATTGATTTTTTAGAGATAGAGGAAGGGAGGGAGAGATAGAAACATCGATGTGAGAGAGAAACATGGATCGGCTGCCTCCTGCACACCCCCTACTGGGGATCAAGCCTGCAACCCAGGCATGTGCCCTGACCGGGAACAGAACTGGAACCTCTCAGTCCACGGGATGATGCTCAGTCCACTGAGCCACACCGACTGGGTAAATTTCTTTTTAAAGCAAAATCTCATTTTATAAAAGATCTCTGGGGGTGGTGTGGAGCGTATGATTGGCTCTACTGTCAGTAAAGCTGCTGTGTGAACACATTGGCTTAATGTCCCTCGGAAGTCACTGCAAAGTCTGAGGTCGGATGACCCTTAAAGACACTGCTTACTAAATAAATACACTGTTTGGAATTAAAACAGGGAAGACAGTGTTTTGTATCAATAATGGAAACTGCAGACACGTCACACAGCGTCAACAAGTGGTCACATTCAGACAATGGAAAGGATGATTACGTTTTCCAACCACCTGGCAATGTTCTCGATAAGACTAATCTTGGAAGGAAGAGAAAATAATTGGAGTGAAAGACATATCAATGGTTTTAATGAATGGAAGCAAAAAGTGTATTTCAATGGTATGGTAATTAATACAATTTTCTTTCAGTTCACCAATGTGACCAAATTCCATGTAATAATTTATAAAATTGTAGTATGCATGAGGTATAATACGCAATTTTTTCTCTCAACTGCTAAAATAGCAAATTTTTTTTTTTTTTTACAACTTCTATCACTGTACGGAATATTCTGGAAGAGGAGGTTGACAGTGACCCCCGTGGCTCACGCTCATGAAGAGAGTCTAAGTGAGAAGTCTGCTGCTGTTTAGTGACACAGGACGGCATAGCTGCGACCATCCCTTCCACTCGAGGACCCGCAGGACCTGAAGGATGGCACAAGCGGAACTGAACAAGGAAAATCCAGGGCAAACACGCTGCAAAATGACCTTGACCATCTCGTGAGGAGGAAGCAAATCTCTTGGAGGGACATGGGCTCCATCCATGTAAGATCCCAGACAAATGTTTAGTGAAAGTAAACTCGCTGTCTGTGGGGACTGACCCTCTTTTCTCAACATTAGCATGCCTCGCACTGCAACCTCACATCTGATTTTTTCTTTTTTAATCCTCACCTAAGGATATTTTTCCATTTTTGTTCAGATAGAGTGGGAGGGAGAGAGAGAGAAAAACATCGATGTGAGAGGAACACATTGACTGGCTGCCTCCCGCATGACCCTGACCAGGGCTGAGGATGAACCGCATTGGAGGTATGTGCCCTTGACCGGAATCCAGCCTGCCACTCATTGGGGCGGGCTGACGCTCTGCCGCTGAGCCAGACCAGCCAGGGCCACATATTTAATTTTTAAACCACACACACACAGCGGGCTAATCAGGAGCTTTGAAAATGTAACACGCGCTGACGTGCTACAGGGCGAGTCAGGAGAAAACTTCGGGAGAAGTTTGGCCAGCTATATTTTCACCAGAGTCCATACTTTGCACTCGGAGACTTATTGCATTTGGATCACGAGTTACCCTAATTAAGAGAAAATGTGGAATTTTCATCTAGTAGACTGGTTGCTTTTGACAATGAATTATGAGAGAGAGAGCTGGCCTTGTCATGGTAAGATATATTAACTCACTACATGTTGAATCTATTGCTGCAAAAATTATAGACAGATAAACTAATGGAGTTTCTACAAGTGCAGGTACTTGCACCAATACATTTGGAGCTCTAACATGGAAAAGTCCATGTTAAAACATACTGGACCTCACATACGTCACTTGTTAATGAATAACACGTATGCGTAGCAGTGGGATTGAGAAAGGCTAGGGTCAGACGAGAACCGAGCAGACTGGCCTTGAGGGTGGATGCTTTGCTCTTCTTTCCTTTGGAATAAAGGCCAAATCCTTACGATGGCTTGTAGGACCCTGCTGGTGGCCCCTTCAGCCCTCTGATCTCACTCGTATGCTGCTCCCGGTCACTCCGCCACATCCTCCTCCTGGCTGTGGGACCCACACCCGCACCCTTGGACTGCGGGCTTTGCTGGGGCTCTGCTCTCTGCTGTGAGCATTCTTCCCTCGGGATCTGCTCACTTCCTCTCCTTCCAGTTCACCCCACTTTGTCCTGACTCCCCAGGTTACAGACTGTATCCTGCTTTCCTGCCGTTCACGGACGGGGCCTCGGAGTCCTTTGTCCTGCTCTGCTTTCTCTTGCTCACAGACCACACGGCCCACCTCGCTTAATACAAATGTACTCGCCTGTGTTATCTATTGCTTATCTGTCTCCACCGTGGAGTGCGAACTCACACATAGTTGGTGCTCAGTTAACATTTCCTGAATATTATCTTTTATACACATAAAAGCCTATGCTGATAATTGCCAAGTAAAAACCTATAATTCAACAAGAAAAATAACAAAAAAAAGTGGTTTAAAAGATGCAGAGTTTATATCCAATATCAACCTTGATATTCATTTGGAACAAATACCCTTATGTTTACCAATAAAATCTATATTCAATATAGATTTCCGGCCACAATGTAAATTAAAATTCAAAAAATCAAAACCAAATCCAGAGCCATAAAGAAATGAAAGCTTCAAATTAAGCACTGCCCCATCTTGACGTAGCCCCTGAGATGAGAATGCATCACGCTGACTCCATCTGGTTTGCCAAACTATCGTGAGAATTCCCACAAAACTCCTAGAAAGTAAAACTAGAACATTAGAGACTTGAACAAATTTGTCAGCTGAGCCCATATATGAAGATTTCATTTCCCAATTACCTCAGTTAGCAGTCTAATCAATAGGGCAGGTATTTCAATAAATAGAAGTGAATATAAAGTTCAGATATCATCCAGTTTTACTTGGTGGAACATTTCTCCTGACAGCTTAACACACAAAGCAACAAGTCAAAGTAAAAGGTTTACTTGTATTGTAGCCATAATTTCCCCCCTCTCCTCCTGATATCTGCGAACTCTTGTACAATCAATTCATTCTTTCATGTACATTCACCTTCTCCATTGGATTTCCCATTGGCTTCCTGATATTCTTAAATCCTTTAACATTTAAAAATAATAATGGAAAAAGCTCTCCCCTATTCCTCCAGGTCCTAGCAGCTACCACGTGGCTGCTATCCTCATCCACTTTTTCCCTTCACAGCCAAACCTCTCCTGTCATCTCCATCCCGCTCTAAAAACCCCCTCCCCCAGTGTGGCTCCCCTCTCCATCTCTGTGCGGAAACCGTTCCCTGTGGTTTTCCATGCTCACCAATGTACAGGATCCAGTTCTCACCAAACTGGCCACCAATCACCCCTCCATCCCTCTGACACTGTTCTTACTGGGCCCACAGATCCAACAGTTTCCTGGTTCCTTGGTTTTCTCCTTGTCAGTCTTCCATCTCTTCCTCCACTCGCTGCCTCTGTCTTCTTCTACCAAGGCTCTAAATTCTGACAGTCGTCTGCCGTGTCTGTTTCAGACACCGAAAGTGCCCTTCACAGGATTTGCTGCATCTCACTGGCTCGGCTCAATCAGAGTACTTTGATTGAATACATTTTCATGTCCTTCCTCTGTTTTGTAACACTTTAAGATGACTTCTATAATTGACTATCTTATGATGATCTTGATCTTTGAATAAAGACAAATCCTTCCAAACTCCTCATTCTACAGCCCCTGCTTAGCAGAGTCTTTAGCTCTAGCTGAGACTGACATTGAACTCTGACTTCCTCTCCGACGTAGAGCTTGTCCACGTACTGCACTGCCCCAGTTTCTAAAATGTGTGCGCACACACACACTGACACACACACACCACACTTTCAATGTCGCCTACTTAACGTCTACACTCTTGTGATCTCTCCACCAGTGGTTACTTTGTGAGACAACTTTCCCTGATCTTGCGGACATGCTCATTTCGCTCTAGAATGTGGTCTCGAGCATGTGTTTGACTCCAACACCCTCTGCACAAGGTAAGGTACAGCAGGGTTTTTGCTCAGTGTTTTATATTTCATGCCCAGCACAAGGTCTGGCACAAATCAGATGCTCAATAAGTATTTGTTGAACGAACAATTAAAGACTATGGAAAGCGCTCTGTGGACGGTCAGTATTAGTTATTATAACCTGTTCTTTTTCTCAAGTAAGCTGCCTGAATGAGTCTGTTAAAAAGTTAGTTTACATGACTCCTCTTCTAAAAACCCTGCAGTGGCTCTTCCGTAGACTGAGAGTAACAGCCAATGTCCTAACGAAGGTCCAAAGCCCTCATAATTTCAACACCTGTTACCTCCCTGGACTTTTCTTCGGCGGAGGTAACGCTCACTCAGCTGCAGCGCCCCCTGGACTTGCTGCTCCTCAAGCAGGGCGGGAATGCTCTTGTCTTGAGGTTTTAGCATTGGCTGTTCCTTATGCCTATTATACTCTTCCCTCAAAGACCTACATGGCTGCTCCTTGGCCTCCTCAAGTGTTAGGGCCCATTTTATTTTTTATTTTAAATCTAAAACTCGGAGAGTCCCAGTTTCTGTCTTTTTTTAATGTATTAATTAATGCCTTTGAGTACAGCTCTCGTGTATGATTTAAATCCCATATCTGCTTCTAGAATGGAAGACCCATTCAGACTCTTGAGGCTTTGTTCATTGCTATAGCTCCAGAACCATGGACAGTGCCTGACACATAGTGATGCTAACACCTATTTGTTGATTAAATAAAAAGCATTACCGTCAGATGGATCTCTCTTTTCTTAGTTACTGAAGTGAGAAGAAAAGTCTTAACCAAGAAATGCCATGTGAATGGAAGACACATTCATTGTAAGCTTGTCATTATATTATAGTTAATCAAATCAAATGTTTATCTGACCTTCCTAACGATGGAAAACAAAAAATCGGAACCCTGAGAAAAAGGAACCCAACTGCACTTGCTCATGGCCCAGCTCTCCACGTAACCTAAGGAAATACAGACTGAGATGCAGCAGCACATTTGTAGGGTAATCAGAGTGGGGTGAGGGGCAGAGCAGAAGGGACACCCACACTTTGATACTGATGCTCTTCCCTGAGCTTTGCAAACCCTAAAGCAGGCACTTCAAATTGCCTCAGTTTTATTTGCATAGATGATAGAACATCATGCTGGATTTTGGGTGGAACTGGACAAGGCATCTGAATAGCTACTTCTCCAAAGAGGACACACAGGTGGCCCATGGACATATGAAAAGATGCTCAGTCTCCTGAATCAGAGAAATGCAAATTAAAACCGCAGTGAGGTATCACTTCACACCTGTCAGAATGGCTGTCATCGATAAATCAACAAACAGCTCTTTTCCGGCTGGAACCCTGGAGGGTGCCGAAGAGAAGAAGAAGGAGGTTCCTGCGGTGCCAGAAACCCTTAAGAAAAAGCGAAGGAATTTCGCAGAGCTGAAGACCAAGCGCCTGAGAAAGACGTTTGCCGAAAAGATGCTTCGACAGGCAGGAAGGAAGCTCATCTATGAAAAGGCTAAGCACTGTCACAAGGAACATAGGCAGATGCACAGAACTGAGATTCCAGTGGCTAGGATGGCAAGGAAAGCTGGCAACCTCTGTGTACCTGCAGAACCCAAATTGGCATTTGTCATCAGGATCAGAGGTATCAATGGGGTGAGCCCAAAGGTCCAAAAGGTGCTGCAGCTTCTTCGCCTTCGCCAGATCTTCAACGGCACCTTTGTTAAGCTCAATAAGGCTTTGATTAACATGCTGAGGTTTGAGGAACCGTATATTGCATGGGGGTACCCAAATCTGAAGTCAGTAAATGAATTGATCTACAAGTGTGGTTATGGCAAAACCAACAAAAAATGAATTGCCCTGACAGATAACACATTGATTGCTCGCTCTCTTGGTAAATATGGCATCATCTGCATGGAGGATCTGATTCATGAGATTTATACTGTTGGAAAATGCTTCAAAGAAGCTAACAACTTTCTGTGGCCCTTCAAATTATCTTCTCCATGAGGTGGAATGAAGAAAAAGACCACCCATTTTGTAGAAGGTGGAGATGCTGGTAATAGGGAAGGACCAGATCAACAGGTTTATTAGGAGAATGAATTAAGGTTTCTACCACGGTTATTTTTATAATCTGGTCAGTTAATAAACAGTGAGTACTTTAAACTGAAAAAATAAATAAATCAACAAACGACAAGTGCTGGCGAGGGTGTGGAGAAAAGGGGCCCTCGTGCACTGCTGGTGGGAATGCAGCCTGGTGCAGCCACTGTGGAAACCAGTATGGAGGTTCCTCAAAAAATTAAAAATGGACCTGCCTTATGACCCGGCAATTCTACTTCTGGGAATTTATCTGAAGAAACCCAACACACTGATTCTAAAGAATATATCCTGTGCTCATTGCAACGCTATTTACAATAGCCAAGATCTGGAAGCAGCCCAAGTGTCCATCAGCAGATGAGTGGATGACACAGCTGTGGGACATGTACACAGTGGAATGCTACACTGCTGTAAAAAGGAAGACAATTTTACCCTTTGCGACAGCATGGATGGACCTAGAGAGCAGTATGCTAAGTGAAATAAGCCAGTCAGAGAAAGACAAATACCGTGATTTCACTTACATGTGGATTCTAATGAACAAAGTCAACGAACGAGCAAAACAGAGACAGACTCATGGACAGAGGGCAGGCAGCCAGCTGTGGTGGGGGCAGGGGTGGTGTTGGGGGTGGAGGGAGTGAGCAGAGGGAAGACAATGAGAAAGAGCTCATGGACACAGACAACAGTGTGGTGATTTTGAGGGGGTGGGGGGAGGGGGGCAGGAAGGTGGTGGAAAGGGGTTTGGGGGGATAAATGGTGATGGGGTCCAAATAAGACAAAAGAAACAAAGGAAATGTTAGCAGATCAGGAGTACAAACTGACGGACCAGGCTAGAAGGCTGGGCCTCCGCGTCCCAGTGGTCCACACTTAAACCAGCTACACGCCCTTCCTGAAACCCGGTCATTGTTCTTCTCTACGGCTCCCACCCCAGGGATGTTTTTTATAGGATGAAATGTAGTGACAATAAAAATTACTTTCCAGTTCAGGATACTTGTGAGAATAAAAGAGATGTTCTTAATAATTAAGCTGAACCTTAAACAAGCATCAAGACTGCTCTGGATGAAGAGCCTGCTCTGAGCACGGGGGGCGGGGCCACTCCGATCAAATGAGACCGCTCACCTGAGAACACCTGGCAGTTGTTTAAACAGACACTCAGGTTGCAGGGTCCAAGTGACAGACCTTCACTGCCTGACGTCCCTACCTTTTAACTGAGGGCACAGATGTGTCTCTGAGAGAGAGTGTGTGTGTGTGATACACTTTTTTCATTAAGTTTGTCTATATAATCTGAAGTAGCAAGGAATTTGGGGGATTTATATTACTTTCAGTAAATGACACATTTATGTTACAGTGCTAAGAAACATTCCATCCTGAATTTTAACAGCATATGCAAATAAAGAGAATCATTTGCCATGACAATATTATCCTTATGTAACAAACTCAGATGCCCAGGGCCTTGCAGTAGCCGAATTGGTAAAGCAGTCGTCCCCGTGCAACAGTCCTCATTCGTCCCCGTGCAACAGTCCTCATATAATTGAAGGTTATCGTTAACTTGGCAACGATATATGAGAAATATGATGCATCAGTAGAATTTATATTTATGTAGGGGTTTGCATTTTGAAGAGATTTCCCACCGTGTAAGCCAACTATCTTGCAAGAATGTCTGTGTTATTGTACAGCCCGAGGAAACTCAGCCTTGCAGATACGGACTGATTTGCCTGAGGCTGAAAGTCAGCAGAGCTAAGACGTAAACCAGACCTACTCACTGTCAGGCTCCTGTTAGGGACAGGAAATAGAGAGATGAGCGAAACTGACGTGCTACTTCCCCCCCAGAAGCTTCCAAGCCCGTGGCGAAATGGCTTTCCGCCATCTCGCATCGCCTCTCCAGGAAGCAGAGTGAGAAGCCAGGCCATTTGAACAGTTCGAGCTGCTTTTAAAAGAAAACGCAATCATCCTTTGTCATTGCTGTTGTTTGACCTGGCGGGGAAGAAATGCCCCTTTCTGAGAGATTGCAAGATCTAGAACTTTCCCCGAGAAGCAGGTGTTTCTCTCCAGTCGTCCTGTGCTCTGACGTCACTCCCTGGGTGTCTAACTCATCCACTCCAGCCTGGGGCGAGCATGAAGAGAGCAGGATACAGAGACGAGGTCGTACCTGCAGTGTCAGCCCGATCGCATGTTTGAGAACGGCGGGTCCCCTACCTTTGCTTAGAAAGGGACTTTAAACTATTCCTGACGTGGCATTTTAATTCCAATTTGACAATGAGTGTCATTTAAAAGATGAAAATGTCATTCATCACAATAGCAGGAATGGCATTCCTAGCTAATCTTTCAGCCCAAACACCTGAAGCCCTGCAGAGTGTCATGCTTGCTGTTGATCATACTCAAAATTTCCCAAACTGAACTATCATCTTCCTCAACTGATTTCCATTATCCCGAGCTGGGGGGGGGGTGTATTTTGATTAAATTAATCTCTTTGGCTGCCTATGGTCAATGAAAAGTAAGGTTGTTTTATTTTTATTCATTTCTTTATTTTTTGCCAAATCCTTTTTCCTTCAATTCAACATTTCCTTGCTGTTTTCGAGAGCTGCTGTTTTAACCTATAACTCTTCAGTTCTCACCGGGACTTACGCTCAGAATCGCACGCTGTCCCCTTGCTGTGGTGTTCTCGGTCCTCACACGTCCCAGTTGCCACCGAGCAGTGAGCTTCAGCACCTTCCAGTGGTCATCTCCGCAGAGGTGTTTCACCCAGGCTGCCAACCCCTCTGCTGGTGTTCAGGGTGCCGCACACTATGTCATGTTATTTCAAATGCAGCCAGCCAGCCCCTTACTTAAAAAATATGCTGTGATGCTTACATGAGGTAAACGATTCCTACCCTGTTGTATTTGGAATCTCAACGTTACGGCAGCCAAAATGTCTCTTTCTGTAGCTAGATCACACCTTTGAGAATGACTCACGTATAAGAAGGTTTTCCCACTACAGAAGCTTCCAATAAGCCAAGCAAATATGGAATGCCTCCTTTGTAACCGTCGTAAGAAAATACGTGTCTTTGTTTTTTTTTGTTTTTTTTGTTTTATTTTTCTCAAATCTTTATTGTTGAATGTAGAATGTATTACAGATGTTCCACATTTTTCCCCCATTGACCCCCTCCTCCCCACTCCCACCCCCCTCCCACCTTTTCCCACACTATTGTCAGTGTCCATTGGTTATGCATATAAGTTCTTTGGTTTATTTCCCCCCCCCCCAACCCCTTTCCCTTTGAGGTTTGTCAGTCTAGCAATGAATTTGTGCTTTTCTTAATCCCTTCACCTTTTTCACCCATTCCCCCAACCCCTCTCCCATCTGGCAACCAACAAAATATTCTCTGTATCTATGAGAATGTTTCTGTTCTTCCTGTTCATTTTGTTTGTAGATTCCATTGTTGATAGATATGTAGTCATTGCCATTTTGTTTGTTTATACATTTTATCTTTTTCCTCAAAAAGACCCTTCATCATTTCATATAATAATGGTTTGGTAGTGATGAACTCCTTTAACTTTTTCTTGTCTGGGAAAGTTATTATATGTCCATCAATTCTAAATGACAGCTTTGCAGGATAGAGTAATCTTGGTTGTAGGTTCTTGGTTTTCATCACTCTGAATATTTCTTGCCACTCCCTTCTGGCCTGCAAAGTTTCTTTTGAGAAATCAGCTGACAGCCTTATGGGAACTCCCTTGTAGGTAACTAGCTGCCTTTCTCTTGCTGCTTTTAAGATTCTCTCTTTGTCTTGAACCTTTTGCATTTTGATGATGATGTGTCTTGGTGTGGGCCTCTTGGGGTTCATCTTGTTTGGGACTCTCTGTGCTTCCTGGACGTGTATGTCTGTTTCCTTCACCAAGTTAGGAAAGTTTTCTGCCATTATTGTTTCAAACAGGTTTTCGATTTCTTGTTCTCTCTCTTCTCCTTCGGGCACCCCCAAGATGCAAATGTTGGCACGCTTGAAGTTGTCCCAGAGGCTCCTTACACTATCCTCATTTTTTTGGATTCTTTTTTCTTTTTGCTGTTCTGATTGGGGATTTTTTGCTTCCTTATATTCCAAATCGATGGTTTGCTCCTTGGATTTACATACTCTATTATTGAAGCTGTGTAAATTATTCTTTATTTCAGTTAATGCCTCCTTCAATTCTAACTGTGTATCCATGATTTCTAACTGGTCCTTTTTTATGCTCTTGAGGCCCTCCCTAAGTTCACTGAGGTTCTCACTAAGTTCATTGAGCATCCTTATAAGCAGTATTTTGAACTCAGTATCTGTTAGGTTGCTTATCTCCATTTCGCTTAGTTCTTTTATTGGGGTTTTGTTCTGTTCTTTCATTTGGGACCTGTTTCTTTGTCTCCTCATTTTGGCTGCCTCCCTGTGTTTGTTTCAGTGTATGACTTAATGAGAGGTATGGGGCTCGCTGAGATCAGATGCTGCTCGTTTGAAAGAATTTTGGAAAAACCTGAAGCAGGATCCAAGACAGGCCAATCCTATGGTTAAGCAAGTGGCAACAGCTTGGGTGGGCTCGAAAGTTGGGTGGGGCGGGGCCTCAGGGAGTCAGCAGGGCGGGGCTACCAGTGTGAGCCAGGTTGCTGGAGGCCCAGATATGGCGACTGTCTGCTGCCCCAGGGAAGGGCTCACCAAAGGAACAAAGGCCTCTGACAGCACGTTTGTCCCCGAGGAAGCCCCCTCTCGAGCCCTCACTCCAGTGCCAAACAGCTCAGTTCTTCCCTGTGTGTCTCTGGCGCCCCTCGAGCTGCCTCCCCTCCGAGCTTAGAGGGAGAGAGTCCGATAAGTCCGTGCGCGGGCCCTTTAAGGAGCTGCCTGGGGCTCCAGCCGCCTCAGCCTCCCTGAGCTCAGTTTCTGCTGGTTTTCCACCCAGAAGTGATGGGGATTCTCTTCCTGGCACTGGAACCCTGAGCGGGGCACCTGGTGTGGGACGGGGATCCCTCAGTCCTCAGGAAGGACCTTCCCAGCCACGGGAGCCTCCTGATTTTTATCCGCCACACGTGGGTGTGGGACCAGCCCTCGCGCCGCCCTCCTACCAGTCTGGATGTGGCTGCTTTTTTTTTTTTTAATTCTGTAGTTGTACGACTTCCATTCAGCTTGATTTCAGGCAGTTTTGAATGATGGTTGTTCTGTAGTTTAGTTGTAACTTTGATGTGGTTGTGGGAGGACACGATACCGCGTTTACCTCCCCGCCATCCTGACAGGAAGTCCACAGCAATCATTTCTGGGTTTCCCAGGTCTCCCTAAATCCTGCCTCAGAAAATACGTGTCTTTGTTCAGAACGATGATGTCCATTCTATCATGTTTTCAATAGGGGTCACTGAGCACCTCTGTATATTGGTTTCAGTAAATGACACATTTATAGTACAGTGCTAAGAAATATTCCATCCTGTATTTAAAAAACATATGCAAATAAAGAGAATCATTTGACATGACAGTAGTATCCTTATGCAACATACCCAGGGCCTTGCAGTAGCAGATATGAGCAAAGCTTGTTGTAGTTATTTATTTGAGAACAATAAATAAATTATTCTCAAAGTGCATCCTCCTGGAGTTTTCTATTACTTCAAGATGTTTCAGATTTCTAAAATCTCAAGTTAATAGCGATGCTTATTTTTATGCCAAAAAAGTCTCCCAGGCCCTTGCGGTGTGAAGTGAAGGGGGAGGAAAGTTGAGACAGGAAAACTACAATCAGATGGGCCCAGATTTTCAGAATCTAAAAATCTCCGAGGTTCTCTAAAGAAAAATTGACTCGCGTTGTATTCAGATTTGGTCCTACATTCTGTCTAATTTGGGAAGAAAAGGGAGTCGTTCTTAAGTGGTCCATTCTTAGTTCCCAAGGGCAAACACTCTAATCAAGTTGTGGACGGAATGAGTGCCCATATTTTACCCATGCAAGTTTTCTTACAAATAAAAAATATTCACCCAAAGTAGAATGCAGACCAGGAGCCTCTATTATAAATAATCATCAGGCGACTAGGAGCCTCAGAGCACAGATGGGCCCGGAAGATCAGCAACAGGCCTGCGTCCAAACACAGGGGCAGTCACGCCTCCGTCCAAACGCGACCTGGTGGGCTTCAGCCACGGGGCCGGACACTGACACGCTGTCTCGCAGAAGAGGACTCTTACCAGAGGGCATCGGGAAGTGTGAATCAACCAACTCACAGTCTTGACATGTGAGGTTCTATCTTGCTTATTTTCCTCGACTGACCATCTTGCTACCAATTGATTGTCTTCCGATGTAGAAGTACGCTTACTGGCATCCTGGTATAAAATTACTACTTAAAAGACAGTTAGGGACTAATAGTAATGAGATAAACACAAGCATAGATATTCAAATGACATTAATGACAAGATAAATATGCACGTTGATTTTGTTAGGAGAGAGTTTTGGTAGTCATGGGTTTTCAGAGTAAAAAAAAAATAGTATAGGTAGAACTTTCATAAAAAATGCTTTTTTCCTTAAAATAAATTTATTATTGCCTTGGCTGGTTTGGTTCAGCAGTTAGTGTTGGCCCATGGACCAGAGAGACCCGGGTTCGGTTCCCACTAAGGGCATGTACCTCGTTTGCAGTTTGTCCCTGGCCCCGGTTGGGGTTGTGTGCGTGGCAGCCAGTCGGTGTGTCTCTCTCACATCGATGTTTCTCTCTCTCTCTTTCTTTTTCTCTCCTTCCTGCTCTACCTGAAGATAAATGCAAAAATGTCCTCAGGTGAGGATAAAAAAAATAATAAAAAAAATTTATTATCAAGTGCCTGGCTCAAAAAATATAGTTGCAATTATTAATTATTAATCAAAATGACATCTAGAAACTGACTTCAGGACGAATTTTACTGCTATTGGTATTTACATGAAGGTATGTTAGTTCTTTTTTTTTTCTTGTATGAACGCAAAACGCGAGCAAGCATGGTTTCCCGGAGGATATCTAAATGCTTGGTGAGACGTGCCTGTTACCAGCTGATGGATTGCAAGTCGCCTAGATTTAAAGTTTTTAAGACTAGAAAAGCAAAGCTCGGGTACCTGGTGTGGACACTCTGGGTGCTCAGCGTTGCATAAGACTTGGTCCTATTTTCAAGGACTTTGCACTCCGAGGACACCCAGCGACCCCCCGATGCCTGCGGCTCCTGGGCCTGCGCTGGGGCAGCACCTTGGGCTCCATCCCACCAGGCCCTTTCCACTTGCAGCTCCTCTGGCACGAAATACCCCGATTTCCGCCTGGCCAGCCCCTGACGTCCTTCAAGTCCTTGTTCAAATGTGACCCTGTCACCTCCCCCAAATTAACACTGTGAACACCCTAGCCTGGGAACCACCATTCTTCCTTCCGTGTGAACTGTGCAGGGATGGCTTCTTTATTCCTCACCCAAGGATATTTTTCCATTTATCTCCAGAGAGAGTGGGAGGGGAGAGAGAGAGAGAGAAACATGGACTCGAGAGAGAGACATTGACTGGTTGCCGCCCGCACTATTCGACCAGGGCCTGGGATGAACCGCAGCCAAGGTAGGTGCCCTTGACCAAAATCAAACCGACCACTCTGGTCCACCAGCTGTCGCTCCAACCACGGAGCCACACCGGCCAGGGCTACAGTGATGTCTTTTAACCGCCGACTTCTTCCTCACTTGTCCGTGTGCTCTCGCCAGGATGCCAGCTGAGGGGCAGGGACTCTGCCTCCTGCTCAGCGCCGCCTATGCCCTACGCACTTGTACACAGAACGGCTCAGTGTGGCGGAGGATGGCGGCCAAGGAGGACTCTGTCCAGGTGACATCTGCACTGAGCCTCTGAGAACACGTATCCTGGCAAGTAACCTGGGGTGACGTTTTCTAGAGAAGAAACTGTGGGATTTTAACCTCCTTAGATGCCAAAAGCAACCTAGAAAACCCTCAGTGAAATATTTATATATATATATATATATATATATGAATTTTTTATCCTCACCCGAGGATATTTTTCCATTTTTTGTTCAGATAGAGCAGGAGGGAGAGAGAGGAAGAGAGGGAAACATCGATGTGAAGGGACACATCGAGTGGCTGCCACCCGCACAACCCAACCAGGGCCGGGGACAAACTGCCACCAAGGTACGTGCCCTTAGCGGGAACCGAACCCGGGTCTCTCTGGACCACAGACCGACGCTCCAACTGCTGAGCCAAACCGGCCAGGGCTGAAATATTTTTAACCACATCAACTCAGTTTTCTCAGGTCATGACTGGCCTTGCTCCCTGAAAAGTTTGAGTGAGGGAATCTGCTGCAGATGCCCCCCCCCCCCAAAAAAAATTTTGATATTCTTTCACCCATTTAACAAATATTTATGGAGTGGTAGTGTCCTAATGGATTTAACCACATTGGTGAGTAACACCAAGATCCCTGCCCTGTGGGTCTTACATCCTGGAGCTTGGCAAAGAGACAATAAACAATAACCGAGGAAACATTACTTAAAGGGTCTGCAGTAGGTCAAAATGGGACAAGACAATGATATGAAGAAACCGAACAGGCTGAGGGCGGGTCCCCAGGGGCCAGCCGGGGAGAAAGACCGGCCGGACGAGGGCAGGGCCCGATGGCAGGCAGAGGGAACCTTTTCATCTGACTCTATCCAGGCTAAAACATGAATAAATGATACTACCTTTAATTATCACTTAGTGTTGTCTGATTTCTATCGAAATCCCTGTATCTTAATGCATACTATAAATTCTGCATTTATCAAAGTAGTATTATTTAAGCTAAATATATTATATAGCACTTGGCATCTTCATATAAAAAACAAAGCTGCATAAAAATAAAAGATTACGTCTCAACAAAATAAGCAACCAGCCTTTCACGCGGTGTACCAACTGTCACAATGAAAAAATATCTCATTTATTCTTCCCTTTTGGCATTAATATTTATTTTCCCAATTTGTACACCTGTGTTATTAATACACGTCACCTTGAAATGTGTGTAACGTCTCATGCCAACACGGAACAGCTACGACCCATTCATAGTTTCCCCTCACGACTGTAGAATGGTTGGTTAAGTCAACCACTTAGGCTCCAAGAAGACAAGACGTAAGAACTGTTCTATGGAAATGTGCCAAAGCTCATTTTAGCACCATCTTCAAGATAATGCAGTCACGGTTCCCAAGAGCTCTCTGATAGTCCAGGTGGCTGCGAGCACGGTCCCGGGTCACCCCGACACACCGCCAGGCAGCCGCGTGGACCATCCACGGGGAGGTCAGGAGGGGCTCACCTGAGCCCGTGCTGACAAACCCGAGTGTCCGAGCCAGACAGGAGATCTGGCCCAGATCGTCAAGCTCAACTCCGACACCACCTACGTCGCTCTCGTTTGCTTTGGGGAAATAAATTCAAAAGGACACAGGAGATTTAAGTGGCTTTTACAAGGTCTCTGAGCTCTAGCAAGAGGCAGAGCAGGGATTCAGACCTGTCCTGGTGCAGGTCGCCCATGATCACAGAACCCAAACTCCTCGGGGGCAAACATCAGTCCTTAAATATTTTTACATAGGAAATACGTATGGGACGTAAACATTTATACATTTCCCTGAAAGGCGTATACAGTGAATGAATGGGTGAAAATGTAATGTGAGCAATATCCTCAATATTTAAGCTCAAGTTTAATTCCACATACTTTATTTTAAAAATAAATCAGCATTGCACCTCTTTGAGAAATGAAGCGTTGCTATTTTAAGAGAGATTATACTTTCATGACATTCCATAATCAAGTGAAAAATAAGAAAAAAGTGTCTTTTATTCAGCCAGTATGCAAACGACATATATAAGCGAGCAGACTTTATCTCTGGGAGACCGAGCCCTGGAAATTGAACCCCAGGTGTCACCTGAGGGCTGCCTTGGGTGCCCATCATTTTCAGGACATAGTGGAGGTAGGAGATGCCCCTGCTCTGGGCTCTCAATCCCGAAGCACCCCGTGGCCACCCAGCCTTGAAATAAAGCGAGTGTGTTCACAGCTCTTCATTGGCAACCACGGACAGTTCTTCTGATGATGCCCATGTGTCCCGTTGCCAGGACAACCATCTTGCTTTTGTTGGTGGCACTAACCTGAGAAAATCCCCTCCACGTCTCTTCCTGAAATCATCCCAAGCAAACTAAATATAGATGCTGTCTCAGCAAGCAAGGGCCCAGCTCTCCTGGGTTCCCCACTGTGTCTGAGGGTGCTTGGGGAGGAGCCAACGAACAGGGGCCAAGAAACAGAGAAGAACAGAGGGAGCGGGGATGGAACATTCCGTAATCTCAGAATTCCTGAAACCTCTTCTTCTAGACTAGACAAGTACATAAACACAACGCAAAGGTAATTTTTTTAAATGCAATTCTCCATTTAAAATTGAGCAACGTGCCCAGGCCGGTTTGGCTCAGTGGTTAGAGCGTCGGCCCATGGTCCAGAGAGCCCCGGGTTCGGTTCCTGCTAAGGGCACGTACCTGAATTGCATTTTGTCCTGGCCCTGGTTGGGGTCGTGTGGGAGCAGCCACTTTATGTGTCCCTTTCACGTCGATGTTTCTCTCTCTCTCTCCCTCCCACTCTATCTCAACAAAAATGGAAAAATGTCCTTGTGTGAGGATAAAAAAAATAAATAAAATAAAATAAAATAAAATTGAGCAATGTGTTCATATTATAAGTAATTCAATATGCAGATCATTTGACTAAGTCCAAGGAATTGCATGAGTTTCCCTTTCAAATGGATTCTACACCCCTCCCCTCCCTGCATACTGCCTGCTATTGGCTTTAGACATAAAAATATAGGTGGGGTGGAGATAACGTTGATTTTTAAAACCTTGATTTTAAGAGCCCATGGCTTATTTTTGAAGCCTAGTTGCCTTTGCTTTCATTAAAAAAACAAACATGTGAGCACAAACCTGCCGTGTTGTGGGAGGTGGCCTGGCCTGGGGTAGGAACCTGGTGCACGTCCAAAGCAGCATCGCAGGAGGCCGACGCTGGGGCCGAACAGACGCTCTTTTACCGTATTTTCATTTGACGGCACAACT
Organism: Molossus molossus; assembly: GCF_014108415.1. NCBI lineage: Eukaryota > Metazoa > Chordata > Mammalia > Chiroptera > Molossidae > Molossus > Molossus molossus. The sequence continues at coordinate 4,150,553 of NW_023425403.1, forward strand.
TCTAATGAGTCGCACGAACTTTTCGCCTTTAAAAATCGGTACATCTATCGTTACATTTACCTTTTCCTTCTCTCAATATTTCATGTCATGTCAGTCCATACAGAGTCAATTATAGATAAAATAAATTAGATGCACGTTGTCGAACATCTACGCGCGGGTTTCCTTCAAAGGTCTCCGGCAGAGAAAACTACCCTATTCTCCACATACACACAAAAACACTGTCTATTCCTAGAAATAGATGTTCTCTCTGAGATTCCATGTCACGAAGGCCTGTAGGCTAATTCTGGCCGCTCCCACTGTGAGAACTGACCATAACCAACAATCAGGTGGTGGTGACGGGCACTAACGAGATGCACGGGGAAAGCGTGTTATATACGAAATGCAGAGATTGGTAGCTGGCTGAGCTGTTTTGAAAACATAAGGAAATCTTTTTTTTTTAATTAATGTAATGTAAAATTTACTTACATTCTTATAAGTAAATAACCCTATAATATGAAACATCTAATTCTTAAGTTAGTAAAAGGACATTTTAAAAATACTTAGATGAACCCCTAGAAGCCTGGGTCCTTCTCCCAGGGCACTGAGCCCCCACGACTTCTCAGGACTTCCTTTCAACATGCCGTCCAACTCTACACAAAGTAAAGCGTTAGAAGTGGTAAAATTATTCATATATTTCTTTCATAAAAATAAAGATTTTGTTACTGATCATTTTACCCTTAAGCAAATCTGAGAATTATCTAAAAATCTGCCAGAAAATAGAAAACATAAAGCAAAGACTTCAAAAACAGCTTAAAAATAGTAAATCATATTTGACCAATAGCTTGTTAAGATGAATATATAGAAAATACCATCTCTAAAGCAGTTTTTTTCAGTTAAAGTAAAAATTTAGGGAGTTAGGAAGGGCAGGTTAATAATTTGTTGCCGTGTCAAATATGGTTTGATGCCCGATCTAATAAAACACTCAGAAATGACAAAATGAAACACAAAAAATCCTAGAAGAAAACACAGGCAGAAATGGACATTTCTCATTGCAATATTTTTGCTGATACATCTCCTAGGGCAAGAGAAACAAAGGAAAAAGTAACGAAATGGGACTACATCAAACTAAAAAGCTTCTGCACAGCAAAATAAACTATCAACAAAATGAAAAGGAAACCCACCGTATGAGAGACGGTATTTGCCAATGATACATATCATAAGGGGTTAATTTTCAAAATATATAAAGAACTTATACAAGTCAATAGCGGGAAGACAAACAATCCACTTGAAAAATGGAAAAAAGACCTGAATAGATACTTCTCCAAAGACGACATACAGATGACCAAGAGGCATATGAAAAAATGTTCAATGTCGCTAATCAGAAGGATGCAATTTAAAACTACAATGAGATATCACCTCATGCCTGTCAGAATGGCTACCATCAATAAATCAACACACAACAAGTGCTGTTGATGTGGAGGGGAACCCTAGCACACTGCTGGGGGGAATGCAGACTAGTGTAGCCACTGTGGAGAGCAGTATGGAGTTTCCTCAAGCAATTGAAAATGGACCAGCTTTATGACCCAGTGATTTCACTTTGGGGAACATATCCTGAAACACTAATCGGAAAGAATGCATGTACCCCTATGTTCATTGCAGCACTCTTTACAGTAGCTAAGATCTGGAAGCTGTCCACGTGCCCATCAGTAGATGAGTGGATAAAAAAGCTGTGGTTCGTTTACACAACGGAACACTATGCGGCTGTAGAAAAGAAGGAAATCTTACCTTTTGTGACACCATGATGGACCTGGAAAGTATTATGCTAAGTGAAATAAGCCAGTCAAAGAAGTACAAATACCATATGGTCTCACTTATATGTGCAATCTAATGAGCAAAATAAACTAATGAACAAAATAGAACCAGAGGCATGGGAGCAGGGAACAGACTGGCACCTGTCAGAGGAGCAGGGGGTGGGGGAACTGGATTCAAGAAGGTGAAGACATTAGCCAAGGATCATATATGCATAGCCCCTGGACGGGGGTGGGGGGTGGGGGCTGGGTGCAGGTGGGCAAAGGGGGGCTTTGGGGGACATCTGTAATAGTGTCAGTCCTAAAGAAAAAATAGTTACAAAATGGCCACTGAAACCTAGTTCTGTTGTACCATATATTTAAGGCAGAAATCCCACTGAAATCACTAGTTGTCTAATAAAAATAATGCACGTTGGGAGATGAGTCTTCAGGTATTCTGTCCATACACGTATTTCAACACCTTCCATCAATTTAAATTGGTAAAGAATCAGCATTACACGGGGATTATGGGTAGACTTTCAATAGCTGAACATTCTTAGTCACCAAAGAAGGAATGTCTTTGTGAAACAGTGGGGGACCAGCCAGAGTCACCGAGAACCTCTTCGGCACGGAACCACCTCCCGGTGTCTGTTTTCCCGTCTCCCCCGGGGCCTCTGATCAGGAGGAACACCCAAGTCCGCGCCCGCAGGGGCAAGACGGCTCAGCCCCGGAAGCTCCGGCAGGTGGAGGAGTTTTGCTTCGTGTGTAAATCTACGCAGACAGTGAAGCAGCTATGACAGTAGAAGGATTTTTCTTTGTTTCCTTTTTATTTTCGTATAATTGGATTTTCCTGTTTGTGTGTTGAAGAGCTTATTTCATGTTCAGGTTTCTCTCCAAAGCTGTCCAATGTAAAGGGTTTCCAAAAGATCTCAAAGTGTCTGGAGGGGTGGGGTCTTCAGTCGCACCAGGACACGGTGACAGGTGTTCTAGGAGGAGGCCCCCAACGCCACCAGCAGACATAGGAAGGGGAGGGGGACAGGAGGGGCAGATGCCTGAAGACCCTGTTTGTAAGTTGATTCTGCGTCTAGTGTCCAGGAAGAAACAGCTTATATATAGTCTTGGAATATCACTCACTGTTTCTACTAGCTCACCTCCCGGGATCCTCAGATCCGACTCTACAATCTGAGGTCCCCCGATCATCCATTGGACGTGGTCCCAGTGAGGCCCGAGGGTCCCTACACCCCAACTCCGGGGAAGCCTCATGCTTCTCGTACTTGACGTTTTCCGCAGCTTCGGACACCACTGACTTGGCCTGACCCTTCGTCACCAGCCCACTTCCTCCCAGGTCCCCTCCATCCTCTCAGCTTCTTATCCCCACCCAGGCCCCTGCCCTGTGCCGACGTTGCTGGTTCTGTCATCTTCCCATGGCGCCCCCTTTTCTCCACGATGTCATCGGATATCACACTTTTCTAAACAATCTGCTTATGCCTCTCAAATTCCTCTCTGCCACGTAAGTTGTCACCTGAGAAGCAGAACTTCTCCAGCACACCACGGGCACCTTAAACGCCACGTTATCCAAAGTAAATTCCTTTTTAAAAATTTTTTTAATTTATTAATTTGTTTTTATTACAGATGTTTCTCATCCCCCCCCCCATTGACACCCACCCTCCTCTACTTACCCCCGCCCCACCCCCAGCTTTGTTGTCTATGTTCATTGGTCATGCACACATGCATGTAAGTTCTGTGGTTTATCTCTTCCCCCACAAACCTCCTCTGAGGCTTGTCAATCTGTACCCCACCTCCATGTCTCTGGGTTAATTTTGTTCAGCAGTTTGTTTAGTTCATTATATTCCACAAATAAGTGAGATCATGTGATATTTGTCTTTCTCTGCTTGGCTTGTTTCACTTAGGATAATACTTTCCAGGTCCCTCCATGTTGTCTCAAAGGATAAGAGATCTTTCTTTCTTACAGCTGCATAGTACTCCATTGTGTACATGTACCACAGCTTTTTTATCTATTCGTCTACTGATAGACACTTGGGCTGTTTCCAGATCTTAGCTATTATAAATACTTGCGGCTATGAACATGGGGGTACATATATTCTTTCTGATTGGTGTTTCAGGTTTCTTAGGGTATATTCCTAGAAGTGGGATCACTGGGTCAAATGGCAGTTCAATTTTTAACTTTTTGAGGTAACACCATAGTGTTTTCCACAGTGGCTGCACCAGTCTGCATTCCCACCAGCAAGGTGGATTACTTTTGCATTGCCTTGTGAAAGCTCAAAGCCGCTCAGGGTGGACACACAAAACCACACGCCTGAAACAGAAGTTCCCCTTTGTCCCTTTATGTCTCTTGCCTCTGCCGTTACCAGGCTCTGTCCACTTGTTCCATCACCATTGCCTTCTTAGCCCGTTTATCAAGAGTCTTACCCTCATAAAAACTCTGGAAAATGCCGCTGGTGTGGCTCAGCGGATTGTATCGTCCCATGGACTAAGGTTCCAGTTTGAGTCCCAGTCAAGGGCACGCACCTGAGTTGCAGGTTCAAATCCCCAGCCCTGATTGGGGTTGTGTGGGAGGCAACCAATCGATGTGTCTCTCTCACATCGATGTCTGTGTGTGTGTGTGTGTGTGTGTGTGTGTGTCTCCCCCTCCCTCCCTTCCACTCTATCTAAAAATCAATGGATAAATATCCTCTGGTGAGGATTAACTAAAAATAAGAATAAATAAATTCTGAGATCGTAGCTTCCTCACATGTGAGTGGCTGTCAATGCACTTGGGGTTCCCTCGTGCATCCCACACTCCCCTGGCACCCGGTGTGGGTTCCATCAGGGTGTGCTGAGCTCTTCACTGAGTACAGAGATGCTGCTTAATACTGTGAACTACAGAAGACAGGACCAGCTACAGTTTCTGTGAATAACATGTTACATTGTCTGTATACCATCCGTTTGCCATAGTGTTATACTTACTCATTCACTTATCCTTCATTCACTCACTCAAAAACATTTATATATGCCAAGTATTGAAGCCGTAGTAGTAAATTCACTATGTTAATATCAACTTGCTATTCTTTCATTGATTATTGCTATATTGAATATGGAAAATATTTAAACTTTGATTGAAATCAGCATAGGACATTAGTTAAACTATAAGGTAATACAGAACTTAAATGCTCATTTCTGGGCATACAAAATGCTATTCATGTGTACTATAAAAAACTGCCAGTTAAAAAACAAGGGATTGTGGGGAAGCAAAGGGAGAACATCTAAACATCGCTGCAACTGGTCAGACACGAACATCACTCGTTTGTTTCCCTACGACCTCCAGGGGGAGACCTAATTCACATACCAGAAGGCCAGGAGCAGGAAACAGAAGGGGCTACTTCTTTCAAATGGGGGTGCATCTCCAGGACAGGAAGTAGATTGATTAGTGATTGCGTGGGACTGGGAGAGTGGGGGGGGACCTGGACGGGGGGGTGGGTAGCTTCTAATGGGAGGAGGTTCTTTTCTGGGATAAAGAGAAGGTTCTGAAACGAGATTGTGATGATGGTTTAAAATGTGATCATGATGCTAATTGCTCCTGCTATTACATCCTGAGAACACTGAGGTACACACTCGAAATGGGTGAGTGTTATGATATGTGAATTGTATCTCAATAAGTCTATTAAAAAAACAGATGCTGCCAGAAATTTTTATAAACGATCCATTGCATTTTAATACACATTGCAATAATTTGAAACTTATTTCAAAGCTGTCTCCACTTCCAAAAATGTTTTGAAGGCGTCTTTGCCCCCGGATGTTCATCAACTGACTCATATGAAATCGATTTCCTTCCTGTGGTTGCCACCTAGTTGTTTTTTAAGATGTGCCATTTTTAATAATCATATTATTTTGACTAATATCACTAAAATTTTGATGTTTTAAATAGAGCATAACTTACTTAATGGCCAATGAAAATTAATTTCACTTTCCATTAATGATGTGTCAAATTCTAAACATTTGCAATGTGGCCTCATTATGTGTAGTTTATCGACGGGATACAATGCAATGGTGTAGGATAACCCAAGACTATTTAATTATAAACTCTTTTCATAATAGTGTAAAATAGTACATTCTACATGTCTCATGATAAACTTAAAGTAATAATGTTGATTTCTTAAGGAAACAGATCTTCTATTATCAGAAAACAGGCAGATTTTTTCCCCTAAAAAGTCTTTTGTGTATCTCCAGAAAATAGCCTTTGGATTTGACTTTCTTCTCCAGTAATCTTTCAATGTTATAAATCCTAAACTACGGTTGGTTTTAGTGGGATATAATCAATACTCCATAAAATTCTCCAGTTAGTGTTATCAGACTTGTTCTCCAACAAACAATTTACATGCAGCCTTGTGGAATGTGATTAGTGAAATGCTGTTTTGTCCATATGTAATTTGATCCTTTTATTACTGTGGTAAAGTATGTAAACATACATTTCGCCATTTTAAATATTTTAAGGTACACAACTCTATGTATTTAGTACATTCACCATGTTGTGCAACCATCACCACTATCTAGTTCCAGAACATTTTCACTACCCCAAAGGAAATTCCGTGCCCATTAAGTAGTCACTCCTTTTCCCCCCTCCCCCACCCAGAACCTGGCACTGACTCATATGCTCTCTGTCTCTACAAATTTGTCCATTCTGGTATTTTATATAAATAGAACCATATAATACATGTCTTTGGTGTCTGGGTTCTTTCACTTAGCATAATTTTTTCAAGATTCATCTACAATGTAGCATGTGTCAGTACTTCATTCTTTTTTCATGGCTATATAGTATTCCATTGTACAGATATACCACATTTATTAGTCCATTCATCAGTCTATGGATATTTCGGTTATTTCCACTTATGAGGTATTATTTTAGCAGTTCAGTTTACTTGCTTTTATAGAAAATATAGATACCATGGGACATGTTTCTCAATACAAATTAAGAAAACAAGAATATAATATTTGGAGACTTTTTTTTTCTCTAAATATTTTTTCCATTGAAGAGCTCATCCTTTCTATACCGAAGATAAAATGTGTATCTTCTATGAAGTATGAAACTTGTGGAATTTCAAGGCTAAAAAGTACTGGAATTGACATCCAAGAACCTATTACCTAGATCAAGGAGTTTATCTTGTATACATCTCAAACTTAGTATGTGTGAACTATGTATTCCCCCCATATCCCAGTCTTCTGTGGCCTTCTCCATCTCTATACAGGACAACTGCACTCACCTGTGCCGCACACCCAAAGCCCGGGTCACTGTCAGCACACTCTCCTTTCTCATCCCCAAGGCAGTGTCATGCGCAGGCGGTGTGCACTCCGTGGGCAAGGCAGCTTGAGTCCTTTTGCTTTTCTTTATGCCCACCGCTATTACACTAGACTCAGTCACCATCACCTTTTATGGACTGTCTGTCCCCTCTTGTCTTGACCATATCAAATTTATTTTCCACCAAAAAGACTGCAGGGATTTTCTTAAGAATTTAAATAAGCCCGGCCAGTGTGGCTCAACCCATGGTTGAGCGTCAACCCATGCACCAGGATGTCGCCGGTTCGATTCCCACTTCAGGGCACATGCCCAGGTTGTGGGCCTGATCCCCAGTGGGGGGCGTGCAGGAGGCGGCCAGTCGATGTTCTCTCTCATCCATGTTTCTCTCTCTCACCTTTCCTCTCTCTCTAAAATCAATAAAGAAAAAAATATTTAAAAAATATTTAAATAAATTATGTCACTCCCTTGCTTAAACCCTCAGAGGCTTTCTGTCACCCCTAAAATATAATCCCAATCCTCAATACAACCGATCAGTCTCTGTGGCCTGGAAGCCACCTTGCTGCACACATTCCCCGACCAGCACCCTTCCCGTGCTTCCTGTGCCCAGCGCCTCTGCACCGCCGTCAGCACCCTCCCCGCGCCGCACCGTTCTGGAACCTTCCCAAATGCTGGCTCCCCCATCGTCACCGGGTAGCTCTTCACCTAAACTCTTTCCTCAGCACCTGTCCAGCCTCTGGTCACATGGTACGTTCTCCAAAGCCCGTCCCCATCCCCTCAGTCAAAAGCGTCCCGTGCTTGTCCTTTTACATGAACTTTGTTCTTGGCTAATCCGGTGACTTATTATATATTCATTTGGCCATTCATCTGTTTAATGTCCTGTTCCCACAGCAAACTGTAAGCTCGTGGGATTTTTTTATAGCAACCAGCAAATCTTCCTCTTTCAAGTACAACGATCACAAATCAGATAAGTACATGTTCTTCTGAGGTCTCTAAAATAGTTCATTCGATTAAGATGCTTCAAAAAATGTTAGCAGTTGGGGATAGTGTCTTCACCGACTTGACCCCTTGAATTTTACAGAGAAAGATAATAACGTTGCCAAGGTAACAGATTCTGATGAGCAGTAGGTCCTATTTTGTCAGAAAAACAATGCTTAGTAAAATAAGCCTGTATCTGGGGAAAATAAATCGGAAAGAATGCCAATCCAAATTATATGATTGCAATTAAAAACAATTTCAATTTACACGAATCAGTTCAGTTTTGGTCACCAGCTCCCTTTGTCTCTCTTTTTTCTAATTCAGTTGTACTCGATTATCTTTATTGTATTAAGGTAGCAGATTTAAATTCATCTAGTTTACTCACCATTGATGCAGTTCTAATCACACATCACGTCTGGCAACGGTGTGCTAGAATACCAGGGTGTCCCCTCTCCCCCCGCATTCGCCCCTAGAGTCATAACCTTTTCCAGGAGTTAATGCACCAGATGGCTTCCCATCATTGCCTTCCGGGGCATGAAGAGGATATACTGTAGGAGTAAAGACTGCTATTCTCTCTTTTCTTTCTTTGTATAATAAATGAGTCTAACACAGTTTCTTGAAATAAAATCTATCAGGACTGTTTAAATATTCATCTGGTGCATTCCGGTCTTCTGAAGACACACAGCATTCTTTCAGAAGACGGTAGAGAATTTTCCGAGAAGATCAGGAGCTACCAATGGAAACAGCTTTCGAGAAGCCAAGATTCAAAATCTGCCCCATGTTTGGCAGAACAGAGCTACATATGCTGGGGCGAAGTGACCCTCCTGTGGGGGACAGGAAGGTGACGTCTCTAGACATGAAAACGGCTTGCGACCTGGCCAAAGACACTGTTTGCCCGACACACAGCAAACGTCAGCCAAACCCAGACACCTCCACTGGCCGCTGGTTGAAACCTCCAGAGCTTCGACAACTCACTGTCCACCTATCAGAAAGTAAGCTTATTGTAGATGTATCTTCTCAGCAGAAGCATTTCTTCGCATTTGATTTTTTTTTTTTAATCTTCACCCAAGGATCTTTTTCTATTTATCTTCAGATAGGGCAGGAGGGAGAGAAAGGGAAAGAGAGAGAAACATCGATGTGAAAGGGACACATCGACTGGTTGCTTCCCACGCGACCACAACCAGGGCCGATGATGAACTACAACCAAGGTAGGTGTCCTTGGCCAGAATCGACCCCGCGACTCACTGGTCTGCGGGCCGACGCTCTACAGCTGAGCCAGGGCACATCTGATTTGTTATAGAACGTTCATGAAATCAGCTCTGTCCCCATCAAATGAAATGTGTGGCTGTACGCCCTGGCCAGTTTGGCTAAGTGGTTAGAGCGTCGGCCTGTGGTCCGGAGAGGCCCGGGTTCGGTTCCCGCTAAGGGCACGTACTTTGGTTGCAGTTTGTCCCCGGCCCTGGTTGGTCGTGCGGGTGGCAGCCACTCGATGTGTCCCTTCACATCGATGTTTCTCTCTCTCTCTCCCTTCCTCTCTCTCCCTCCCACTCTATCTGTACAAAAAATGGAAAAATATCCTAGGATGAGGATAAAAAAAAAAAAAGAAAAAGAAATGTGTGGCTGTGTAAACAGCCTAATCCATGGTCTGCAGATTCTTGAGTTTTCTTTCTATTTGGTTCATTACACGGACGGGCCGGAGGGTTCGGGTTTGCTGGTGCGCCCCATCAGACACCGGCTCGGCACCCCTGGAGTCAGACTGGTGACGTGGGTACAAAGTGGACGGTTCGCTCCAGAATTTCCGAGGCCCTCTAGGTCTCCACCCCCGGGAGCAAACAAGGGTCCCAAGAAGACACCACGCTTTTCCGGGGGTTTGAAGGTTACGCCATTTAGTTAATGGACAGAACTGTTAACAGTAAACCCTGCCACCAAACTAAAACACTGATCAGAAACTTCCCCGAAAGACACGATGCTTCCTGTTTATCTAGGAAGCAGAAGAATGTCTATTTTAATTAGCATCGGATTTTGAATGACTATTTGATTACGGCATGACGGTGCTGCTCAGTGTGATGAGGATAATTCTAAGCAGAAGCTTTTACCTGATGAAACTAAGAAACACTAGGAAATGATCAAAAGTGTTTTTAAAAGACTCCTCAGAGGCTGTGGGTGTTGCAGAGAGGAGTACCAAGCATTCTGGGAAGGAAGTGTCTTATCGATGCTGTGTCACCCATTAGACGGAGGGTGCTTTCCAGGGTTACCCACAGGCAGAACGTAGCGACTGGGGAAGATTCTCAGGTAACACATATCGCAAATAAAAGAAGAAGGAACCTTAGGGTTGTAGGGGTTTCCAGAACAGGTGAGGAGAAAAGAAGCCAGAAAATTTAGTTCTATACAGCAACTGTACTCAAAGGAGGTGAAGGAGTACAGTGCAGCTGAAGTGAAAAAAAGAAAAAGAAAAAATTATCCATTGCCTACAAACTTAATTCGTGCTTTTAAAATGTTAAGTGTACAGAATACTGTACTTGACACGCATTAGGCGAGTTGAGTCTAAATATCTGAGCGCCACCATGGATCGTTCTGAACATAAATATGAGAGGCACAGACGGCATTCAGGTGTAATGCAAAAAAAGGGAAAGGGCCCTGGCCGGTTTGGCTCAGTGGTTGGAGCGTCGGCCTGCGGTCTAGAGAGACCCGGGTTCGGTTCCCGCTAAGGGCACGTACCTCGGTTGCAGTTTGTCCCCGGCCCTGGTTGGTCATGCAGGTGGCAGCCACTCGATGTGTCCCTTCACGTCGATGTTTCTCTCTCTCTCTTCCTCTCTCTCCCTCCCACTCTATCTGAACAAAAAATGGAAAAATGTCCTCAGGTGAGGATAAAAAAAAGAAAAAGGGAAAGGCTCCGCTTGAAAGGCAGCGTTAGTAACAGGCACGCTCTTCTTACACGACAGAGTGCCAGCAGAAAGGTAGCTTCCTAACCGGGAGTGTGTAGGATCCTATTTCCAAACAACCTCGCATTTAAACCTTGACTTTCCAACGCAAGTGCCCAAGTGAGCAGCCATGTGCGTTCGGGTCAACCACGTGACCTTTCTGAGCCTCGGCTCGAAAATGGGGGTGATTTTCCTTACGTCAGAGTTAAACAAGGTAACGCACAAAAACCCTCTCTGAGTGTTTAACTGAATCAAACAAAAAGCCAGCTGGGTTTGCCGTCAGTGGTGTGAAAGGGACAGAAGTGTTGATGGTTACAAGCGAATGGAAACGTGTCCCCAGGGCCGCCCTCTGCCTCCTCGGGGTTCGCTCCCTGGTCAGTGGCCCCAACAGCAGAGGGAGGTCTCTGCCACTCTGGGGAGACCACGGCTGCACTGGTCAACTTTCAGGCCATTCTGTTTTCAGAGGGGCCAGGACAACACTTGAGGGCCCACTACCTACCAAGTAAGTTACACATTCATTCCCGCATCCTGCCGTGTGATTTGACCTTGGACTTAAAGAAGGCTTGGCCGTGGGTCACCCCACTATGAAACTGCTAAACGTGTTCGCTGACGGCTTTCGCTCTGTTATATTGCACACTTCTAGTTTTTCTTCCAGTGTCAAATCAATGTCCAGAGTTTATTAAGTTTATATACTAAAAGTTAAGAAAAATCTTATGGAGTGTCACTGGAGTGCAGTCTCATCAAGTGGTTAAGTTTTATTTCTAAGTGACATTCTGTTGGAATATTTAAGAAGACGAATAGATGGCGAATGTTCTGATCATTTGGCCCCTTTGCCTATTCCCTTGACTTTTAGGTGTTGTCAAGGAGATACTCAGGTCCTTCCAACAGCCCTGTGGCCTGGAGTCCTGTGTACCTTTAATCTCGTGGCTCTTAAAGTGGTCTCTCTGCAGCCAGTTATATTTCCAAAATGCTAACTTTAACGTATCACTGATTCTAGTAAAACCTTTCCTAAGGAGGTTTCCATGCCTCAGAATGAATGGCCTACACAGTCCATCCTGACTGGGCACCTGCTTAGCTGTCCAGCCTCATCTCTCACAAGTTCTTCTTTGCACGCTGTGCTCTCGAAACATGAACCCCTTCACGTGACTCTTCTTCGGGAGACCATCTTCCCCTTAGAAGTTTTCTATGCGGCTCTGTCTCTGAAGGCTTGGTTCTGCCATCCCTGCCGCGTCCTGACCCCTCCCCTCCGCCATAACCTCTCTGCGCGTGCCTGCCCTCTGCCTCTCGAACCCCTGTCCACTGGTTCCGCACCTGCAGCCCCGTAACCTCAGGGATACCTGCCCGCCTGGCTTTCGGGCTCTGTACACAGCTTCTGCAGACGGTACACAGCTTCTCCCAGGTGACTTCCCCCTGAACGTCCCTCACCCTCCAGGACCGAGCATCGCTCTCTGCACCTTCTAAAGCGTGAACTGGTTGGCAAGGAAAAAAAGGTGAAAATATCTAGATGTTTTTATATAAAACATCTAAATATATATCTAGACATTAGGGCCCCCACACATAACATTTCTTTTTGTTTCCTCTTGCATGTGTGTGCATGTGTGTGTGTTTTAAGAACGATTTCATCTGCTCTAACCTTCATCACCTTAATTTTGGTTACAGTCTCCCAACATTTGCTTCTTTTGCTCCTGTTCGTGCCCAGCCCGCGAGAGTACCTGCAATTGTTCGTAAATTCAGAAACTCATGTTGGATTTTGTCATTCTCATGGCTTCTGTTCCCAGTGCCTCAAATATTTTCTTGTTTTGTTTTATGACTTTCCATAAACACCATTGCTGATATTTACAAGACAAGACAGAATGAAAGCATGGGAAAAGGAAGTAAAAAAAAACTCAAATAAAAAGAACACACAATGCCTGTGGTTACATTGCAACTGTACGGATAAATCCTTTCTTCATCCATGGATTCAAAATGTTGAGGACTGCTGTTAAGTGTTGGCTATGGAGTGAGGAATCCTATCTGCAGTAGCAAAGAAGACAGACAAGACCCCTGCCCTTGTTGTTTTGAACACATGCAACAGTGCTACTCTGCAATAATTTTATCAAGCGCACTGACGCAAAAGCTCAGTGACCACCTCACACTCCTTGCTTTGAAATGTTGATCTTCCTGTCGCTAACATGAGTTCAGTGCTGTGGATAGAAGAGGCCCCCACACTGATGTCGGATTCTTGCTTCTCTCCCGCTCCCCTGGGTTTTACCAGGAATTTCCTGCTCTATTGTTCTGTTCAGTACCCATTTGTTCATCTTCCCGGGTCAACCACAGAGGAAGAAAAATCGTCCCCGTGAATGTTTTCCACACACCTTCCTGGGTCTTTGGGCACAAAGCCCTTCCTAGGAGGTCAGCTCACATGTCAGTCACAACTTATGACCAGGTACTTGGAGCAGGACGCTGCTCCTGGACGTATCCTTGGGAGGATGACTGGATGAACACAGAGCAAAAGCCATTTCGAAAGGGGCTCTGCTGGAAAGGACAAAGGCCAGGGGACAGCAATAGGAGAAAAGTGTGTTTACCAGCTGCTCACTGGTCTGTCCTGGCAGAGAGGCCTGTCACAGCCTGTGCCAAGGGTTTTCTCCGGAGATGTCACAGGCAGATTGCAGAGGAACCAGTCTGAGCCTGTCCCGCCCGAGTCGCCCTGTTTACACTGGCCCACGTGCCTTCCTGTCATTGTGCTGAGTTTGGGCTTCAGGCCCTCCTAACTGGCTTCCACCCCCTTCCTCTGGGACCAAGAGAAAAAGAAAAACAAAAGTAAAGATCAAAGGAAGAGAAATCACATGGAACGGATTCTCACTTTGCACTTCCTCCTGGGGTTGGAATCTGTCTTCCCTTCCCCCGTTACGTGCATTTAGAGATGTCCATACTTGATCTTTCTACCTACTTGTTATGTGCTGGAAAAAAGGGAAAGAGAGATAAAGGGAGAGAGATACCCATCACAAGAGAAAGCATACTTCTCTAGCATTCAGGAGTGAACGGAAGCAGGGAAAGCCCAGCAACAAGTGATGTGCTTCAGATCGAGGCTCATCAAGACCTCCTTGGTCTTGACCAGGGCACTGGAGCACATCAGCATATTAAAATGCAGGATTATTTAATCACCTGTCACTGGAGATGACACACAGCTCTGTGGACATTCTCCCTCAGCTCATATAACCACGGGTTGACCAGCTGTCTTCCATATTGGAAAACAGCTGATGGGTCTTCAGACCAATTTCCTACATTCAAGGCTGATTGATCACCACCATGATTACGTCATGTCAAGGAATAAGCTCGGCATATACCTGTCAGGATTCCGTGGGACCGTCCTCTCGTCTCGTACACTCAGAGCCTACACAGGACAAATGCCTTGTGCTGATCACCCCCAGACCTCACACTACTCCTTCACAGTGAGGGCAGAACAGGGAGCCTGTTTGGCCCAGACTGGCTGCAGATTGCAAGGGAAATAAAGTCCCGACATTCAAACTCAAGGGCAGGTCTTCACCTGCTACAGAAATAGACAACTCTCAAAGTGAATACTGATGTTCTATTTAGCCCATTGTCTTTTAAAGTGATACTAACACTGATACTAAATAACGCTAATTTGCTATCAAATGCCACGTACGTTCTATGGCACTTCCGGGAGAAATGAATAGCATTGTATTTGGATTCCTTAGAGAGCAACTGAAACCACAACTCTATGTTGATGAATTGAATACGGGAAGAAACTGATCGGCTATCACTGTGCACGGGCGGACTACACCCCTCTACCTCAGAGTCCTGCAGTTTCCATAGCAACTCAGCAATGGCCGTCTGCAGACAAAGGCCTGCCCCAGCTCGGTCCAGTCCTCCGAAACGGGCAGGACAAAGCCTTGCTCTTTAAAACCAGAGACATGTCAAAAGCAAAATGATTTACCAGTTCCTAAAAAATCTTTCAAAATAAATCCTTCAACATAAATCAACCGGAACCGAGTCAAAGAAATGTCCTTAATTATTTCTTTAAATCCACATATGAAGCTAATGCAGCTCAGTGCTATCGAGGGTGTCGCTCAACACAGCTTGAACCCCATCAGCAAAAGCGAACATCCCAGTTGTCTAATGTCCACGAGGGACGGTCCCGGTGTGCAGACCTGACCTCTGCCAGTCCCACTGCTTCAGTTCAGATCTCTGCTGAGTGAAGAGGCGATCCCGTCAGTGTGATGAAGCCCGTGGGAGGAAGGTCGCATTGAGCTTATCTTGTTTTTCTCTACTGCACCCAAAGTTCCTAAAAGGTCAGTAATCACCCACTGGGCTAATAACACAGTATCTAATATCATTCACCCTGGTGGTTACTTACCAGTATTAATAAGCTTACTCATTATTTTTTTTTCATATAAAATCTAACTGCTTCAAACAGTAAGTCATCAGAGACTCCTTCCCATCCACTGCATGATATGAATACCAAAGCATTTCAATTATATGTTCACAAAATGGGGACATTAACACAGTAAAAAAATAAGCCAATCTAATTAACTAAAAAAGCAAAGCAAAATAAAAACCCAAAGCTCCAGAGTTTTATTTTGGCCTAGAATCCAATAGTAATACAGAAGTTCCGAAGAGAATCTGAGAACAACCAGGCACTCAACTTTTTAGATAAGACAACTGTCGTCAGGGAACAGATGTTTCATACAATGAAAAGTACCATAAATAACGATAAGGTCCCCGAAACAACTGAGCGATCCAGGAGGGAACACACGTCAGTGTCAACAGTGGATCCTTAAACTATAGTCGATCAGCAGAAACAAAACAGAAGGCATGACTCTCTGATAAAGGGCATTTTCAAGAGGAAACTGACAAATCCGTGAAAACAAGAGATGTAAAACACAGACGTTGTCCATCTCTGAGTTTATAAAACCGATATATCGAAAACACATTCTCAAACACTTGAGAAGAGGTTGAATTTTGTTCATTGACTCATTGTTGTAATGAAGAACACCATAAAATAGCTTTTGTTTTTCAGCTTCCCAAAAGATACACATTCTATGAAAACCTAGGCTATAAATCTATAAGCCAGCCCTTGGCATAAAAGCACCAAAAGAGAGGGTCCATTTTTGTCTCTACAGACTGACACTGGACTAGGACCCTGGAAAGCAGAGCCTGAGAAAAACAAGTAAAACTCTCCAAAGACACTAATCAATTGATACTAAGTTTAAAGAAATAAGGGTGTAAAACACCACGGGCACCATCGGCCTGACATCTCTATTAGTTGTGGTGTGATAATTGCCATGACAACTGCAAGACGTTGAAACGGATTTTTTCTTTAAGCAAAAATGAAATAACACCGATGAAAAGGGTTTTTTTTCCAAAAGAGATCTGTGGCGTGAAGCTTCATAAAACTTTTTTAGATACAATTTTCAATTCAACATTACACTGAGCATTCTGCTGAGTGTCTATCCGAAAAGTGTCCTATTTTGAACCGGCATGCCCCCTGTGTTAAGTCGATTTATATGGAAATTCTATGGAGAATTAGGTTAATGTGCCTTGTTCAGGTCGCTGACAGTAAGAGCAAATGCATCTTGCCTCTTGGCTTCCAAACAAAGACCGAGCCAACCTTGCTGTGAGGGGGAAGATCGGGAAGGAGCAAGAGACTCTCAGGCTCTGAAAGAGCAAACTGTGCTGATTCATGATGTCAACACTTGAGCTGCAGCCAGAAAAGTCAGGTGTGTAAGGGTCTCTGAGCATCATGTAACGTACTCAGTCCCTAATATATTCGAGCACGGATCTTGTAAGCACGACAGGGGTTTGCAAAGACACAGACGCTGCCCTGGGGCATGAACTTTAGGAAGAGGCGCAGCAAGCATCCCCACCGAAATAATATTTAGTTTCACTGTCTGTTTAATTTCCCAACAAAGTTTTCTTTCCCCCGCTGGTTACCATTCAATTTCACATTTACTTATTATCCATTCATCCTCCACCATGATTTACTGAACCCCTGATATATTTTCATGTAAACAGAGGAATTGGTATGTAACACAAGTCGGGTCCTGGAAACAAAGGGAAAATAAGAGTCTGTGCATTGACCTGAAGAATCCCATCATGATAAAAGTCTGCAAACCATGTTGTCAGGGCCTACTCACCCAGCTCAAATTCCAACAGCAAACCCTCCAGAGAGAATAAAGAAACAAAGGCCATATATATATATTAAACAACATTTATAAAATCACAGTTTAATTTTAGACTTTGCACATCGCTATGTATGCGTGGACACGGGGGAGACGGTAATGCAAGGTAGAGAGGCGAGCTGTTGTTATGGAAACAGTCTTTGGGGCTAAATACCCTTTAATTTCAGTCCTGGCAATTATTAGCTTAGTTTAGTGAGACTAGAGGCAATAATTGGCCTACTATATCAGCTAGAGATGATGAAGATGATAGGTTTGGTTTTGTTTAACTGTCTTTATGAATAACAGTACTCAGTCTTTCACAGTCTTTGAGAACGAGAATGAGTTCAGTATTGCCAAATACTGAATATATAATAAATAAAATGACATATCTTAGTCCTTATTATATAGGCACTCAATAAATTATATTTAAAAATCTATTTTTTAAATCAATTTACCCTACACATGAAGTTATTTTTCTATGTAACATGCAATTATGAGAGAGGGAACATTCTCTTCTTTATTAAATTAGTACAAAAAAAAATTATTACATTTTTGCTGTGACTCCATGTGTTATGTCTGTCTCGTAAGTTACATGGTTAACTTCATATTTTATAATCAATAACAAAGGCATTTTTTACTTAGAAAATATGAGAACATTGCAAATCTCAAATATAATTAATTTTCTAACAGTAGATTGCTTGGCATAAACTATAAACTTAAGAAAAGAAACACCGGGCTCAGAATGGAGTCACTTGTGAGAACTCCCACTCAGGAACCAAGACTTAACACCCAACCTTGGTGCAGTTCCAGGACCCCAGGAGCAGAACCCTGAACCGGCCCATCTGGAATCACCTTGTCAGCCCTAGAGAGATCAAGTGCCCAGAAGACCCCTTCCATGCACCCTAGGAAGATGACCTTACCTAAAACAGTCCACCCTTCCCTAGAGACTCCTTTGCCCCACCCCCCCACCCCCAGCCAGGGACAGCTGCTGGAGCCCCTCTGCCTGTCAGATGGCCCAGCGCCCCCTCGTGGGTCCTTGAAGAAAGCCAGTCCGTCGTCACGTCTTACCCAGTTGAATTTTGCTCTTCGACAAATCTTTAGCTTTCTACTCAAGGTGGTTAGAGTTCAGTACTGTGTCCAGCGTTACCTACAGATGATGCAGACTGCAGGACTTGGTCGTTCCGGTGGAGGCCACAGGTATCTTTCCGAGCAGGGGAAGGAAGGACGCACGGAACACGTGTTTGAGTCCTTCACGTTCTGTTACACACTGTGCCAGTCAACCGAACTGCCTCAGGACAGTTTGACGTTTGGTCCAATGTCTTTCATCCACTTGGTATTTATAGAACAGCACTCGCGCAAACCGCTTCCCTTAACATTTACTTCTTCATCTCTCATTTACTTCGTGGCACAAGGAGCAGAGGTCTGCAGGTAACCTGCCTGCTTTCAGTGCCCAGCCCAGACTCCATGCCAGCGCTCTGGCAAATGTTCCAGCCAGGGCAGGACCCCAGGTTCTGGGTCCTCACACCCGCTATCCCGGGGAAAAGTGCCCCGAAAGTAATGCGAAGCATTTAATCTAGGCTATAAATAGTACACTGACCGACCGCGACTTAGGGGAACATTTAAAATTCAAGGCTGAGCCCGGCTGGTGTGGCTCAGTGGACTGACGGGTCCCAGTTGGATTCCCGGTCAGGGCACAGGCCTGGATTGTAGGCTCATGCCCAGCAGGGGGCGTGCGGGAGGCGGCTGCTCCATGTTTCTCTCTCACATCAGTGTTTCTCTCTCTAAAAATTCAATAAAAAAATATTGAAACAAAATCCAAGTTTGATTTCTGCCACTGATATCTACTTCAGTCCAGTTCTTTTCCCCAACTAAATATTTAAAATAATGACGCAGCAGAGGAAAACCGAGTACCACAGAGGTTTCCTTATAAAGATCCCTCGGTCTTTTTCCACCTAGTATGACATTATCGGCTATGATCACCTAATAATT
Organism: Molossus molossus; assembly: GCF_014108415.1. Lineage (NCBI taxonomy): Eukaryota > Metazoa > Chordata > Mammalia > Chiroptera > Molossidae > Molossus > Molossus molossus. Next base: position 4,169,658 of record NW_023425403.1, read on the forward strand.
ATTTCTCATTAATCATATAAATCCTTTATCTACATAATGAAACATTATTCTATATGGCAAAACATCATTTATTATATAGTTCTATAAATATGTGAATAATATAATTATTATATATTAATAAAATATAAATTACCATACAATTATGCATAAAATTATAACATAAATATTGCTACATTAATTATACACTTGGAATAGGATTCAGTAATCATTTTATTTTATTTTATTTAGTTAGTTTTTTCCTTTTGTTGATTTTAGAAAGAGAGGAAGGGAGACGGAGAGAGAGAGAGAAACAGCAGCAAGAGAGAACATTGACGGGCTGCCTCCTGCACGCCCCCCACTGGGGATGGGCCCACAACCTGGGCATGTGCCCTGACCAGGAATCGAACCAGTGACCTCGTGGTGCATGGGTCCACACTCAACCACTGAGCCACACCGGCTGGGCTTCAGTAATTATTTTTAAATATGTTATTTAAGTCAGTAATTTTTAAATGATATTCTAGCAAGAAAAACCCCAGTTACTAGTGAGCTCCCGAGCTCTGTTGATGTCTGTGAACTGGTGAGTGGCCTCACCCACTCCGGTTCTCGGTCCCTGTGAACTCTGCCGACCTCGTGGTCTTTCTGCTTTAACCTCGCCAAGCGGGGGGTCTTCACTGTCAGCCAGTTGATGTTTACGCCTCTGTGAGCATTCCCTTGCCCACGAAGACATTTAAAACTCATGCATATTGGAGAATGATTTCCCTTTTGTTTGGTTTCATAACATACCCGGACATCTCCCAGGCCACTCCATGCTTCGTTCTTTTCCGAAGCGCCATACACCCCGCAGTGGAGCTCAGGGTGCTGGCTAACATCCCAGAGGGGCCTGGTGGGGGGCATGGGGGGCACCCCGAGGGTGTGCTCGCCCTGAGGTCCGGGTCTAACTTAGCCCCTCAGCGTTCGCGGCTCCCGGGGATACAAGCTGGGCCCACCAGCTGCAGGGGCCGAGGCGCCCACACGGGTCTAGAAGCAACACTGGGAAGCTCCATTAACAAACTGCAAAGACTTCTATTGAACCGATTAAAATGTAACAACTCCCTCCTTTCCCGGCAACAAATACACAGTCTGGCAACAGTGTGACTGTGACCTAGGGGGCTAGTACCACACACATTCATACTGAGGAATTAATATGCTTCAGGGAAGAACACTTCTTCCAAAGGAGATAAACTACGTGTGTCAGGGCGTGTACACGGTCCAGGGCACAGGCCGTCACGCTCGCTCATATCAAGTGTGTAGCACAGAGCGGGCCCCCAGTAGCTCTTGAATCAAACAGGTGCAGGGATAACGAAATAATAGAACCTATGTGCAGATGTCATGTAAAACACATGCTTGTTTTTAGAGTTTTTGCTTAATAACTTAGGGTGTCTCAGTAAAAATAAAACTTACTTCAAGTTACCTGAAAGTCGATGACACTTTGAATTTCTTCAACACAAAGTAGTTAATGGTTTCTGAATAATACAGAGTATCTGGATTCTACAAAGCTTCAGAGGAGCAAGAAAAACAAGTTCACAAACCGCCCCCCCAATGTATTCCCTTCCTCAAGAACAAGTGACTTCACGGTCAGCGTCCATGACAATGTCGGGCTGGACTAGATGGATACAGACACCCTTCTAGGAAAACTGTTCTGACTACTTGCCTACGCTGGTGGTCCGCGGTCAAGCTAATGATGACACATGCACGAGAGACCAGCTGTGGTGAGGCCTTTAGGAAGCTCAGACAGTACATGCTCAATCCATTGGAAGGGTAAGAGGTTCAGAGACACCAGACATAAAATGCACAGTTCATCCCCAGCAACACCAAATAGCTCAGAATTGTATAAAAGCAGATTATAAACGAAGAAAAGAGCCTCAGGCAGGTAATGAAAAATGAAAATAAAACACAAATGACAACCATTACATGAATTTATTTAGTTTTAATAACACCACTCAAATAACACCCACGGTGGGAGAATAAGACCATATCAGCACATACATTTTCCTACCAGAGCGCCAAGTGGCATCAAGACCCCAGCAGCCTGTGGGGTGCCTGAGGGAATGGAGGGCGGGACGGGAGGCAGGGGTGCACAGACCACCTGCTGTTGTGTTGACAAAAAATAATAAATTATGAAGCCAGGACAGAAAGTGCATTTTAAACATCACTAACAACATCTTAATCTCTGGGTCTGAAGCTGCTTCAGTCTTCACTCCGACCCTGCCGACCTTCCTAAACCTCTTCCTCACGCACGTGTCTCACAGCACGGACTGATCTGCATGGAGTTCTGGGACCTCCCTACGCCCTCATCCTCCTTTGTCTCCTAAGGATGAGCGTGGACTGACCTCTGTCTCTGCCTCAGCCCCTTTCTTTCCGCCGCTGGTATCCTCCGGTCTAAACTTTCTATCGCCGTCTCTATGCGGATTATTCAAATTTCTTCAGTCACGATCCTGACCTATCACGTGAGTTCCCCATCACCTTTCTAAAGGTTTTGGTCTCTGCACGTGTGATATGACATCATCGCCCGAACGACTCTCCGGCGCACAGTCCTGCCTAAATTCAAACTCACTTTTCAACGTATAGCGATAGGCCCATCAGTCATCTGGTTGCTGGAGATCAAAACCATGGCGTGATCTGGGTCCCCCCTTTCTTAGTCCCTCGACGTCGAATTGGTCATCTATCAAGTTCCTCTAGTGCACCAGTCAATGTTTGTCCAACCTCATCTCGTTTCTGTCACTCCGCTAACACTGTGGGCCTGGAAGACAGCATCTGACCAGCTGGCCAACGCTGACCTCACCTCTACAGTGTCCTCCCTCAAAACCCCCACCCAGGCCAGTCATCAGAAAACATCAGCGAACATGAAATGAGGGAAAGTCTTCCAAATGCTTGACCAGTACTGTTCAAGACTGTCAAGGTCAAGTAAAACAAAAAACCGACGGGAGACTGTCCCACACTGGAGCAAACTGAGGGGCCACGATGAAGGTAACTGAGTGTCCCGGACTGGATCCTAGAACATTAAATGACATTTGTGAATGACATGACTGGATCCTAGAACATTAAATGACATTCGTGAATGACATGACTGGATCCTAGAACATTAAATGACATTTGTGAATGACATGACTGGATCCTCGAACATTAAATGACATTTGTGAATAACATGACTGGATCCTAGAACATTAAATGACATTCGTGAATGACATGACTGGATCCTAGAACATTAAATGACATTCGTGAATAACATGACTGGATCCTAGAACATTAAATGACATTTGTGAATGACATGACTGGATCCTAGAACATTAAATGACATTTGTGAATGACATGACTGGATCCTAGAACATTAAATGACATTTGTGAATGTCATGACTGGATTCTAGAACATTAAATGACATTCGTGAATGACATGACTGGATCCTAGAACATTAAATGACATTTGTGAATGACATGACTGGATCCTAGAACATTAAATGACATTTGTGAATGACATTGTAAAACCCAAATAAAGCGTGTGGTTAATTAGATAGAATGGCATCGACGCTAACTTCTAAGTGTTGATAAGTGCACCCTGGTCAGGTAAGCATCGGGGGTCAGGGGAAGCTCGGTCAAGTTGCATTGGACCATCTGTACTGTCTTTGCAATGCTTCGGTAAATTTAAAATTACTTCGAAATTAAACCAATGAAGAAGAAAAAATGAATGCGGTGAATAAACAAAATGATCGATGTGAACTAGTCAGCTCTGCTGAAGCAAAGTCGTGTCTGATTACGGCCACTGCATCATTCCTCTTGTGAATGGTGTCGCCAGTGTCAGGCAGTGACAGTCGGGAGGAAGGTGGAGACCCTGGGCCCAATTCCCTGAGTCTGCGTCCTGGCTTCTGCTTTTCTCAGCTATAAAACCGAAGGGACCGAAATGCTGCCACCCTAATGCTCCTTTGGGGCTATTGAGTTTTAGTTGTTTATTAAGAAACAAAGGACTCAGAAGCTTTGCCCCTCCCTCCTCCCCGTCCGAGAAATTCAGAGAAACTGCCTTAGAGTACCTGGGTTAAGTGCTCCGGCAGTGGCCGCCGGCTAGGTACCCCTGTGGTCCATGGTTTCCGAGTCACCCGGCGAGGATTTCCCCGCCACGTGCCATCCGCTCCTCCTCTGCTACCTGCAGGTCACCCACTCTCCGTCTGAAACCTTGCACCCACTCCCTCCAGCCAGCCCTCCCCTTCGCCCAGGACGGTGTGAGCGCCCCGCGGCCCGGTCTTCGGGCATCTCCATGGGTTTGTCATATCCAGGGACTCCCTACGCGCATGCCATCAGCTTTGATCTCCTGTTCTTCTGTCCGTTCATTTGACTATTGCCCAGGAGACTTAGACGGTGGGAGGGGAAGTAGTGATGTTTCTAGCACGACACCCTCCCCACGAATCCATCCCCTCGTTTCTAAAATAAGGAAAAGAACAGTACCCGCGTGAGAGTGAAGAGGGCCCCTCGCCTCCTGCCTCCGTGCCTCTCACGCTGGGCTGGCTCTGGGACAGCGTGGTCAGACGGCCGCTTCTGAGGCTGCTCCACACGGCCCGTGCGGCTGGGCCTGGGTCTCTGTGAGCACGTGTTCCTGAGCACCCCTCCCGGAACCGGCCTCCTGCTGTTTGTCCCCAGGGCCACGCAGGGGTCACACATGCGCGTTCGGGTACACGGCCTCAGCTGAGCCCTCCTGGACACTCCAGCCCATTGAGACCCTGCGTGACTGCCGATGTCCCTGTGTCCTGCAGCCAGTACCACACGGAGCAGGAGAAAGAATCATATAAGCCACATACGTGTGAGAGAGAAAATAAGCGTTGCCGTAAACCACTGACTCCGGGGGTAGTTCCTTCTACGTCATACCCTCCAGCTGTCCGGAGATAACATGAGCTAAACGCACCGCATGACTTCTAACCATTGTCCTACTTATTCCTCCCAGGGCTACTACACGCCTCTAAGTGTGCCCGGGCTGAACCTCACCCGATTTACCGTCTCTTATGCAGAGCTAAAATGCATTTCTTTTTTATTTTAGCAATTGCATTCATTCTACTCAGATATAGTTAACAGATTCTACATAGACCGTTCAGAGGTCTCCACTCCTAGACTATGCCAGAAATTAATTTAGTTTGAAAACTGCAAGCAGATGAATTAGCATCGTATAACCTTAGCACTGTTTATAAAGACCAATAGGATTAGCCCGCTCCTCATTTGGATTAATTCAACGACTAGTTATTGAGCACCTGTCGCAAGCCAGTCCCTGTGCTGGGCCCAGGGGACACAGTGATGGACAAGACAGACGGGTTCCTCTCCTCGGGTACTTTGCAGACTCAGTCGGGCAGAGACAGAAGACTCCGCAAGCAGTTGTGACAGGGTGTGCCATGGGCTCGGGTGCAGAGAGAACGCGATGGGGGAGCAGGGCAGTAGCCAGTGGTGTCCCACCTGCGACCAGGGCACCTCACAGTGCTCGGCGACTCACGGCGCATTGCTGCACCTGCTTAGTCTTCAACGGAGCACACAGTGACATCTGCCAGATGGAGTCGGACTGCTATTGTGAAAATAACTGACAGATGGGAGTGCTAGGTATCTCTGTTGGCCTAGAGACCATGTGTGACATCCATTTTCCCTAACCCTGTTCCCTTGAATCAATAGCCTCCTTCACACATGGCCTTGGTCTTGGTCTAGCCGGTATCACCACCACACTCTGTTCCTACCCTCGAGCCCGTCCGGCCCAGAAGCTCAGGTTAATCCCACAGAAGACATCAGACCACACACACATTCAGAGGAGGCTTACACAAACCTCCTTCTTCATGGTCAAGAAGCAAGTCACTTTATTATTTAAATGGGGACAGAAAAACACCTGTGGTCATCTTTGACAGTGTTCCCTGACCTTTCCAGACACTCTGGGACTTCAGCAGGTCCCATAACGCGTCTCCTCATCGGTTTCCTGTCAGCCTATAAGTTAAGGAGATATTTTTCCTTTTGTTTTCTGGTTCTCCCACTATTCTGATTCTTTGCTCTCAAAATAAATGTATATTCTAGAACTATACACCTGAAACCTATGTAATTTTATTAACCAATATCACCTCAGTAAATTCAATAAACATAAGTAGATGCATAGTCTAACCCTTACCATGTCAAAGTCCAACAATACACAAAAAAGAACATCCCACTCTTGGATGTGATATTCCTGGTATTAAAATACTACATTGCAAAGCGTTCATAGTATATTTAATATGGCACAGGCTGCAGAGACATACGACAGAAAGATTTACTCAAAGACCTAACCACTCTCACCAAAGTTCCCCTTGACCTTGTCGTCCTGGCCCTTCAGAGTGTGGAATACTGGTGGCCACTTCTGCCTCTGTGACCTCTCTTCCTCCAAGGATACGTGTTCTCTCTCCCCACTTACCATTCTCTTTGCTACTCTCAGCTTCTTTCGACAATGTTTTCTTTAAATCTCTATTTGGGGCCCCTTCTAAGTCAGCGGACACCTTCAGGTCGATATCATCAATCACATACTGTTGATAACCTACAAGCACGGAATTCCAATGCAGATCCCCCCCCACCCCCACCCCGAACCACTGGGCATCACTCTTCACAGTCAAACAAATTTAATTTCTGCACGACACAATTTTCTGTGAGATACCTTTTCTTCTTGCTCCTATTTCTAAGCTTCAGGAAGACTTTGTATTTCTGGGCATTTTCATCTGTTATATCCCAAGCGACTTAATTAGAGCTGGTACAAAGCAGGTGATGGTTATATATTTCTTAAATGATGAATGAAGGAATGAATCCAATAAGGAATTAACAAATCATAAATATATAGCCATGGGGATCTAAGGAATATAGTCAATAATACTGTAATAACTGCGTATGTTAGGTGGGTACTAGGCTTACTGGGGGGAATCTTTTATAAATTATATGATTGTCTAACCCACGCTGTACACCTGAAACTAATATAAAATAATTGAATGCCAAATGTAATTGAAAAAACTAGTAGAAAAAAAGGCCATACACCAAAAAGATTAATAGTGGTTATCTATGTGATGAGTATACAGAAAATTGCTGTTTTTTTCTTGTATGCTTATGTGTTATTTGTCAGATTCCACTGAACATATAATGGAGTCTGAAAAAGTATCAGATAATAAGTAAATAAAATAATTACTAATGATATAAAAATGAATAAACAAATACATGTTACAAAGTTTCACTTCGCAGAACAGCCTCCCCTACCCCCACTCTCCTGCCCCCACTCTCCTGCCCACACCCCTCTCCTGCTCCCTCTTGGGGCTTACTTTCCTCCGCAGTCTCCCCCACTCCCGCCCCTCCCCCCACCCCTCTTTTTGTTCCTTTGTGGACAGTGTCACTAAAGGGCATTAATCTATTCTAGTCAAAGCAACTGCAAGACAGGGAGGGGGATGTATCTGACTGGTGAAGAAAAGAGAGAAGAGACTTTTTACAAAAAGGATGAGAAAGGTCTGAGGACTGACTGCAAAGAGGAAACAAAGGAAAATAAAAACAAAGATTTTCAACTGAAGTGTCACACACACAGAATAGGAAAAGCAAGACACAGACCCATGCATTGTGCATCCCAATGTCAAGAAAAATGAGCGATGTTTTCTCAAAGAAATATCTTTAAATATTTAGTTCGTGTTCGTTAACAGAAATATAAGATAGAAACATACAGATTGCTGGTTTCTGTGAAAGGTAACATGTTTGAGTCCAGCACTAGGAACGTGCTAACCAAAGCATCATGATGGTATCAGACAAAACCACTGCACTCAGAACTAGAAAATGTAATTTAAAAAAGCCAGTTCTAAACCAAACTGAAGCTAGGTTTTATTATCGTTAGTCATTGCACTGCAGAAAATAAAAGTTTCACAGAAGGGTGTATCTAAAATGTTACGGGGTCGATTTAGTTTTTCAGAGTTGATTTTTAAATCCCAACTAATGATGGGGAAATATTTAACCCCATCCATCCTTCAATGCTCCATGGAAAAGTCAGACATTTAATTAGAGTAAAAATATTAACATGGCTATCTTAAAATGAAAAATAAACAAAAACTGGCACAAGAAGTAATACATTAATTAGTGCCCATTGCTCCAGACAAAAAAAAACTATGACAAAGAAAGAAAATGAGGAATGTCAAAATGAAGCTCCTTGTACCAAGAGCGTTGGGTTGTTTTGCACCGAAGGGACACCTGCCGGAAACAGGGGTTACCCCTCGTGACGACAGTGTGGGTGGCAGTGGACAAGAAGGCGTGGCGGTGCTGTGAAGAGCCACTGAATGAGACCCGCAGGGTTTTCGGCCCAGTTCTACTGCTAATTAGCTCTTTAATCCCACACAGTTAATTTCCTTTGTAGAATGGATGATCTGTAATATCTCTTCCTCTCAAAAATGTTATAATGAATGGTGATTTTTAAAGTTTATTTCAACAACAGATTTTCAAAATGACCTTGGCCTATTGAAAAGAATTCTTTCCCAGTTACTATTCATATTCTGTTCATTGTCTACGCAAAACATCCATATTCAAATTTTCACACAGGCATACTAATAAAAAAATCAAATTAAAATATGCCGCCTCCGTTTACCTCACAGTGATTGTCTCGGCACTTAAATTAAATTGCAAGAACAGTAACTCTCTTATGCCCGTTTTATCTCATCTTTATTATTTTATTAGCCAGAGAAAAGCAGCTAATTAAAAAAAAAATTGCTAGACAGTCAATTCCTTCTCCTCCTACCCCAAATGTTTGCGTTCATCGGAAAGAAAAACAAAACAAAAGAAATGAATGGCCACAAACATGAAGTGTCTTCTGGTTATAAAAACTGGCTTTTAATTTCTGTCTGAAACTGTTGTCTTATGTTGCTGGTTATGCACAAGCCCAAGGAACGGAGCTGAAATGCAGAAGACAGACATGTGTCAGTGGTCACCCGCCTTGTCCAGCGCTCTGCCCTGTTGCTCAAGGTCTGACCTTTCATCATCTTCCTGGTCCCCAAAGTTGGCTCTGGAGATCCTGGCCGGCGGAGGCAGTGCCTGTGTGCCAACCTGCCAGTCGATGCCATCTGCATATGCATCTGCCATGCACTTCACAGAATGGCTTAAAGGGGAAAGAGCTAAATGGAAATGATCATTTATAGCAATTGTATGTGTTCGAAGTAGTAATAGTGTTTTCTCTAAAAGAATACTTCATATTTTAAGCCTATTTCAATGTCTTTGTATTAAAATCCGCACAAAATCAAAAATATATTTGGTAATCATCTGAGTAAATATTTAAACATCTAGCTTTTTGTACATATTATGCTTCTCTTGATAATACAGAGGTAAATAAATATGAAATAGCAAATTCAAGGCAACTCTTAGAGATTTCTGTCCATTTTGCCATTCTCGGTTTTCTGTTCCCCACCTAGTTAACATCTTCTGAGAAGCCCAGTTTCTCCATTTCTGAGCATGTTTAATCGACCACTATGGTTGTCATGCCAACCAACACAGAGAATTCTGAGCTTACATGGGGCATTTCAATACAGTGACCCAATTACAATCTGTCAACGAATTCACCAGCAAAATAAGGGGACTCACACACTAATGACACTCACTTCCCAAGACTGAATGTTTATAGGGATGTTTGCATTAAGACTGTCATCAATATTTAAAATAATCCAAATGCTGCAGGTTTCACAGTATGATACTTTAAAATGCTTTGCCTTGGTTATTGCCCTTGAGTTTTTTTTGTTGTTTTTTTTTAATCAAAAACGCCTGAAATTAATATTTATTTAGCGACTCTTTTGCTAGAGAAGCAGACACCTCTGGGGCATTCACTTCCACGGGGTAGAAAGATACCACATTCTCCAAATTGGAAATCACTGAATAGCAAAATCATTTTGATTCTGTTATAAAATGAAATTTATGAAGGCATGGGTGAAGTTGAATAACCCTGTTAACTACTGCTTAAGGAAGTCTTGAGTTCACAGGCAAGAACAACCCGTGCTGTGGGCGTGAGGATCCGCAGCGGATGAAGTTAGCTGTTAATTACAAAAGTGCCGTCTTGTTTGTTGCACAGCGAGCGAAGGCCAGCACTGGGTCGGAAGAGATGTTTAGACCAATCCCTTAGATATATAACACGCAAAATGCTTTGCCTTCACTGGACCACTTCTTTAATGTATTTATGATCATTTGCTTTGGATCTGTAAGTCTGCGTTGGTGGGGAGAGAATAAATGAGTAAAATATAAAGGATCGTATTTTCTCCTGTGTTTTGACTAGAGACTGTGGTTTAACACCATCAGCGCATGTGTAGGCTCCATCTACTAGCCAATAGAATGCTGATGCTCAGATGAGTGTATTTTAGAAATAACGTCAAATGATGAGCTTACTTGATAAAAAGTTAAGCAGATTTTATTTTAGAAAATGTAGGAATAGAAAAGATAGTCTAATCCCAGTGAGATGGCAGGAATGTAATAATGTTCTTACATCACTAATGCAAATACCAGCTTTAAAGGGCATGTCTACTATGAACACAAGCAGAGACATGGAACTCTCGTGCCTTCCCTGAGCACTGCAAACAGGAGAATCAGGGCCATGAAGGTTAAGTGATTTGCCACATGTCACCCAGCCAACTAGTTAGTGGCAGCCATAGCATTTGGAGCGCACTTGATTATTCCACGTGAATCTGTCAAGTTCTTGGATGTGCTGTTACAAATATTCTTATATTAAAAGAAAGACTAATTTATAAAACACTAACTTTATATGTTTAAAATTGAATTTGGGAACTGATTGTAACCATCTTAACCTATGTAAGGAGGAAGAACGCCAATTACCTCACAGCTCAGAGGCTGCTAATAGACTGACTATATTCAAATGGGCGCAAGGGTCTAAAACGTATGGAACTGCTTACCACAAAATAGGAACATGCATATTTACACACACACACACACACACACACGACAAAGCTGGTTTTCAGATATTTTGTGGTTTTTACTACCTTTCTAACAACTGACACGTTGTCCCACCTGACCTCCCAAACATTTCCACACACTAACATCTTTATGAGAAAAGTGTCTTTCAGGCAAATTCATGCCTTGGCCCTAGCCAGTTTGGCTCAGCGGTTAGAGCGTCGGCCTGCGGTCCAGAGAGACCCGGGTTCGGTTCCCGCTAAGGGCACGTACTTCGGTTGCAGTTTGTCCCCGGCCCTGGTTGGTTGTGCGGGTGGCAGCCACTCGATGTGTCCCTTCACGTCGATGTTTCTCTCTCTCTCTCTCCCTTCCTCTCTCTCCCTCCCACTCTATCTGTACAAAAAAAATGGAAAAATATCCTCAGGTGAGGATAAAAAAAAAAAAAAAAATTCATGCCTTGATACCATAACCTGTCATCATATTTAGCTATTAATTATGTAACTTGAGGAGTCTTCATACAACCTAAGTAGTCATTAAGAAAATTAGCATAAAAGCAAAATAATTTATTAAGGCAGGTTAATGATGCTACAAATAATTGAAAGTATTTGTTTTATTTGCAGTAAAACATTGATTTTGAATGTACAATTTGATCTTATTACAAAAAAAGTTTTAGTCTTTTAAATTTTCATTTGGAATTTCAAACCTCTTGCGTGCGCGTTTATCCCGTGTTCACTGGCCACACTATACGGCATTTCTCTCTTCCGCTGTGCACTGGGTTAGAATTGCCCATAAACTAAAACAACTACTAGGGAACATTCAGCTCATTTTGCACGTTGTACCAATCATTTTTATTTTAGTCTGGAATTACACATGGAATTACACTCTTAAAAGTGTGCTTAAAAGTAAAAAGCCAGACTGAGAAATAATTAGAGGAAGAACGTGACCCAAAAGAAGAAGCTATCCTATAAAGTCTTTTTATTGCTCTTATAGAACATTTATTTTTCAAGTACTTGGGAAATATACCTTTTCTTATAAAGTTGGAAATGGCATTATATTTTAAAACAGCAACTGAGTTTATTTAGAGTACGGCAGTTGATAATTATAATTGATAAATATGAGTCAATTTTGAAGTTTTAAATTCTATTTACTTCATTAATTTGTTTTAAAATCTAAGACTGTTTATCTTTTCATAAAAATCTAAGAATTCTTAATTCTGTTTACTTTGGCATTTAATTTTTAATTGTTTAGTAACTAATAAAAAAGCTTTTGCCTATTTCGAGGGAAAAATTGAAATAAAAGACAAAAGTATATATAGTATTTCTATTTTATTGTATTGATGTCTTTACTTTTTAATTTTAAATTATAAAATATTTACAACATAAAACAATATAATAAGCAATTATAATATAAACAATGTAATGTATGTGCTTATAAAGAACACTTCATAGACTTAAAAACGTTTTTCCACTTACATTATATTTTAGAAAGTGATCTATGCTGATATACTCTTTTTCTTTCTTAATTTTTTTCTTCATTGATTTTAGAGAGAGGAAAAGAGAGGGGGGAGAGATAGAGACATTGATGAGAGAGAGCATCGATTGGCCTCCTCCTGCATGCCTCCCACTGGGGATCAGGCCCACAACCTGGGCATGTGCCCTGACCGGAATTGAACCAGCGACCTCTTGGTGCATGGGTCAACGCTCAACCACTGAGCCACGCTGGCCATGCTATGCTGATATACTCTGTAATGAGTAAAGATTGAGTCCACGATTATGAACTCTATTATGATTTTATGGTTGTCCTCTTCCAAAAATATTAATATTAATTGCCATTCTGAAGCATGCTCTTTGGCTCCATATGCTATAAATATTCCTCTTCTAAAATATTCAAGACCCTGTTGGTAAAGATGCAGAAATGTCTTGGATGCCCACCCTTTCCACCTCCTGACAAATAAGAATGGGTTGTAATGTTCCGTGAAGTATCCCTGAATCATCTCTACATCAGAAACTACTGCACTTCTTACTTACAGCAGCTAATGCCTCAATTTCCCATCATTCAAGGTAGTGGTATTTCTTCTCTTTCTTATACCCTCTTAAGATGCTAAAGTTCTTCCAATGTTTTACTATCTTGGAATTTAATGGGAAAATTTTCTGAAGATACATTTTTTTTTATGATTATATAAACTCTGTTCCTATGACTCAAATTTTTCATCCATTTATTATAATTAGTCTTTCATCCTTTAGTTCTCACTATGTTTTTTAACCTAATTTAATTTATGTTATTTTGATTTGGGTACATCTTCAGAAACCACTTTCTTTCTGGAGTTAAGAGTGTTTGGAGCTGGTATTTGGAGTTAGAGTGACCTTTGGAAAATTACCACAAATTTCTTTGCCTTAGTTGCCTTATCTGTAAAGTGAACATTATGAAAGTACCTAATTAGTAAGCTTGTTTTCAAGATTGGGTGAATTAATAAATGTGAAGCACTTGAAACAGTGCCTAGAAATAGTTTATTTTAACTAATATTCATATACTTTCTGTTAGATTTACATAATTCAAATCCCCAAGAAGAACTAAAATCAAACATTTATCTTGATTGTGGCCATTCGTTGACCCTTCAGAATTTAAATTCTTTCCTTTTTAAAATACTGTGCAATTAATTACACACAATACCCTAAATGAGGGCTCATTTATTCGCTCAATATTTATTACCAGTTGTTACTCCATTGTACTGAGTACTTTGGATTCAAAATTAATAATTCTTGGATTTTTTTTTTTCCTAAAAGGAAAGTCTAGGAAACGAAACAAGTTAAAGTACTCGATAACTTAATGAACTAGAACCCGAAGTTCATGGCTGATGCTGAATGTGAGAGTCTAGGAACTCTTCCCTGATGAGACATTGGTTGATCTGTGGTCTGAATGACAGAAGTGACGAGCAGGTAAGAAAGAGGATAAAGAAAGAAATCAGCACGGGCCAGTGCATATCGAAGGGGACATGCCATGTTAGGAGAGGAAGGATTTAGATGTCGTGTGAATGAGACGTTGGAAAACAGGGCAAGAGAGTTTGCTCGGCCCACGTTGTAAAGGACCTGCTGTGCCAGAATGAGAACAGTGGATTTAGACTCGCAGGGAGTGGGAACAATGCAAGCCTTCAAGGTACAGAATTCATGGCTTTATTTAGCTTGAGAAAAACGACTCTCATTAAAGTGAGTAGAGACTTGATGAACAGAAGCAGAGTGGAGACACTTGCAATGGCTTACGGCAAGAACTGATTAAGTCAGGTGAAGATGAGAAGCAGGAGGTATTTCTGAGGCGAAAGCATATGATGACCGACTAGATGTAGATGAAAATGTGGAAGACATTAGTGAGGACCCCCGGCGTTCAGGTTTGGACATGGCATAGATAAATGGGGACATGAATGATGGAGGACAAAGGATGTGGAGTAGGTCCAGCAGTACAGTGGTCGATTTCATCTGGACAAGTCGCGCTTGAGGGACCTATGGACAGCTCTGGTAAGCAGCCTCTCAGCAGGTGCCCAGTGGTCCCTGCCCATAGCACTTCTGAAATCTCTTCCACTAGAGAAGGGGCCAATTTATTGACTTGCTTGTAATGAACAGAACACGGCAGATGTGATGAGACGTTTCCAAGATGATGTTACAAAAGCACTGTGGCCCTCACCTCCATGCTCGTTCCCGACCTCCCCATGGTGGACAGTCAGGCCTGCTGACAGGTGGCCGGTGAGTAAGCTGCCACGCGGATCCACTCCCGGGAGTGGCGCGCTCAGATGAGCCTGCAGCCGTGGCCGGCAACCTGACTGCAAGTCGGTCACTGTCCAACATGTCCCTGCTCCGCTCATGAGCACACGCTGATATTTCCATGTTTATCTATGTACGTGTGGATGTTGTCCTGACCGCAGTCCGTCTCCGCGTCCACACCGACAGCTCCCTAATCTAGTCAGCCTCGTTTGGGGCCGTGCAGAGCGGCCGGCACACAGTCATGCCAAAGTAAGTATCTACAGATAATCACAAAAATTTGCATATTTGAGATGGCTTTTAGCCTGGAGAGGAAGACAAATTAATGAATGAAAATAATAACATGTACTAAAAGATTTTAAAAGATTCCAAGCACCTACAGTTTACCAAGCTGTACATTAGATTTATAAACGTAATCTCACTTAATAATATATCAATCCCAACATATAGATATTATTTTTCCTATTCTATGGATGACAAAATGATGTCTCTTGAACAGAGTTACTGACCTGAAACATGGCCAGTATAAGGCAGAGTTATGACCCAAATCCATGTTTGAATGGTTCTGGTTACCCCACTATCTTCTCTGGCAGTTTCGGATTTTTCCTTACGAATGTGTAAAAGCTAGAATCTGAACCTTTTGCCCCATTAACAAACCCTGCATGTCGTGTCTACCAACCAAAGACCGTAATTCGGCAGTGATCCTTCTCACGGGGCAGCTGGAGGGGCCGGGACTCCCAGGGCAGCAGCTGAGGGGACACAGTCCTCACGCTCTATCACCTGGGCAAGCTGTTTGCTTGGTAGTTTTCAGCTAATGGACACATGATAAGCTCCCACAGGTACTTCCTTCCCCAGAGCACACAAAACTCACTCTGAACGTTATTCTGATTCCAAACAATAACCTTAAAAATTTCTATGAAGTCCTGAGCTGTGTTAAGTGGGGGAAGCCTATCTTCATTCTTCATAGAAAAGCATTTGCCTCAGATTGCCTATATACAGACAGGAAAAGAGTCTGCATATGTTCAGTGCAGGCACGACCATCCGTAAGCCTAACTACATGGTACAGTTCAGCAACGAAGTAACTTACATTTGACCTACGTTTTTTCTCAACTATTCTGATCAGCTGTTGGTTGAATCTGCAGATACAGAACCATAGCTGTGGAGGGTTGACTGTAAGTCGTCCATTCTCTAGGAGAATTAGCTAATTTGATACCATAGTCCATACCAATGTGTGAAATAAGCCAGTTATTTTATTTCTTCTCCATAATATAAAACACATTTTAATAGGGGAACGCAACAAGACAGATAACTCTGTAACACATGGTTACATGTTTTACTCACATTATATGTGTCTTATTTGTCTGTAAAGGGTGCCTTCTGATCCTATTCATAATATTGATAACCAAGTATTTCAGCTGCATTTAGAGCTGGTCTTCATTGGATCTTTCATGACCTCTGACCTACAGTTTCTTTATGATTGTTAATTAGCTAGTGAGAGTAACAATGGTATTAATACAAGGAATAGTTCAGGAGAGCCTAGTGTGACATGCAATCAATGTTTATACCCTCCCCCCACATGACTGAGCTCCTGTGCGTAGTGATTATGTGATGACCTATTATGTGCATTGGCATTTTCAGAAACTAGAGGTTTCCCATCTCAATGAATTTCCTGCCATCATCCCATGATCATAATTTCTATATCTACTGAGTAATTCAGATGGAAGACTTACAGTCAACCCTCCGCATCTATGGTTCTGTATCTGCAGTTCAACCAACAACTGATCAAAATATTTGAGAAAAAAATGTAGGTCAAATGTAAGTTACTTCGTTGCTGAACTGTACCATGTAGTTAGGCTTACGGATGGTCGTGCCTGCACTGAACATATACAGACTTTTTCCTTGTCATTATTCCCTAAATGATACAGTATAACAACTATTTACTTAGCAGCTACATTGTATCAGGCATTATGAGCAATCTAGAGATCATTTAAAGTATATGGGAGGAAATGTGTAGGTCACATGCAAACACCATCCCACTCATAGAAGAGACGGGAGCATCCACAGATTGGGGTACCCTCAGGGGCTCCTGGGACCAATCCGCTGCAGATACGGAGGGAGGACTGTACATCACTGCACATTCACAACGCCTTCTGAAGTCATCAAGAGCTTATGCACGCAATCACAATTTCAAAAAGCCTTTTGATTTTCAAAAGCAAAGTATTTGAGTCATTACCCAGAAAGTTCTCGTTTCAAATGACTGCCATCTTGACTACATTCTCCTCTCAGGCTTCAGGATTTCAGATTCCTAAGGTCTTTCTGTCAATATAAGTGACACATCTCAGTTGGGAAATTCACCCCCCATTTCACCCAGTGGCAATAATCTCCTAGATCAGTGGTTCTCTTTGTGGGATCCCAGGGTTAGCAACTATAGTATCTCTTGGGAAAGTGTTTGAAATGCAGGTTCTTGGGCCCCACCCCAGATTCAGTGAATCAGATATTTGAGGTGGGGGGAAGAGGCAGCTCTCTCTGTTTTAACACATCCCCGAACGGTGGTACGCAAGTCAGCGGGAGTTTGAGAGCTACCCTATCGGACTCGCTGCTGCTCCACACGTGTGTAGTGTGCAGTGAGGCGTCAATCCCAGAGCCGCAGCAGAGCACCTCCACTCCGAGGTGCACCCAATAGCCATGCTTCTCTCATGAGTTCTTCATGTCGGACAGTTGAAGGCCAAGCCATCACCTCGCTGCTCTCAAAGGTCGCTGTTGTATTATTGACTCATTTATTTTTGTCCTCACCTGAGGACATTTTTGCATTCATCTTCAGATAGAGCGGGAGGGAGGGAGGACAGAAGAGAGGGAGAGAACATCGATGTGAGAGAGACACGGAGTGGTTGCCACCCGCAGACCCCAACCAGGCGGGGAGGAACTGCAGCCAAGGGGACCGAACCCCTGTCTTTCTGGTCCGCGGGCCAATGCTCTGGCCGCTGAGCCGAACTGGCCAGGGCTTATTTACTAATTTTTTTTTTTTTTATCCTCACCCAAGGACATTTTTCCATTTTTTGTTCAGATAGAGCGGGAGGGAGAGAGAGAGAGAGAAACATCGACGTGAAGGGACACATCGAGTGGCTGCCACCCGCACGACCAACAAGGGCCAGGGACAAACTGCAACCGAGGTACGTGCCCTTAGCGGGAACCGAACCCGGGTCTCTCTGGACCGCAGGTCGATGCTCCAACCGCTGAGCCAAACCGGCCAGGGCTATTTACTAATTTTTAAGGAGCTCCGTTGTTTAAGCTTGACATGAAGACTACCTTCAAACCAAACGTCTTAGCAGGGCTCGGTCCTCGTTTGGGGGGACCACAAGTCTGTCCCTGACCCCTGAGTCTGCATCCGAAGAGCAAACAGAAGCACTTGGTTGTGGGACAAAGAAGCCGCCAGGAGCACAGCTGGGTGTGCGGAGCCGGCTGTGGGTGTCCCGCATCTTCCTCCCGGGTTCACCAAACTCGGTCACCAAAAATATACAAACAGGGAAACGCTGCGCAGCTCCTTCTCGTGGGGGAGGGGAGGAACTGGGATTCTTCTGCTGACAGTCACAGAGGTAGGTCGGTTTCTGCTTCTGCCCAGATGTGTCATTTCCGTTCATCTCCCAACCGGGGCCGTCCTGCCTCAGAGCCGATGCAGCGCGGTTGAAATGAGGATTCGTGTTTCTTTGTGACCTACATTTCCTCCGAAGAAAACAGTGGATTTCCTCAGGAAAGCAGTTCCCCCAAGGGGAATGGAAAATGCGATTTTCACACTGCTCCAAAGGCTAACCCTCGGCTGTGCTGCACATGAAAGCAACGCAGGGCACAGGGAATCCTTGCCCCAGGCTCGCTGGGAGCTCAGAGAGCCCCGTGGGCCGGTGCACACTGCCGTCTCCCTTTCTTCTTTTCCCCTTTTCACTTTGAAAAATGGGAAACATTATTCTTTCCCACCCACGCCCTCCGGACAGCCCACGAGGCCACCCCTGCCCCGCGCGGCGGGCAGAGCACCCCTCCCAGGGAGCCCCCGGCGCCTCTCCGCCGCCACCGGCACTGGCCTGCTCTCTGACACATCGTCTCGGTGTGGGCCAGGACTTACAGCCATTTCTTTAGTCCCTGGCTCTGACCCGTGCCATTTCGGGCAGTAGCATCCAGTGACCTCTCCCCAGACGCCAGACACGCCGGCTAGCCCTGCCCTCCTCCCCGCTGCGCTAGAACCCCACGAATCCAAGAATCAACGCACAGCAGTGTTGGAACCTCAACTTATCATAAAGGCTAATAATAGTGCAGCAAAGTAAAAGCACACAGGGCACAGAGATGATCCTGGCATTTTTATATACCAAAGTACAAATTTATATACTGTAGAGAGGGAGAGTGTTGAGTTAGGGCAGACACCACCAAAGACTTTATTTAAAGTAACCCTAATAATAGGACATATTTTCAAAACCAAACAAAAAGCCCTGAGTCAAAAAGTGTGATTTGAAACCCCTTTAAAAGGATACGATTCAAATGGATTTTTCAGGTTTACATCTTTTTTCTTTTTTTCTTTTAACTTGTTATAGCCTCTTAAGTGAAATGGATTTTAGATAATACACTTTTTTTTCCCCCTCACCGGAGGACATTTTTCCATTTTTTGTTCAGATAGAGTGGAAGGGAGAGAGAGGAAGAGAGAGAGAGAGAGAGAAAGAGAGAGAAACATTGACGTGAAAGGGACACATCGAGTGGCTGCCACCTGCACCACCAACCAGGGCCGGGGACAAACTGCAACCGAGGTACGTGCCCTTAGCGGGAACCGAACCCGGGCCTCTCTGGACCACAGGCCTACCGACGCTCTAACTGCTGGGCCAAACCAGCCAGGGCTGGATAATACACTTTTAAAATATTTTAAAATTTTGTTTCGAATAATATGATCTTGAGAGCACAATTTTTTTTTAACTATATGAATTTCTAAGTGGTTAGGAAGTCATTAAATAATTCCAATAACTGTGTAAATTGTAGTGGATCATTAAACATTGTCACAGAGATTAAGGAGGAATCTTATTTAGATTTTATAAAATAGAAACATAAGTAACTAAAATTATATACAAACTATAACACAAATAAAATTATACATGTCCCAAAATCTGGGCTAGAGAAATAAATCGCTTTACTGAAAGTACGCTAACAACGTGTGCGTCCATTTTCCATAATGGGAGTGTCATACCAATGACACTGAATGGAAGTCATCTAAACGGAATGGGCTTCGCCACCTTCTGAGCCAAAGCTGGTCTGAAACGAGAGAGTCCATCCTATAGCAAGATCAGGTTCATCCCGTGATTTCCCTTCCTTTCCTGCTTTTTTTCTCTCACCCGCACTTAAAAATTCACAGGTAAAACTGTGTATCCACACAAAATAAAGGACACTCCCCTGTCCTCCTGTGCTGTCCCGCAGGACTGTCCACTCTGACCCAAAGTATCGCCCAAAGTATGGCTTCCCCGTGTTTCTAAAACAGATCCTAAGGCCTTTCAATGAAGGCTGCTGCTCCTTGCACAAGGAAACTTCAAAATAACCAAAGAGATAAATCAATTCAAGTTAATGTCTGGGTTACTTTAAACGTTGAAAGGAAATATAATTTTTTGTCCCTCTACAACCACACGAAGCCTTGTAAACTTATTTTAGAGGATGTGAAACCCCACTCACGACAGGATGGTACTGTGAGCTTGTAGGAGATGAGACTCCATCGAGTCATGCCACGTGTACGGAAATGACTTTTGGAGAGAGAGCTTATCCAAGGGACAGCAAAGCAGGTATGCCGCCCCTGGAAAAGACAGCTGTTTACTGAGACAGGCGGAGTAATCAGAAGCTCTAATTCAGTACCATCTTTAATAAGCCCCCAAAGCAGCAAACCCATACGAGGTCAAAAGCAAACATGTTAGCTTTGTCATTATACATAAGTGCACCAAACAACACAGTCTCCAAACTTTTGGCCAGTTTTTGTTAAAAGCGGAAATAACCCAACAAATTAATGAGCTCCCAAAGAATTCGGAGAAAGTTTGATAAGCTTACTACATACTCCATGAAAATGCAACATGCACATCTTAATATGTCATATCATATGTATTTTCTACATAAGAAACATGTGGCCCAGCCAGTGTGGCTCAGTGGTTGAGCATCGACCCATGCACCAAGAGGTCACCAATTTGATTCCTGGTCAAGGCAAATGCCCAGGTTGTGGGCCCATCCCCAGTGGGGGGCATGCAGGAGGCGGTCCATTGATGTTCTTTCTCATTGATGTTTCTATCTCTCTCTCCCTCTCCCTTCCTCTCTCTAAAATCAATAAAGAAAAAAGAATTAAAAAAAATAATGTTCGTGTTAAAATTTTTCATAAATGTATCACACTAATAGTGTGGTGTATATATATATATATATATATTAAAGTGCCATTTTTGTAAATCAAAAGGGTCTAATAGCCCTGGCTGGTTTGGCTCAGCAGTCATAGCATCAGCTTGCGGACCAGAGAGTCACAGGTTCGGTTCCCCCTAGGGGCATGTACCAAAAAGAAAAACAAAAAAAGGGTCTAAGATTAGCAATTTGACACAGTTCAACTGAATACATTCATAATATAGTCAAATGAATCACAAAGCACCTGATAGACATTTTAAAATATTTTTTTTAATGGCTAAAGGCTGAAGTGAAATGAACATATGTCAACAAATAGAAGAGGTGTCAGGACTCTAACACAGATGGAATGAAGTGACCAGTGGATCTGATATTTTGTAATAGAGCATATTAGGTGAGAAAATACATTGTGTATTTTTTTTTTTTTATCCTCACCCGAGGATATTTTTCCATTTTTTGTACAGATAGAGTGGGAGGGAGAGAGAGGAAGGGAGAGAGAGAGAGAAACATCGATGTGAAGGGACACATCGAGTGGCTGCCACCCGCACGACCAACCAGGGCCGGGGACAAACTGCAACCAAAGTACGTGCCCTTAGCGGGAACCGAACCCGGGTCTCTCCGGACCGCAGGCCGACGCTCTAACCGCTGAGCCAAACTGGCCAGGGCCATTCTGTATTTTTAATATTCTAAAACTTATGCATTGCTTGGTGGGACAGAGTCATGGGGAAGCTGCTTGAGGAGATCTCAGCACCATGAGGTTATAATGACGTTGCTTTGCGTCGCTGCTGAATTTGAGAAAAATGTAGAGCTAGAGTTGAGGCCAGAGATTATGATGATACAACTGTGAATATGATGCAAACCTCCCTTCCAGCTTATCAGAAACAATGGGTAAGATGTCTTTAATATTTACATAAAAATAGCAGCCGCACGATATGCAGAAGTTGCTGCCTAAGGTCATTGTGAAAGAATCAGGAGTCACTTCTTAATCATCCCTCTCACTCCTCTGCGGTGTAAGATCAGTGTCAGCAATGTGTTCTCACCTCTGCGATGATCAATGTTTTACCTGGTGTTGCAATAAATCCCAAAAATAACAAAAAGTAAAGAAAATGATCTTTCCTCAAGGCTATGCTTTATGACTCGGCCACATACTTGGCCCATAAAGCATGAATTATTTTAGATATTCAGGAAGAACTCACTCTCAATTTCACCAAATATGCTATCACGTGTTTGTCCCAAAGCTTACATTAATAATGAGTATACCAAAAAATGAGTACAGCCCACTGCGGGGTGATCTTGCATGGTAACCCTCCTCACCCACGGTCCATTAATGCCAAGTGCCCTGTTTTCAGACTGAAATCCCAGGCAATTGTCAAAGGCTTCATCCTGGTCAAAACAGGGAAACCGAAAGCATAAAAGAAGGTCCGAGGAAATAAATGTGTTACTTAATGACATGTTATTCTTTGAATTTATGATCTTGAAAATGGACTGGCTTGATATAGCCTCCAATAGGCCTTATCGTATTAGATCGTCCTCAATAATTCTAAACTGTCATTTCTCCTGTGATTCTCCTTTCTGCGAACAACACTAAGGAACACAGTGAGCCCAGGCTGTGGGGTTATGCACCCCATTTCCTTTGTCGGGATCTTATAAAATATTGAAAGCTATCATTTTCATCGGCTGAACTTGACAGTTCAATGTATTTCATTCAGTTGCAGGAACTGTCATGTGAAAAACATGTAGGCACTTTAATAATAAAAACAATAATCTATTTACTTTCATGAAGGTTTCGATCAAACAACTGAAGGTATTGCAGGTCAACACATTTTTTTTAATTTTTAAAAATTCAAATCTAATGACATAACATGGAGTAATGGCAGCATTTTGCAAGCTAGGTTTGGCTGCCCCGGCAGATCTGTCTTCATTTGGAAAAGGGTTTTCCATCTGTCCTTCAGTCTGTGTGGTGACCTCATCTTTTCTCCTTCCTCTTCCTCCCCTTCTTTCGCTGGGCTCCATCAGCGTCATCTCCTCCGATCCATCACCATCATCATCATCACCATCATCATCGTCGTCAGATGTGACTGTATTAGAGCACTTAGCAGGCTGGGTTTAAGAACAGAAGGTAAGCCCTGGCCAGTTTGGCTCAGCGGTTGGAGCGTCGGCCTGAGGTACAGAGAGACCCGGGTTCGGTTCCCGCTAAGGGCATGTACCTCAGTTGCAGTTTGTCCCCGGCCCTGGTTGGTCGTGCGGGTGGCAACCACTCAATGTGTCCCTTCACATCGATGTTTCTCTCTCTCTCTCTTCCTCCCACTCTATCTGAACAAAAAATGGAAAAATATCCTCGGGTGAGGATAAAAAAAAAAAAAAGAACAGAAGGTAAAGCCCATACCCATAAGGAAGTTAGACTTTGAAAAGGAAGATGGGCCATAACATGTACGTTAAAAACCAAACAATAAGAGGTGCCATATAGCTCTGGCCGGTTTGGCTCAGCGGTTAGAGCGTCGGCCTGCGGTCCTGAGAGACCCGGGTTCGGTTCCCGCTAAGGGCATGTACCTCGGTTGCAGTTTGTCCCCGGCCCTGGTCGGTTGTGCGGGTGGCAGCCACTCGATGTGTCCCTTTCACATCGATGTTTCTCTCTCTCTCTCTCTTCCTCTCTCTCCCTCTCTCTCCCTCCCACTCTACCTGAGCAAAAAATGGAAGAATGTCCTCGGGTGAGGATTAAAAAAAAAAAAAAAGAGGTGCCATATAGTAAATGCTAAACAAACATTTAAAACGTATCTGTTACAACAGTTCAAAAGCGTGATTAACCCTTTAGCCTCCTGTGATGCTCACAGCTGCCTCTCTGCCGCCAGGGAGGTTGCTTCGTTGTTTTCCACACGGTCACCATGCGTTATGAGGAGAGGAGGAGCCTCATGGAGAGGGACCCCGGATTTTCGACACCCCTACTCTGGCGGGCACTAGGGCGGGCTTGCACCAGCTCACTATTTCGGCCAACACTCACGTTAAACCCACCAAACCCAAGGATAATGGTAGAAAAACAAATTTAAAAACTGGACAGGGCTCTTCCACCTGAGTCGCCTGACCTGGGAACCCGAGAGGTGCTGGCCCCTCAGGGGGCAGCTGCACACAACACAGCTGCCTGCTGGCCGGTCAGGGTTAGGAGGGACTCTGCGGGTGTGGTTTCTAAAGTCCAGACCGCACGACTTGATGACGACCTTCTGTTGTGGGTGGTTGAGTAGAGGCTTAGACGCTTGAAGTGCAGCTATTCTAAGAGTAGCATTCAAAGTCATTTCTTACTGTGAAAGGATGATAAATATTTTAAACTTGACGACAGACCATCATAAAAACCTCTGAAGTATAATAAACCATTAATCCCACCTGGGTTTGGTGACACGTGGGCACTACTTTGGACAGCCAGAACTTTCCAAAGCCTAAGATGGGTTTTACGGACCAAACCGATTCGATGTCATAGCTAAGAGCTCCAGGGCTCGAATAATGCTTAACCCTATGTTTTTAAAATTAATTCTAAATTGTATAACACTTAAAGGTGTTTTATCAAAAAACAAATATTTACCACCACCAAAAGGAAAGCTAAGTCTAGAATCCCAAAATTTGTATCTGATACCAAATAGCTACTGACTAAATACACAGTGTGTCCATAAAGTTAAAGAGCATTTGAAATTTATCAGAAAAGTGTAATTTATTAATATTAACATGTATGACACTAGAGTCTCAATATGACATGCTTAGGGCAGTGCCTGGATTTTTAAATGTCATCTATTATACAGGGTTCGGCAAAAGTAGGCTTACAGTTGTGAGAATACGAAACGGCTTATTCTTGCATTACTGTTTGTTAATTACTGTATTCTTTTCCATTAAAAAAAATTCTAAACCTACTTTTGCTCCTCCTTGTATTTACCATTTTTCCATGGAAAATCATGTTAGTGAAGGCATTAGCTCTGGTTCCGATGTGCAAACCCCTCTGGTGTGGACCGTCACAGGGAAACCCCACACCCACTAACACAAGGGGCGAGATGCAGAGACATCTGACGCATTGAAAACAAATGGCTAAGTATGGGCCAAGGGAGCTGACCAAGTACTAGTTCTTATTTGAATTATTTACTAGAATTTTTTCTCATCAAATAGCAATAGAAAAATATAAACCATTATAAAGTTTTTCTTCCAGATTTTATTTTATTAAGAAAGAATAGCTAATTCATTCATTCGAAGAACCCTGCTGGTGGGGGAAATAAACTGCATTCAAATAACAAAGGAAGTATTTGCCAAAACATTGAAATTTCTATTACTAATTAGTGGAAAGTAACAATTAGCCAAAAATTTCAACGGCTTACTTTCCCTTGAGAATAAAGAAGAAGCGTGCTCCATAGCAGGAGGCCACGCGAACAGGATGTTCTATGTTCTGCGCATGAGTCTCGGGGATCCATTCCATCACATTGCTCTTTTGTAGAGGTAGGAATCCGAAAGAGGACTATTTCTCACATAACAGAAATTTAAGTCCCCAAACAGTCAGCTATTTAAATACGTGTCCAAGTGTCTTTCTTTCCTTTGGAAGTTATCTGGTCGTGCAAAGCAGCAAGGTTGCAACATTGTTACATATCTTAACACACCTCGTTGAAAAGCCCAACCATCCTTCCCTTTCCCTCTGAGCTCAGACCTTCTCCCGTGGTCACGGAATTCCCCCGCGAACTCTCCCAACAGACCCCAATAAGCTCCCGACTTCCATTTGTGACCGAAGTTCAGTTTCCCACCCACAATTTAAAAGAAAACAAATCAGTTATCTTCTGTTTTTCTTCCTTGTATTTTCCCAGACAAAGAAGGAAGTTTCGTCCAGATTAAGCATATCTGAGACAATGGCCGCGGTGGAACAGGGGACACATGGGAGAACATGAATTGTTTGTCCAGTGTCAGCTGATCCGCAGCTGGGCCACCTGTTAGTGCGGATGCCACCCAGAAGGATCGGGAACAGGCAGCCGCCTGCCCTCGACGTACGAGACAGAGAACCGTCCAACATTCCGCCTGGGGCGGGGAGGGCGCCCGTGCAGAGGAAAATGAAGGCCAACACGACACACTAGACGTTATTTTCTGCATTTTATGAATCCCGCGTGCGCCACTGCCTTTTGGATTCATTAGAGAACAATTAACTTCTAAGGACCATCTTTTAGTCATAGCGCTAAGTACCTTCTGCAACACTCTCTCGGTCTGAACGTCTCACTTCGCCTCCTGAAATGTTCAAGTTTCAGTGCAAGGAGTGAATGAAGCAACTGTATTAAGCACTTTCGTTCTAAAGGAGAACACCCTCATTTAAATGTTATTGTTTAAAATAATACAAAAACATCTATCCTTTATCCTAACAAAATGGTAGAACATGTGCATCAGATATTTTGGATATCTGAGAAAATCAGCACCAAAGTTATAAGAGACATAATTAGCAACTGATCTAATGATAAGAAGAGAAAATTCTAAATCATTATATCTCAACCACAGAAGTCATAATAACCAGAGCAATGCAGAGGTTCTGGGACTTTCTATTACATTTTATAAAAAATGCACCCACTCTTCCTCATGGGTTGATGTCAGGACCTCACGGATAACGTGAGTTAATTACGTGGACTCCAGCACTAAATGCCAGTAAAAACCCAGCAGTCAAAGCATAGGCATGATTTGTCCTTAACACTCTGTACAGTCTGAATCCCTGTTTCCCCCACTTTGTCATCTAAGTGCTGGGGTGGCAGCTGGCAATGCTGGTTGAGGTGAAATTTGTCCACGTGCAGCTAGACCAGTAAGACAAATTCCCCTTCACAGATCTGCCAGTAGCCAATACCCAAGAAGCAAAGCAAGACTAATTTTTCCATCTCAACGATTGTTCAAAGGTTTTTTTTTTTTTATCCTCAATCGAGGACTTTTTTTTGCATTTATTTTCAGATAGAATGGGAGGAAGAGAGAGAGAGAAACATCGATGTGAGACAGACATATTGAGTGACTGCCACCCACATGACCCCAACTTGGGCTGGAGACAAACTGCAACTGAGGCACGTGCCCTTAGCGGGAACTGAACCCGGGTCTCTCTGGACCGCAGGCCGACGCTCTAACTGCTGAGCCAAACCGGCCAGGGCTGTTCAAAGGTTTTTGATGTTGTTATTTTCTTAGCCACTGGTCTAGGGATTTCAATAGCATGCTATTAACATTTCTAATTCCGTTCATAAAGTGAACACTCTGGGTCCTTCTGATTCTTTCATTTCTTTTCAGTGGTCCTCAAAATACATATTTTACTACCAATACTTACTAGTAGGTGGCTGCTTTAGGGCAGTGATCCTCAACCTTCCTAAAGCCACGACCCTTTAATACAGTTCCTCATGCTGTCTGTGGGCGCATCTGCGTGTGGGCGGACCCCCTGGAGACGGACAGAGGAGTGGGGTCTCGGTTCCGAAGACCATCGGAAAGACGTGTTTTCCGATGGTCTTAGGCGACCCCTGTGAAAGGGTCATTGGACCCCCAAAGGGGTCGCACCCACAGGCTGAGAACCGCTGCTTTAGGGTGAACTCATTAATGAAGTCTTCTAGGAATCACCTAGAATGTGTTAAGAGATTTAAGTGGACAATACGTATATATCTGCTTCAGCTGCTACTTAGTAGGTTCAACGTGGGGGAAAGGTCTCAACATTGAGCCTCTTTAGATAAGACTCCTAAAATAATCTAGACGTTAAGAGGTCTTTTATTGGAGGCCTTTAGATTGCAAAGAACAAAAATTTGCTCCGATTACCCAGACTTGGGCAACACAGTCACTATAAAAATGTATGGAGGGATAAGGAGATCGTCATGGCTACCAAGGGTCATCGTTACCTGAGTCTTAAGAAAGGAGTCCCACTGACCCAGCTCATCTTTTTTGGAGTCAAGATTTACAGGCCATAGATTATAGGCGTATCTAGGGATTGGCCGTCATTGGTAAAGCTGTGCATGTCTGGCCCAAAACGCCAGAGTTGATGATAAAGAACACAACTATAGCCCGGCTGATGTGGCTCAGTGGTTGAGCATCGGCCCACACACCAAGAGGTCACTGGTTCAATTCCTGGCCAGGGCACATGCCAGGTTATCAGCCAACGCCCCAGTGGGCTTTGCAAGAGGTGGCCAATCGATGTTCTCTCTCATCAGTGTTTCTCTCTGTCTCTCCCTCTCCCTTTCTCTTTCTCTAAAATGAAGAACAAAAAAAATTTTTTTAATACAACTATAAGTTACAGCATACAGCTGATTCATGCAGTAGACATGTGTGGTTGAAGCAGAGCTCCTAAGCCATTACTGATGTCCAGTGAAGCACGGGGTATAGCTAAAAGTCAGACCCTGGTCGAATCTGACTGCAAGGAACCCTGGCTCTAAGCCCTGCTACTATGTGATTTGGGCCTAGTTCACTAATCTATTTGATTTTTAGCTTCCTCAATATTAGAACCACTTAAGGTCATTGGGAAAAGTCAATAAGTTAATTTATGTAAAGTCCTTAGGCCACTGTCTGGCACTGGAAACACTGGGCAATTTAGGTTGACCCATGTCACCTGGTGTCATAGAGCCAAAGCACCTCCCTTTTCATTTCCCACAGTGTGTCTTCTCCAGGGATGATGTCTGGCGAAGGAAGGGCTAGGTGCCAAAGTCCTCTTCCAAGGCAAAAATAACCCTGCTCAAAAGAATTTTCAAGAAGACTTTGTCAGCCCATAAAGACAATCTATGCACTTTGGTGAATAAAGTCCTTTGTAGTAATGTGTGTATAACTGCAGAATGTAAAATGTAAAGTATATAATTATGAGCAGACATTCAAATATAATTGTACAGTATTGTCAAGATGAGATAGACATTAAGATCGAATGTCCTTCCGTCTACATCTCCCTGCTGGTTTGATAAGTTAAGCGCATGCTGACATGACAGGTATGTGTGTGGCTGGTCTGGAATGAATGACTGAATCAGCAGCCATGTGATGAGTGCTGAGATGGAGAAGCTGGCCCCGTTCACACCAAGAGTGATCTGCGACTTCCTCCGGCGACCGGGACCTGGAGGGTCACGGAGGCTTCATTCTCTTGGGGAACGGTGCTGGAGAAGAAGTCAGTGGTTGACCCTGTTCTGCTTGAGAGGTCGAAAGCACAAGTTCATGTGCTGCTGGTTAACCGCACTAGAAAAACGTGATGATTAACACCAGGGCCCTTATCTTTGAGCTGATCGCACATTTCCGTACATAGCACGGCACTCTGAGCCTTGCTTCAGACGATGTTCACGTTCGAAAGTTAAGTCAATGACGTGTCTGGCTGTTTGGAACAGTGTAGTCAATTTATGAAGATTCCAACTTACTGGTTCTTCCTGTTCATTGATTTTTTTCTTTCTTTTTCTTTTTTACCTCTACATCGTTTTATCACTTCTTCTACTCATTGATTCACCAGCGCACCTCTGTGGCCCCCTCACTCAGCAATGCATTGACTGCGGTGATCGGTGATGGCCACACTCTTCCCTGGTCACGCGGACATGCGTTCTCTAACCCACTAACGACCCCACACTCTTCAGTCACTCTCCTGTTTTTGCATGGGAATGGGCCAAGGGTTCCAGACACAGTCACGTATCCCTGAGTCGTAAACGTGTACCTTTTACATCTTCGTAAAACTCTCTTCGTGCACTTTGCTCGACCCTGCTATGGTGACCATGACTTGGTGACCACGTGGCTCCATTTCTCATGACAGTGATGCTAGGTTCATGGTGGCCAAATGTAAGGGCTCAGCTCAAAACAGCCGGTTTCCTTTTCTTGTTCTTTCTTTCCCTTCAAACCAGAACACGGTTCCTTTGGTTGAACACGAGATAAAATAACGGGCTCTCATGTAGAGGACAAAAACACATGTTTCTTAAAGACGAGACTCCCACGCAACACAAGAGAGCCTCGCCGTTGGTGGGGGGCAGAAATGAACGGAGAGACAGATGAATGGCCCCAGTTCAGTGCCACACCAAGGCACAAGTTCATGAGCAGAGTGTCGGGTGAAGTCACCCACACTTACAAATTACCCTCGCTCCCAGGCTGAACACAGAGGGTTAAATCAGGGTAAATGTCAAGACAGCCCTCAGTGGCCTTCTACAGATTAGATGGCAAAGGCAAGTCTCACTATGGAGAGAAATACATTCCATGGGAAAGATGTTTTAAGGTTCTTAAGCACCAATTACATTATTTCTGAGTGTGTTTATGAGACGAGCAGCTTCCATTTTACATTCCAGTTGGACTTGCAAGGTGACCAGGCAAACACTGACCTGCATTCCCACTCCCCCTCATTTGTCACAGAGAAGAAGAGGGTTCAACTGTGAGAAGGAGAGGAAAGCATCTTTCGAAGGAAGAACAGCGTGTGGCATCTGAACCGCTGCTTAAGAAAACCCTACGCAGTTGAAGAACAGGTGATGAGACACAGCACCCGCGACAGCAGCCGGGCGCCGACCTGCCCACCCGAACTCCTGCCAGACCTCCGGGTCCGCCGGCTTGGCCAGCGGCTACTCCAGCTGAGGTGCCAGGAAAATGCAGAGTGAGCATTCACACTCAAAGTCAACCTCCTGACGACCGGACATAGGAAAGGTGTCCTGCGCATTGCATGGGAAAAAGCTCAATCATAGACATTTTAGCTACATATCTTACAGACCATCGTACAACTTTTCATTTTTAAACGCTGCTTTCCATGGCTGTTCTGATGTATGCGCATCTCAGTGACAGAAAGAGCCCACTGCGGCAGAATCTTCCCCACCACAGAACGGCTGTCTCCACCCCCAGGGAGGAAAGATTTCCAACGTTCCCTGAGAAAAAAACATCACAACTAATTACATCATTTTTCTTCATTCCTGCACCTACCAAGGCTTGCTCGGACACATTCAGCCTGTTACCACAATCCATGATTTGTCTCAAGGTTTTATCAGTGGGATAAATATCATTTCTCTATTTAAAATTATCAGCTTATCCTTCCTTAAAGAAGTTGACTAGCCAAAAAGCAATCTCATGTGCTATAAAAAATATTAATAAAATATTCCTAGAGGAAAGCAGTCAGTGGAGATGCCTTTTAAAGATGGAAATTACCATGAAAACTTGTCATTTCAAATAACTGATGAACACAAGCTATTTGTGTTTATTTTTAATTTAACAGATAGATCACCTGAAATCTCTGTAGATTATTTAGTCTGCTACAGATTACCATTAACAAGTATGCTAATGCCCAAAATGGGTTTATTTATTAGCTCCCTCTATTGCTTATATAAAACCTTTATATATTTATTGTCATGGGCTCCGAGTGTGTGTGTGTGTGTGTGTGTGTGTGTGTGTGTGTGTGTGTTAGGAGACCCAGCAAAGCTGAATGGCTCAGAATAATAAAGAAAACTATCTGATGTTTCCAACTACCAATTTTATCATGTAACATATAGCATTTTCTAAAATAATGCATTTACATACATTTGGAATTGTATCTGGTAGGTGAATCTTTCCCATACTACTCTTAAACATGACCTTCATGTAGTGTGTTCCTGTTTCATTCTAAGAACACAGAAGCGTTTTCTGTAACGTTACATAAGCCTGGGAGCAGACAGGAGGGACACACTGCTGTCTCTGGGGTGACAGCCACAGTCCCTTCCAAGCTACCACCTGACACACAGGCAAATCCTAGAGTGTCTGAATCACTGGGAATTGCCAATATTTGCCCATTTTTGACCTACGAAAACGTCAGTTGCACTTTAACTTAGATGGACAGATACACCTACAAGGCTTAGTGAGGCATCAGAAAATACCCTCGCTGCTTGGTACTCGGAAGCTGATGACAGCCGGCCCTATAGAAAATACACCCTAATGCCAGTGCACCCCGAAAACTGGCGAGCCTTGGCTTCATCTGCGCTTTAACTGCACCCGTGCAAAAAATAAAAAATAAAAAAGACTTTAAAAATAGGTGCCCCAACTAAACTGGAAGAAACATACTCCCCGGTCTTTGTTCTATGAGATGTCCCTTCAAAGCTATCGATGCTGGTTACATCATCAGATTTTTAACAACGACGAGCGCCAAATATTGCGCTGTGCTCACACCGGGAATCCCTTGACCCAGCTCAACAAGCACAGGAACTCGAAATAAATAAAGGTTAACAAAGACTGGTGCAAGGAATCGTTGGCGACAATACCTCGATGCTCTTACCACTAACCCCCGACTTATATCTGGAAGATTTGCAGATAATGACAACAGTCCTTCCAGACAGGACTGCAAGCGAGGCAGAGGAGAAGCAAGAAATGCCTTCCAGGGGAGAGACATTCATTAGCACCACTGACAAGTGCCTAAAGCAAACAAGGAAGCTGGAAAATAATTACTTAGCTCCAAATAAAACCCCTTTGAGCACAGTACCTTTTTGTGTCTGTCCCTCTTCCATATTCTCCTCCATTCTTCTCCTTTCTTCAGCAGAATCTGGTGCACGGAATTAATCAAAAGCTCAATTAGCTGCTGGAAAAACTGGCGGTTTTCTTTCCCTGGGAGGCTCGGGCAGCCGCGGCTCGGGCAAGTCC